>NC_056522.1:381919987-381959992 GCF_019175285.1 Sceloporus undulatus
CTACTCACACAGAGATGGGATTTGCAGTCCTCAGTGGGGCTTTGGATGTGAGGAGCTGGCCCCCATCGCCTGGCTCAGGCTGCATCCCTTAAGCCTGCCTTTGGGCACAGGACCAACAGCTGGGCTCCCAAAACAAGAAGACCAAAGGACTTTGAAGACAAAGGACCATGTGGTCCCAGGGGCCTTTTAAAGCCCTCTGGAGGAAGATTCTCGAAACTCCTGGTCCTACTCTCTGATTGGCCAGTTGGGCCTTAGATCAGCTATGATGTAACTTCTCATTAGCATGTGATGTCATCTCTCATTAGCATGTACCTCCCCCCAGCTTAACCCTTTGTGGTTTGAGAGGAGTCCTCAAATGATTGGAGGACCAGTATTACAACCTCCAAAGAAGGAGACGCCACCAAAATCTCCGAAGGAGTTTGTTCCACTGTCAAACATCTCTTACTGTCAGGAAGTTCTTCCTAATGTTGATCTGGAATCTCTTTTCCTGGAGCTTCCATCCATTGCTCCATTGTGTCGTATTCTCTGGAGCAGCAGAAAACAAGTTTGCTCCCTCCTCACTATGACATCCCTTCAAGTATTTTAACAGGGCTATCATATCACGTCTTAATCTTCTCTTCTCCAAGCTAAATATCCTCTGCTCCCTAAGCTGTCCCTCAAAGGGCTTCATGGTTTCCAGACCCTTCTTTGTCATCCTCCATTTGGACTCATAGCTCCAGGACAGTTGGGAGCTCTAAGCAACGGCTCCTTGTTGGGTGCCAAGGGCCACAATCCTGGGTCTTACACATTCATAAATAAATTTCCTCTGGAAGTGGTTTGACCTTCTTTTTTTATAAATGTGGAATGTACACATTCAGTGTGAGGTTGCAGAAGTGAAGTTGTCTATGTGCTGCTGTGGCACTTAGGATCACAGACCCCTAGAGTTGGAAGAGACCCCAAGGGCCATCCAGTCCAACCCCTTCTTCTGTCATGCAGGAACTCTCAATCAAAGCATCCCTGAAAGATGGCCATCCAGCCTCTGCTTAAAGACTCCCAAAGAAGGAGACTCCAAGGCAGTCTGTGTTTTCCACTATCAAACAGCTCTTGCCATCAGGAAGTCCTTCTCATGTTCAGGTGCAATCTCTTTTCCTTTACCACTTGAACCCATCTGTGTGAAATGGGATTTCCTTCGTCCAGTGGAACTGCTTTCCTCATCCTTCTGTGTTTGTGTGTCTTAGATGTCATTTCAGGAAAGGTGCCCATGAACATGCACAGAGTCACTACGGAACAACAAAAGGGCATCCATGAGCTTAAAAGACAGAGCCTCTACTTCCAATGAGTTGTTGTTCTTCTTCTTGTTGTTGTTGTTATTTTGCATATTTCTCATCTTCGGGAAGATGGGGCGTTTTGTTGGGATGGTACAAGAGGTTTTGTTCATTTTTCTATGATTTTTCATATTTTAGGACTTTTTTTTTGTAAAAATGTTGTTTGTGATAGTGGGGGGGGGGTGTCTTTTTATACACAATACAACTTTTTGCACAGAACTGTGTAACCTGTGGATAAATTTCCTCGATTCATTGTTTGTATTTTGACTGAAAATTAACATAGGATTCAAGCCGATGCTTTTTGATGAAGGTGAAAATTTTGCAAACGTGTCCCAAAAAGTATAAAAGTGGCCCTTTAGGACAATCTCACGTTGTGTGACAATGCGACCCAAATGAAAGCACAACTGAATGCACAGTCAGTGTTCACGCACACCAGTGAGCTTTTGCACAATGACACTTCCTGCACAACTGCAACTCTGCAACCTTGAAGCAAATGTGGCCGCTCCATACCAGCCCAAAATGCCCAACAACTTCTGCAGGGGACTGTACTACTACTACTTACACCTAGGACACACTAACAGGAACCTGGCCTCTGCGGTGCTATGAAGCCATCACAATTAGTAAGTTAGAAAACCTGGGCATGTAAATGAGGGACCGGAGGGTATGTTCACCCATTGCTCAGACATCTGCCGGCCTTCCTTCACACATGGCTTCCCAGTAGATACTCCAACCTCCCTTCCCTGCATAATTGCAGCAACGAAAGCAATCTGTTCCAGGAAAAGGCAGATGGCCGCTTTGTTAGACAAAGGCCCCAGGAGAGGAATCCGGCCGTAGCAACAAGGAGGAAGGGCCATGGCACTCCCAACCGGGTCCTCACTCCACACCTGGAATCATTGCTTCTCTCGACTGGGAGTTGTGGTTGTTTGGGTCTTCCCCCAATGGTTGTCTTATCCTCAAGATTTCATAGAATCAGAACTATAGAGTTGGAAGAAACTACAAGGGCCTTCCAGTCCAACCCCATTCTTCCGCCATGCAGGAACCCCGACAGATGGCTATCCAGCCCCTGCTTAAAGACCTCCAGAGAAGGAGATACCATGATCCTCCAAGGAAGTGAGTTCCGCTGTCGAACAGCCCTTACTCTCAGAAAGTTCCTTTTAATGTTAAGGTGGAATCTCTTTTCCTGCAGCTTGTTTCCATTGCTTCGGGTCCTATTCTCTGGAGCAGCAGAAAACAAGCTTGCTCCCTACTCATTCCATTCTGCTCTGGTCAGGCCCCACCTGGAAGATTGTGTCGAGTTCTGGCCACAACAATTTAAAAAGGATGTTGAGAAACTGGAAAGAGTGTCCAGAGGAGAGTGACCAAAATGGTGACGGGTCTGGAAACCATGAAGCCCTATGAGGAATGACTCAGGGAGCTGGGGATGTTTAGCCTGGAGGAGAGAAGGTTAAGAGGTGATATGATGATAGCCCTGTTTAAATACTTGAAGGGATGTCATATTGAGGAGGGAGCAAGCTTGTTTTCTGGAACAGGACATAGAGCAATGGATGCAAGCTACAGGAAAAGAGCTTCCATCTAAACATTAAGAGGAACTTCCTGAGAGTAAGGGCTGTTCAACAGTGGAACAAACTCCCTCTGAGATTTTGATGGAGTCTCCTTCCCTGGAGGTCTTTAAGCAGAGGCTGGGTGGCCACCTGTCAGGTATGTTTTGATGGAGAGTTCCTGCATGGCAGAATGGGGTTGGACTGGATGGCCCTTGTGATCTCTTCCAATTCTATGATTCTAATTCATTAATTCTATGATTTGATATGACATCCCTTCAAATACTTAAACAGGGCTATCATATCACCTCTCTTAACCTTCTTTTCTCCAGGGTAAACATCCCCAGCTCCCTAAGTCATTCCTCATAGGGCTTCATGGTTTCCAGCCCTCCTCTGGACACATGGCTCCAGTTTCTCAATGTCCTTTTTAAATTTTGGTGCCCAGAACTGGACACAGTATTCCAGATGGGGCCTGACCAAAGCAGAATAGAGTGGCTCTATGACTTCCCTTGATCTAGACGCAATGCTTTTATTGATGCAGCTTAAAATCGCATTGGCCTTGTTAGCTGCCGCATCGCACTATTGACTCATGTTCAACTTGTGGTCTACTTAGACTCCTAGATCCCTTTCACATGTATAAGTCTCTCATTCAGCCAGGTGTCCCCCGTAATCCTCTATCTGTGCATTTCATTTTTCTGCCCTAAGTGCAGTACCTTACATTTCTCCGAGTTGAACTACTGCTCTTCAACTGTTGTTCCCTCTAAATCGTTGGAAAATGTCCTTCCTTTCAAACTCTTTTTAAGGTTTGGATACAGGAAATAATAAGATTTGGTGGAGTAAGGATGGATGGTCCATACACTGAAAACCCAAATTTCCCCAAGCATCCCTTGTCCTGCCAGCCCTGTGAGCACAAAGAGAACACCTTTCCCCAGCTTCCCTTGACATTTTTCCTTCCGATCTTCCTTTCATTGACACAACAATTTAGAGCATCAATCATAGAATCATAGAGTTGGAAGAGACCCTAAAAAGGGCCATGCAGTCCAACCCTATTCTGCTTTGCAGGAACTCTGAGTCAATGCATCCCCATTGACAGATGGCCATCCAGGCTCTCTTTAAAGACCTCCAAGGAAGGAAGCATTTTGCATCCACTGTTTGGCCCTCCTGACGTTAGTCAGCCATCAAAATACCTTCCGTATCCCAAAACACCAAATGATGTCAAAGCAATGAGCCTGCAAACTCCTGTGAGGGCTAACTAGGAGAGACAATTGTTAAAAGAAACAGGTGGGTTTAACAATAGCCAGCAAAGACACAACTCAAGCAACCACAAATGGGATTCTTCTTCTTTTTTTAAAAGACAGCAGTGACCGCCTGTGATCTGAGAAGCCGTATCAAACCAGAAACATTCCCACCACTCAACCGGTTTGACATCTTTGCTCCTGTTCATTCTCTGCCTGATGAGAAATGTCTGCATTAGTTCACAGTTGTGGACGCGGAGTTGTGCGCTGACAGGGTTGCACACCGAGCAAGGAGACACATTGCACATCGAACAGGGATGTCCCTGCTCCTTGGACTGTGCATTCACCGACACATTAGTTGTCTTGATTCATCTGTGCAGTGTTGACATGGGACACACCAAGGGTTGTGGAGATCTACGCAATGCTGTCCTGATGCAGGATCTTGGCCAATATTTGCCTATGTTGCCGAGGAAGTTGCCAGAAAATTTAAGGAAGATGGATTCAAATTTCTCTGCGCAGTTAAGTAAAGCGCTCTATTAGAAAGCAGCATTGGCTGTGATCTTACATGGAGGAGACCAAGTGCAAATTTACGGAGTTACATGGCAGTCACCCAACGCAGACTCATTACTGGATTCCA
The DNA here is from genome assembly GCF_019175285.1 of Sceloporus undulatus. Taxonomy (NCBI): domain Eukaryota; kingdom Metazoa; phylum Chordata; class Lepidosauria; order Squamata; family Phrynosomatidae; genus Sceloporus; species Sceloporus undulatus. Next base: position 381,924,702 of record NC_056522.1, read on the forward strand.
ACCTTTTCCAGCTGAATGTACAACCAAGTGCACATGAACATTTCCACGCAGGATGCATAATGATGTGCAATTCATATGCTCATCCAAGCACATTAAAGCAGTGTAACCCCCATGAGTTCCTGGCTATTCAGTGGGTGGGGAAATCCTAAGGAAGAGGCTGTTCTTATCAGTTCAATTGGAAGACAGAGGGATTGAGAGGAGAGAGGCTGAGTTTGCAAGGTTAAGAGGTGGGCCCATGACACTTTGAATGTAATGTGAACCAGAGAATTCCCATAGACAACCTGCATGTGCTTTATTGACTACAGCAACACCTTCAACTGCATAGATCACAAAAAGCTTTGGGTTGCATTTAGAGGAATGGGAGCGCCACAACTTCTGACTGTTCTGATGTCAACATTTAAATTCTTCCTTTCATTTGGGAGGAAAACTCTTTCAACATTTGCACTGTGTCCTCAAGCAAATCCATTGCCCAACATGTTTGCTGTGCTTTCCCAGGATCAAATGCACCCCAAGCTCTGTGTGCGAATCTTCTCTGCTGCTGCTTCTCTTAAAGGACATTAAAAAGGGTCCATCTGATCCTCCTGTTTGGAGCGTTACTAGGCTGCCTAGTAGATCCATCCTCAAAGGGGAACAGCAAACGTGGGGCTACTCAATGGCCTTCTTAGCCTTGCTCAAAATGAAGGGCATTTTGGAATTCCTCCCGGGCAGAAGGTGGAAATGTAGGACATGTCCTGGAAAAGGAGGATGTCTGGTCACCCTGGACCATGATATACTGGTTGGCAATGCTGCTCTTTTAAAAACTATAGGTAGAGCTGTGAAATCCGCCATGGAGTCAAAGCCAAAAATCTATGTAGGGGAATTTTGCTTTAGCTCAGAGTGGGTCAGGCCACAAGTGACCCTCGAGACGGTCTCCCTTTTGTCCACCAAGAAGAAAGTCGATCCAGAGGAATTGCGCAGACTTCTTATGAATTAAATGTTTCTTTTATTAAAGGACAAGCACACCGCAAATAGCAACCCCTCACACTTTCATTCAGAGGCTCAGGAAAGAAGGGAGGAGGTTTGAATAGACGGAGGCAGAACTAATGGCAATACTTACACAAGTTGAGACTTGCTTCTGGATCCAATGGGCGAATTTGGGTTTCAGACAGGTGAGGACCAATCCCACTGTTAGCTTGGAAATAACTTTTTTGCACACGCTCTAAACTGCCATTTACACAAGTGCGTGCACACACACACATGCTCCAGAGAGGGAAGGGAAACCGGGGAGGAAAATCCCCTTTGCCCCAGAAGCTGTTTCAGAGGGAGGCAGGCTGGGGTTTCCCTTTGTCCCTTAAGTCCCCTTAAGCCAGGTCTCCCCATCCTATATCTATGCATTTCATTTTTCCATCCTGAGTGCACTGCCATACATGAATGTGTGTGACTGTGTGTGCATGGCCTTGCTCACCCGTGACGTTAAAGAAGAGCGCTGGCCAATGATGCTGAAGGGAGCATCTCCTCCAGCTCATGTTTAATTCAGGGCCAGCTTTGCGGGAGGATAGCACCAAGTCAGGTTTTTATTAAAGCTCCGTCACTTGAAGCCTCAGAGCAACCGGTGTCATTAGAGTTTGAGCATCAGAGGTGAGTCGAAAAGTGGTCAGACTCTTCCAGGTTTCAAGGTGAATTCAGGCAAATGTGGAATTCAATTAACTTCCTTTTAACCTTTCCATCGAAGGGGCGGTCTCGTGCCAGCATCACATCCATGCCAACCAGCTCCTACGTGCCTTTTGTGTACCTTTCTTCCGTGACACTCCCAAACTCCCATCAAGGGCTGAGGATGGAGAGACCCACTTTCCCCAAGCAGAGCATCAGGGGAACATGGAGAAGAGACTTTCTGTTTGAATCGTTGCAAAGAGGATTGCTATCCCACTCATTGAACCAGGCTGTCAAATTTCACCCAGATCATATCAAATTGACATTTTAATTTTACAGTCGTTTTTATTAATTTTACCAACATTTTCTTCAACATGCACACATTCCCAATATTCCTCACTAGCTATTCTCTAACCATCTACCTACTATAATATCTTTTCATTCAACCTGGTCAATCCCTCTTTGACTTCCTTTGCCCTTCTGTTCATTCAGTCACTTCTTAACGACGTTCTTTATTTTGTCCTTATTTAACTCAAATCTTTTTCATATCTCACATGAATTATGACTGGTGTCTTTACAGCTTAAACTGTCCTCTAAATTCCTACTTCTATACATGAATCTATTCTCTCTAAGTTGCATACATTTTCTTAACTTATTCCGTACAAGCCTCCAAGCTGAGTGGACAGGAATGTTATTTTCTTACCATCTACTCTAAATATATCTTACCTACACCTCTGTATCATCTATATTATCTCCATTGCTCCTTTATAGATGTAATTGCAGTTATCAAGCCCAGATGTTTTGATCACTTCATGCTTTCCAGCCTTCTGGTGGATTAGCACTGGATCCACATCCTTTGGGTGGGAAGCATCACAGTGGTTTTCCTGCGTTGTTGTTTTTGTTGTGTGCTTTGATGGAGACCCTATGGAGAACCAATCAGATTACTTGGCAAGATTGCATCAGAGGAAGATGGCCAACATTGTCTTCCTCTGAGGCTGAGAAAATGTGACCTATCCAAGGTCCCCTGATGGATTTCCATGTGTGAGCATGGACTTGAATCCTGGTCTCTCAGAGTCCTGGTCCAAAACTAAACCCTTTGAATCCATAGTTGAGGAGTGCCCTATTTCAACAGGAAGAGATGTAAGATAGTGCACTTAAGTAGAAAAATTGAAATGGATAGATATAGGATGGGGGACACCTGGCTTAAAGAGATTTATGCATGTGAAAGGGGTCTGGGATTCCTAGTAGACCACAAGCTGAACAGGAGTCAACAGTGCCATGCGGCAGCTAACAAAGCCAATGCGGTTCTAGGCTGCATCAAAAGAAGTATAGTGTCTAGATCAAGGGAAGTAATAGTCCCACTCTATTCTGCTTTCATCAGGCCTCCCTTGGAATAATCCTATGTTCTGGGCACCAAAGTTCAAAAAGGATGCTGAGAAACCGGAACGTGTCCCAAGGAGGGCGACTAAAAGGAGGGTCTGGAAACCATGAAGCCCTTTGAGAAAAGGCTTAGGGAGCTGGGGATGTTCAGCCCGGAGAAGAGAAGGTTAATAGGGGATACGATAGTCCTGTTTAATTATTTCAAGGGATTTCACATTGAGGAGGGAGCAAGTTTGTTTTCTGCTGCTCCAGAGAATAGGACACAATGGAGCAATGGATGCAAGCTGCAGGAAAAGAGATTGAAGCTCAACATTAGTAGGACCCTCCTGACAGTAAGAGCTATTCGACAGCAGAACATATTCCTTTGGAAAGTGGTGGAATCCCCTTCTTTGGGGGGTCTTTAAACAGAAGCTGGATGGACATCTGTCGGATATGCTTTCATTGGGATTTCCTGCATGGCAGAATGGGTTGGACTGCTTGGCCCTTGGGGTCTCTTCCAACTCTATGATTCTGGGCTTTTATTCCAAACGATTGGGTCCCCAAACTCTTGAGGATCTGAGTTGGCTGGTGGGATGGGTGGGCTGAGATCTGACTCGGGGTTTAAGGAGTGTAAATGTGTGCTCATGGGGGTTGCTAGAAGGTAGGGGTACCATGCATTATATTTCAGTGCTTCTTGGAATGCCAGTATGAATAGACATCCCAGAAGGAATCCTAGAATCCCAGAGCTAGAAGAGATCCCCAGGGGCCATCCAGTCCAACCCCATTCTTCTGCCATGCAGGAACTCTCAATCAAAGCACTCCCTGTGACAGATGGGCATCCAGCCTCTGCTTAAAGACCTCCAAGGAAGGAGAATCCATTGCACTCTGAGGGAGTGTATTCCACTGTCAAACAGCTTTTACTGTCAGGAAGGCCCTCCTAATGTTAAGCTTGAATCTCCTTTCCTTTAGTTTGCGTCCATTTTTCCATAATCTAGTCTCTGGAGCAGCAGAAACCAAGCTTGCTCCCTCCTCAATATGACATCCCCTCAAATATTTAAACATGGCTATCGTATCACCCCTTAACCTTTGCTTCACTAGGCTAAAGAGATTACTCAGCTGCTGTGGGCCATGAGGTTTTAGACGTTTCCATTTACTTCCTTTCATGAATTTTAAGGGACACATGAATCTTCTGGATGAACTCATTCAAATGCATAGGCTGATGCAGCGCCAGGCTGCAAATGGCATTTGGCTCCATCTTTTGTTCTCCATCATCCAGTCCAAAGGGAGATGGTTGAAGCAATGACCCAGTGTCTGTTGTCCAGGCATCTCTGGTGGAGAAGAATCCAAAATGAAATGGAGGCAATGGAGTCTTCATCTCAAGAACTAACTATTAAAGTAGGACCTGGAGCCTGAGCACTTGCTGTTCTCTGCTTTTAGTTTGATGGCTGCTCTGAAATGGATGGCTTTGTTGACTTTGAAAAAATGTTTTCTCTCTGTGCTTTTTATGGCCAGTAAAGCTATTGGTTTCTTGCTTGTGTGTACATCCCCCAAAGGATGCATTTGGATATTTCGGTCTGATACAGAATGTCCGCACTTCCTTTGAAATTGCGGAGGTGGTGTTATGGGTGCGATGCACATTGAGGTGCACCTTCTGTTGCACAATTTGCTTGTGCTTTCAGTTGTGTTTTGGGGTTTCCTTTGAAACTTCCATGCGCAGAGATTTATGCCACGCTATACAGATATAGGATCTTGGCCTACATTTCATGCTCTCTAACCCACTTTGCATATTTCCCAGAAGGAAACCATTCTCTCTCTCTCTCTCTCTCTCTTTCCCTCCTTCTCTCTTGTATATTAGCAGGCCAGGAAGGGCGGTTTTGTACTTAACAGACATGTGTTTGGCAGCCTCCCCAGAAACCATTCAGCTGTGTGAATGCCTGGAATTTAAATAGATGCACATCTGAAAATCTGATCTTTGCAAAGGCAGGGCTCCTCCGGCTCCCGCTTCCGCACTTGTCCAAAGGCCCTGAGTCCGGAAATGGACCCTGGTAAACTGGAGTTTTCAGGCTCTGCCTCTGCAATGTGTTATGAATACGAATTTGGCTTGCTCCAGTTGCAAGGGCAGAAGAAAATGGGCACAAGAAGAAGAGGCTGGATTAGTATTCCTGGCTGGAGTTCAGGATGAGATTTACATCTAGGTAAGTGGACTTGAACTTCTGGAGGAAATAGAAGTGGGCAGCGTTGCAATGCCTGCATTCGCCCAGGAGATGTTGTGATGTTGCTACACAATGGAAGCAGCTGAGTGACTGTTGGACATCAGGACCAATGTACAACTGGACACTTCCAGTGTCCATCTGGGCAATGGCAAGGGATTCCCAATGAGAAATGCAGCCATCATCGTCTTCATCATCTTTATTTATACCCCACTCTTTCCCCAGGAAGTACCTCTGCTGATCCAGGAAGGCACATGCTGGATTACTACTATTACTACTACTGCTTCTACTACTACATTGCTCTGCAGAAATCGGCCAATTAAATCACTTTGTGATCCGAATCAATGGATCGGTTTGGCAACGGAGCATGGTTCCCACTACATTTGCCTTGATCGCATTTGCTTGCTGCAAAATAAAATAAAATAACCCACTTGTGGTTCACATTCATGAATGGATCAATTCAAAATGTATCTGCTCCATTTAAATCGATTCCGATCTCCATCTGGTTCACAAATTTATCCAAAAAGACGCAGAAAACATCAGCCTCAAAAAGACACGTTGCAATGGGTCTGGCGCATGGCCGAGTTCTCCAGATCGCTTCAGCGATTCAGTTCAAGTGCAAACAATGGTTATTTAAACCAGTTCAAACTAATTTGCAATCCAATTTAAAAGGTAGTGGGAATGAAACCATCATCTTTTCCCACAGCCCTGAGTTCACAATGGATGTCTGCTAACTGGTGGTCCCAGCAGGACCAGTGACTGGGACTGTACAGGAGTTGGCAGCTTAAGGGCAGATGAAGAGATGGATGGAGACCCTCCTCTTGGACTCAGGGAGCACAGGAGTGAAGCCCAAATCTCTGCTTCTCCCCACCCAAAGCCCCATGGGGTGCTGGCAATTGGGAACAACAGGAGACTGTTCAGGAGGGAATCCCATCATCCCTTTTGAAAGGGAATCTAGGAGACCACAATTTGAACATGAGTCAACAGTGTGATGCGGCAGCTAAAAAGTCCAATGCGATTCTAGGCTGCATCAATAGAAGTATAGTGTCCAGATCGAGGGAAGTAATAGTGCCCCTCTCTTCTGCTTTGGTCAGGCCCCACCTGGAATCATCCTGGGTCCAGTTCTAGGAAAAACAATTCAAAAAGGACGTTGACAAACTGGAGCCATGTGTCCAAAGGAGGGTGACTAAAATGGTGAAGGGTCTGGAAACCATGGAGCCCTATGAGGAAGGACTCAGGGGGCTGGGTGTGTTTAGCCTGGAGAAGGGAAGGTTAAGAGCTGAAAGTAGGTCTGAACACACAACCAAATGCACAACCTGACACAAGGAGCATGCACAACTGTTTAAATATTTCAGCTGAGATTTTCCATTGCGATTGCCCTGGATAGCTCTATGGACTTTCCTGCATTGTCTGGGCTGGGCAGGTCTGAACACACAACTGAACGCACAACCTGACACAAGGAGCATGCACAACTCTGCTCCTGTCTGCTTGAGGGGATCACAGACCTGTCCTTCCAGCGCCACAACAGAGATTTTGCAGGCACCAGGATTGCATCCAACAGGATTCGGGCGATTGTTTCACTTCCAAACAGCGTCTTCTGCAGCGACAGCATGAAATGAATACATAGGGAAATAAATGAAAGACAGCCTCCTTTGTTTCAAGCCTTTATAAACAAGGAATGGCTGAATCTGCTCTAGTTCTTTCACTCAGACACACACACACACACACACACACACCCCAGTTTCACAATTTTTTATCACAAAATATCCAGTTCACATCAAACTTTGAGGATTCTTCCTACTTTAAGGTCTTCCTTCTGAACTTTGAGCTGTATGAACATTTGTCCACATTTTTTTGCATATTTCTCTTATTATGGCCATATCTGTGCAACTATGTATGTGTGTGTATATATATATATATATATATATATATATATATAGACACACACACACACATATCTGTATATCTATATATACAGACATTTTTGCAAGTAATTTTCTTAACACGATGCCATTCTTTACTGTTACTTTCCACTAATAAATGGATGTTTGCTTTCACCTTCCCTTCATTTATTCATTTGAATGCATTGCAAGAAATGGAGAGCTATGTTGGAAAGTTCAGAGAACGGTGAATTTTACTGTACAATTGTGCTTCGGTTTACAAACTGCAAAAGTGGGAATCATGTTGAGATGCTGTCCAGGTATCATTCCTCCCACTGACTCTGCTGGCAAGGACTCATGGGAATTGCAGTCTGACAATATCTCCCACCAGCCTTACTGTATTGATCCAGAAGTGATTGACTCAGCTGTGTATTGATTTAGCAAGACACAGATTAAAAATGCAAAGCGCATGGCTCTCTCTCTCAGGTTTCAGCAAAACTGTCTCTCAAGCATTAAGTGTTTGAAGTCTATCAGCATGTCCATCATGACAGGTTTTTTTGGTTTATCCTTCTCTCCTGTTCCTTAAAGAGGAAAAATATGCTCCCCTCCAGCTTGGTTTCCCCCAAAACATCACAGAATCACGGAGTTGGAAGGATTGCAGTTTTGTCCAGCCCTTTGCCATGAAGGAGCATCCAACCAAAGCTCTCCTGAAAGGTGTCCATCCAACTTCTTTCTTTAATGACCTCTGAAAAAGGAGACACCGCACACATCCCAGCTGTCCTTTCCTCTGTTGAACGGCTCTTATAGTAAAAAGAATAGTTCTCACTAATGCTTAGGAGGAACCTGTTTTCTTCTCATTTGAATCCATTAGTTCATGTTCTAGTCTCTGTTCTGCTGGAAAAGCAGAAAACAAGCTCACTCCATCTTCCATGTGATGCCCCTTCAGGGATCTAAAGGCCTTGTGGGACCCTCTGCAGGCAAACCAGGTCCTCTGCCATTTATAGAATCATAGGAGTTTATGACATGGAGGTTATTGGAGCTAAGATCAGGGTGACTGCGGGTCGATCGATGCAAACTGACGTTATAACGTGGCTGTTTTATCACACCTGGTTGCCCTTTCAAATCGAGGGGGAATCGAATCCAAGGCAAGTCACGTCATGCAGATTCAGGCAAAGCGGAGTGAGTGCACATTGTAATTCCACACTGGTGCATACTATGCAGATTCAACTTGATTTGAATTGGGACCCTTGCGCATGCTCAGTGGGGCTCTGGACGCATCCTGCACCTTTGCACATCGGGGTGAAGAAGGGAACCTGGCTCCACTTTCACAGGAATGACAGCTGCTTCCCCTTTCTTCCTCCCTTCTCTTTTCCCCATCCCTGGCAGCCAAATTCAAAGGGTCCTCCCTGTCAGAGCCCCCATCCATTTCAGCCTCATCGATATCTATCCTCTTGTCATTCTCCTCATCTATTCCATCTACACCTCTCCTTCCCTTTGTAGCAGTTGCCTTCTCTTAGGTTGCATCCACACTGGGGAGATAATCTGGTTTAACTCCACTTTAACTGTCCTGGCTCAGTGCTATGGAATTCTGGGAACTGTAGTGTCCTGAGACATTGAGCCTTCTCTGCCAGAGAGCTCTGGTGCCTCAGCTAACTAATAACTTAAATTATTATTATTATTATTATTATTATTATTATTATTATTATAAAAATAAATCATTATTATTATTATTATTGGAGTTGGAGTTTGTTGTGGGGTCCTTGGCTTGAGGCTATGGAATTCTGGGAGTTGCATCTCTCTCTCCAGCTCCTGTTTCTTTCCCTTTAGATCTGTCCTCTGGACCTACCCTCCATCCCTAGCCTCACGTGAAGGATAGGGAATGTCACCTATCTCCAAATGCCCTCTGCTTCATCCGAATGAATCACCCACCGGCAAAATTATTGTTGTTATTATTATTATTATTTTGCAGGGAAAGAATTTTTTAATAATAATAATAATAATAATAATAATAAAAATAAATTTCTTTCCCTGCAAAATAATCCGTGTAGAAACTGCATTTCTCCTTGGAAGTAAAACCCTGTTCTCCCTTGGCCCCACTTTGGAGACGTCCTGCCCCCACCCCCAATGAGTCCTTTAGAAGCTTTATAACCCCACTCTTCTCTCTTTGCCCCCCCTCCTTCTCCTTTCTCCCTTCGCCCGGCATTCCACATAAAAACGTGAAGGCATTCATTCAAGGGGGAGCACCGGAAGCAAATGGGGCAAATTTGCAGCATGGCATCATGGGAAATTTGCAACGCGGGGGTTTTTGCAGTGGTGTTCCAGAGCACAAGCAAATTGGAATTCCACACCAGACCAATTCGCAGTGAATTCGAAGCGAGCCTCAATGCGAATCCCGTCAACTCACTTTTTAGCAGACTCCCCAAAATGAGGAGCCAGTAAGGGTTCACTCCGGAAGCCGAGGCTACAGGACACCCCTTGGCGACAGTCTGTATAGCCCCTAAGTTTGTTTTCTACTGCTCCATGGAGTAGGACATGGAGTAAAGGATTCAAGCTATAAGAAAAGAGATCCCACCTCAACATTAGGAAGAACTTCCTAAGCGTAAGAGCTGTTTGAAGAGTGGAAGATGCTCTATCTTTGGAGGTTTTTGAACAGAGGCTGGATGGCCATCTGTCAATGGGGATGCTTTAGTGGAGAGTTCCTGCATGGCAGAATGGGGCTGGACTGGATGGTCCTTGGGGTCTCCTCCAACTCCATGATTCCATGAGTTTTGAACTCTTGTCAAAGTCCTCCTTGAGTGGTCAGAAATGGACATACTGGACTTCCAGGAATCCTCTTCCCTTTGTTCCATTCAGAAGTATGGAGGTGATCCAGTAGCTGTGGAGTGGGAAATAACCAAGGATGATTTAGGCCCTTGCCACCTTCCGCATGCGCCGCAACGCCAAGGAAGCACAGCATTAGTCTTCAGCTACGGCAGCAAAAGGCCTTCCGCTGAGACCAGAGACGGCAGGCTCCAGACTGGTTCAGCCCAGCTTCAGAGAGGCAGCGCAGTTAACAAAAGGAGTGAGAAGCCCCCAGGAAGGCATGAATGTTAGCTAGTTGCTCGCATGCTCCCAGCGCCTCCATTTGCAGCATCCACAGGCTGATTAATTTCATTCTAGTCTTAGAGGGGGAAATAAGAGGGACCAGAATTGGTTTTATTAGTTTGCCATGTAAGGCAACTGTTTCTTATGGAACAAAGCAATTTAAAAGGAAGCTTTGCATGGTTTCCTTCAAGATGTTGTGCTGGAGTTTTGCAGGCAGAGGACACTGAGGAAGCAATGTCTTCCCCGAGAAGAGCTCCTTCTCATCCTCCTGAGGGGCTCCTGGGGTCCCCACCGTTGGGGTCGGTGCCACCCCAGTGCTAGGGTCACCAGGCCAATGGTCCCTCAGAAATAGATCAGGCCACTATGGGACAGAAAGTTGCTTGCTGCCAATGGCTGGAGGACCAGAGCATCCCAAGGGACTGTCCATCTCCTGGGTTGCTCCAATGTACCCTCCCAAAGGGGTCCAGGCGCTATTCAGTGACAGGAGAGTCCTCCAGTGTCCCAGTTGGCTTCCTGGCCACCTACTTGAGATGAATTGGGTCCTTCCCAGGACCTTCATTCTCCAGGAGCCCTGGTCCACCTGTGGAGAGGTACGGCTGTACATACTGGGAGACACCCTCCTCTGAGGGGTCATCTGGTGCGGTCTGCACCCTCAACCCTTGCTAGGAATCATAGAATCCTAGAATCCTAGCGGTGGAGAGACCCTAAGAAGGGCCACCCAGTCCAACCCCATTCAGCCATGCAGGAACTCACAATCAAAGCACCAGTGAGAGATGGCTATTCAGCCTCTGTTTGAAGGCCTCCAGAGAAGGAGACTCCACTACGCTCCTCAGTCATCTGTGCGTCATCAGTCACATAAGTGGCAGCCGGGCACCGTGGCTTGGGAACTATATATATATAATAGATTGATAGAAGATTCGATCCATACATTTTGCAACTAGCAGGCTTAAGAATATACTTTCTGATTATATTAACAAAGACCAAAATGGATTTTTGCCAAAAAGGTTTATAAGAAAGAATATAAGAAACATATTGAAGCTAATTGAATATCATGGAAAAAATATTGATCAACACTTATTGTTAATATTTTTAGCAGCTGAGAAGGCTTTTGATAAAGTTAATTGGGATTTTATGAAGGAGACATTGAAGCTGATGGATATAGGACAGAATTTTCTTATCTGGATTGACTAGATTTATAATTAGCAAGATGCTAGACTAATCGTAAAGGGATCGAAATCACAACCTTTTGTCGCCCTTATTATTTTTGTTATCTCTTGAAATTTTATTCTCAAGACTCCATGAGGAAAAAACAATTGAAGGCGTAAAATTCAAAGGATGGGAATGTAAAATAAACGCCTTTGCTGAGGATTTGGCCATTTTGTTATCTAATCCAATTGAAAACCTTGAAGGAATATGGAGAAATTTCTGGATTTCATGTGAACAAAAATAAAAGTCAAATGTTAACAATGAATATATTTGAAAAGAACAACAAGAAATTATATCTAAAACCGGATTCCCGATAGCAAAGAAAGTTAATCATTTAGGAATAATAATAACAACAACAAAGAATATGGATCTATTAAAAAACAACCATGAAAAGGCTTGGAGTGGAATCAAAAAGGAATTAAGTCGATGGAAAAATCTTCAACTGTCTTGTTCTGGAAGAAGAGCGGCCATAAAAATGTCAATGCTCCCAAAAACGATGTGTCTATTTCAGAAGGACTTTGACTTTGGAATCGGATGGATTGTTATATGGCCTTCATGGCTATCTTTTGTACGATAAAATTAAGGTAAATCAAGAATTTAGCCTTCATTTCATTAGAAAATCACTTATAAATGTATGGTTAAAGTTAAACAAAGATGGTTCCTCTATGGGAGACAATGAATGAATGAATGAAAAATCATCATGTGAATCTTGGCCAACATATGAGGATATCACTGTATTGGAAAAGGATGGATGAAGAAGAATTAAAACAGAACTTAGCTCAGATGGATATAGATGTAACTGGTTTCTTTATAGACGACTAAAGAAAGATTTAACCAGGATTTAAAGCTACAAAGGATTGGGAAAGGAGAGATGGAATTGGAGAAGATCATCAATGAAGAAGGGGAGCATGAGATACCTAGATTTTACAAGGTATTACTGAAAGGAGACATGGAACAAGAGGCAAGTAAACAGTGAATGAGAGACTGGTCAAAAGACATTGGGGCAAAAAGCCCTCTAAATCCATGGGAAACAACCTTGAAGAAATGATATTGATATACAACAAACAGTGGAATGAGAGAAAGTGTGATAAAAATGCCATATCGATGGCATTTGGCACCTTATAGGCTGCAAAAATAAACAAGAACACCAGAAACATCGGTTGGAAATGTGAAACGGAGGTTGGTCCTCTCTTCCGCTGTTGCGGAGATGTAAAGGAGCGCATGGATTTTGGTCTATGATCGATTTGAGAATTTCAGAGATTTTAAAAATAAAGTTAATCCAAGGCCCTAAGCTTTACTTGTTGAATATGTTAGAAGATGAACAAATTGAAAGGCAATATGGTAAACTGATTTGTTATATGGTTTGTGCTGCCAGAATCTTATATGCCTCAAAGTGGAAGAACAATGAAATTCCATCATGCGATGAATGGCAAGAGATAGGGATTTATGGAGATGGACAGGTTGACCATTATAACAAGTAAGAAACCTCCTGAAGATTTCTGGAGGACTTGGGACCTTTTCTAGAATATATGAAGGAAATTAAGGGAGCTTCTGCAGGGATCCTTTTTGATTAAGAAGAAGGTCAGCCCAGATTATTGTAACGGTATCAATTCTTTGATAAGGAAGCGTTGTGCTGTAGGAGGATCGATCACCAAGAGAAAGATTTATTGTGACAGATAAGAAGCTGGATTTAAAAGGACAGAATAGGAGCCGTATTAATTAAGGAAGTAATATGATGATTAAAATTTTTGTAAATTTTGTTTGAGTCTAATATTGTTTGAAAAAAATCAAATGTTTAACAAAAAAGAAGACTTATATCTATATTTGTTTTAAACGTTTTTGGAAACCAATAAAATATATATATTTGGGGGGGATATCCATAGATAAGGAGGGGAGACTGGACCTGAAATCGGAGAAGCGAGGAGTTGCCAAATCAACTAATTGAATCTCCTATCAGGTTTTTCCTTTAAAAATGGTAGGAGATTTGATTCATTGGTTTTGCAACGACTTTCCTCGCTGGTTGCAAGTCGTTGCAAAAATCAAAGAATTGAATCTTCTACCAATAGGTCACGCCAGAAGCACAAAGGCAGCGCAAAAGGGTGGATCTCCCAAAAACTGAGGAGGGATGGCAAACACCCCTCTGCCATGAGTCCCTCCATGCAATTCGGATCTGTCGTTCCCACTTGTTGAACACATTTTGGAATAGTTCTTTGTGGGTTTTCTGGGCTCAGTGACTGCCATGTTCTAGAAGAGGCTCTTCCTGACGTCGTTCCAGCATCTCCTGTGGGCATCTTCTCCTAAGATAGTCTGAAGATTCTCTGAAGATGCCAAAGCCACAGATGATGGAGAAACGTCAGGAAGAAACGCTTCTAGAACATGGCAGTCACAGAGCCCAGAAAACCCACAAAGAACTATAGATGCCGGCCACAAAAGCCTTCGACTTCACACTTTGGAATCTTTTTGCCAAAAGAACCGCCAAAGAACAAGTGTCAGCAAAAACCGGGGGCTTTGCGTTTGCCTTGCTTTATCATGACAGAAATCGATCAAAGTAGGATTGGAACCGGTTTCAAATGGGAGCGATGGTCATATAACCCGATCAGCGATTCCCTTTATATCATACTGGGAATGCACCCTCAGTGTATCAAAGCAAAAGAAAAAGCCACCTGGCCTCACTTGGGCACTTGTTGTGTGATGCTGGATGGGACTGTGTTGCCAGTGATGCACCCAGACCTCCTTTGGTGCCTCTCTGGGAGAAAGGCTCTGTGCATCCCTCTCCCCAGACAGAGAGAGAGAGAGCGGCTCCTCTTCCAGCGTTTATGGGACCAATGTGGATGGCAGAAGGAAGCGGCTCTTCCGGCAACAACAAGGCTCTCGCTCTGCCTGGCAGCACTTCCACGAAGGCACCACCAGCCTCTCCTGCCTCAGGACCTTCCTGTGGCTCAGCAGAGGGCAATGATGGGACTTCCAGAAGGATGTTCAGAAGAGCATCTCTCAGGGAGGGAAAGAAGTGAATCATAGGAGTTTATCACACTGGGGCAGATTAAAGAGAGATTAAAGTGCATTTAAAGGATCCTGCAAATGAAGCAGAAATGGTGAGCAATTGCCTGAATGGTTATCGCATGCAATTGTGCAAATAAAGTGATATCGGAAATGCATTGTCACTGAAATCTTGAACATAAAAAGATGCCTCTTTGTGACCAGTTTTAATGACTGGTTTTGTGCGAGTGGAAAAGGATTCGATGTTTTTCTGAATTTACCTATTCCTTGGAGGACTCGTGATTGCGTTTTGGATCGCCTTTGGATTGGCTTCAACATCATTTGATATTCTCTTGCGAAATAACATGAAACCCCATGGATGACCCCAGATTGAGCTTAGTTTAATTTCCTATTTTCAGGAGGCTTTGGGAAAGCAGCCAGACTTCGCATCTTTTTAATAAAATCCTTCTATTCCCTCCTCTTCCTCTGCCCCAATTCTTTTATCAGAGGATGTAAACTCTAACAACAACTTCCCAAGGGCATTTACAGGGCATTTACTGCCGTAGCTCCTAAATTATGGAATGGCTTGCCAGAGGAGATCCGTCTCATTGGTGAGGTGCAGAGCGCTGAAAAAAGGCGCCCTGCCAGCGCCTGTTTTCCCGCCGGAGGGAAGCTGCATTCTGCAAACCGCGCGGCTTCCCACCGGCAGAAAAAGAACCCTCAAAAAGCAGGTTCTTTTTGTGCTGCGCTTCTGACACCAAGTGTGCCAATGACGCACTCGTGACATTACAAGCGTGGCGTGATGTGTCCATCACGTAACAATGGCAGTGCCCATGTACACGGGGTGCCACCATTGTTATAGCACTGCGCTGTACTAGGGTTAGGGACCGTGCGGTTGCCATGTAGTCCCTTAACCCTAGTCCACTGCCAGCACGGTGCATTTGGCGCATTTGTACGGCGCCATTATCACCTTAGATGTCTTTAAGAAGGCACTTAAGACAGATCTCTTCTGGCAGGCCTATCCACCCCATCTGCTATAAGAGAGTTAGAAATACCCCACCTCTCTTTGTAATGATATGTATTTTAAATGATGATTTAGCCTATATATTGGGTTGATAGCAGTTTTACAGTTTTATTGAGTGTATTTTATATGAAATTGTAGTTTTTTATCTTGTAATGTTATTTCTGTTGTTGTAATCCCACCTCAATCCTCTGGGAGAGGCGGGAAATATCTATTATTATTATTATTATTATTATTATCATCATCATCATCATCATCATCATCATCATCATCATCATCTTCCTCTTCCTTCTTATTTCTTCCATCTCTTTCCTCTTCCTTCTCCTTCTCTCTTTCCCCTCCTTCTCCTCTCTTCCTCCCATTCCTACACCTTCTTCCTCCTCTTCCTCTCCCTCAGCCTCAGGAGAAGGCCATGGCAAATGTCCTGTGAACCAGTCTTGCCAAGAAAGCCCCACAATAGGTTCACCTTTGGGTTTCTGTAGGTCAGAAATGACTTGAAGGCACATAAGGCACACATCATTACAGGCTGCAAAGAACTGGGCTCCACTGAGTCCCAGGCCGCTGCCGCACTGCAAAAATAAAGCATTTTGATGCCACTTTAACTCTCATGAGTCTATGGCATGGAATTCTGGGATTTGTAGTTTTGTGAGCCATTGACCCTTCGCTGTCAGAGAATTCTGATGCCCCCACCATACTACAGATCCCAGGATTCCACATCCTGGAGCCATGGCAGTTAAAGTGATGCCCAACTGCATTGTTTCTGAAGGTGGTGCTTGTTGTTTGTGGGTCCCAAGCAGTGTAGGCCATGTTTGGGATGCCTCCTTGGGTTGCCCTGCCTTTGTCATCATTCCTTCTCTTGCCCCCAGGAAATGGGACCTTGTTCTCCCACTTCTGGCAGCAAGTATGTTTCCTCAGTCTTGGAAACAGACTGGCAGAAGGGGGTTGGACTGGATGGCCCTTGGGGTCTCTTCCAACTCTTATGATTCTACGATTCTGCAGAACTCTTTCTCCTTCTTCTCTTTGCCTTTGCCTCCGCCAGGCGCTCCGTTGCTCACAGAATTCGCCTCGACCTGCAGCTTGCAAAACAAACCAATTTGTCCATTGTTTCAGCGAAGGGCCTCTTTCCAAGGTGCGCGGCTTGCCCCTGTTTTGTATTTGCAACATATTGGGCTTTTACATCGTGAAACATTTTGATGTATCTGCTCTTTCATTTTTAATGAAAACATCTCAACTGCTCAGAAGAAAGGTCACTGCGGTGCATTTAGAGCACAAATCATTGCGCACAAAATGGAAAACAGCCAGTGATGGAAGATACCTGGGGAGGGCTGGGGGCGGCTGAGGATGGGGAGAGCCTGTCGACGGCTGAGGTGGGAACCGAGAAGGACTTATGGGGCCTTTTAGGCATCTGGAGCATGTGGGGCATTGGTGCCACCAGCAAGGATTGGCAGAGCCATGGGGCACAGAACCCAAGAGCTTGCTAGAATCATAGGCTTGATCTGTTCTAGGATTCTGTAGGAGGGAAGTCTGGCAGTTAAAAAGTGTTGTGAAACCGCATCATTTCTGCAGTGCAGATGCAGTCCACATCTCAGATAAAGCGGCGTAACCTTAACCAGTCCATCCCAGTTCCCAGTTCATCTCGGGTTCCCATCTGCCAACACATCCCTCCCCAGTTTGTGTGAGTTACAGCTTCTGTCCCCCTCCATCCTTGGTTGCCCTTTTCCCCTCCTTGTCCGACATTGACTTTTGCGCAGCAGCGAGGAACTCTCCCCTGGTCCAGGCGCTGCTTCTCATCTGTGTTATTTCGGCTGACAGATTAATCTTCCAACATGTCAGAAGAACCATGCGCTGTGTAAATATCTGTGATTTCTCCCACCCCACACTCATCCCCTTCTGTACCAGGTAATTCCCAAAGCTGTTAACTCCGCCGGGAGCTAAAGGCAACAGGAAGCCAATTTGCCAGGGTGAGGTGTATGCTGACATCAACCCCATGCGCCATGTGCTGCCACTGGATAGCATCACTCTCAGGACAGAGGTGTTCTCCTCCTGGCTTGTATTCCATTGCATTCTTCAAGATTGGCACAGAGCAAATGCATTAAAACACCCTCTCAGATCCAAAATTTGGTTTGCAAAGGCATCTAAGCTGCAATGGAGCGTGGCTCAGTGCCAGACGCTGACGTTTGCTGATTGCAAGATCAGCAAGTTGGCAGTTTTGAGGTCTGGGTGCTGCATGATGGGGTGAGCTCCAGTCACTAAGTCTGTCATGCCAGTTGGAGGAGACTTGGAGGACTCAGAGGATGAGCCAGAGCCTCCCCTGGGACCTGAGGTCCTGCAGCAGTGGAGCCGGAGTCCGGCCCTAGCTCTGCTTTGCCCGCTGCTCAGCAGAATCTGGGCTTCTCTGGAGGCCCAGCAGCCAAGTCTCCCAGGGTCAGAGTTTTGGACGGGGAGGAGGGTCAAGGGACCGTGCTACCTTCGGTCAGCATTGAGCCAAAAGGCTTTACCAAAAAAAGCCTTTGTGATAAAGCCTTTGTGATTCACCTTCGCTCCATGTTGGTAAATGATTCCAAAATGGTCGTCGTTCCCACTATGAAGAAGATCTTTGTCATTATCCCATTGTCATTGCGTCTTTTTTTTGGCACGATTGTTGTCCCCACTGAGTTTCTGTATTGTATTTTGTCTACTGCTGTTAGCTCCTGGATTTTCCCCGTGATTGGGAGGAATGCAAATAAATCTATATTATATTATTATTAGTCATTATTTATTATTATTTATATATTTTGCCACTTCAAAATGCATGTCAACCATCTGTGCATCATCAGTGGACGGAAGTGGTAGCCCAGCAGCCTGGCTTGGGAACGATAGATAGAGATAGATAGATAGTAGATAGATAGATAGATAGATAGATAGATTTGATTCATTGGTTTTGCAAACGACTTAGGGAGGAGGAATGGTAAACTCCTCTGCCATTCATCCTCCGCTCCAGGTGATGCGATCAGATCCACCATTCCTACTTGTGAACACCTCGGAATCGATTCTTTCAAAAGAACCACCAAAAAACTAGTGTCAGGAAAGAGCAGGTTTTTTTTTTGTGTGTTTGCATCGCTTCCTCGCGATTGAAACCGATCACGTAAGATTGGAACCAGTTTCAAGTTCAAATGGGACGATGGTCAATAACCCGATCAGCAATTCGCTTTAAATCATAGTGGGAATGTGGTCTCAGTTGTTAGATATTCCCTCATTTTCAGGAAGATGATATTCAAGTGTGTTTCGCTTGGCAAGGATCCTGGTTGGCTTTTGGTCGAAGAGGTGACAGAGCCCCAAAGTGTGAGGGTTTGTTCCGGCCGACCCAGCCCGGGCCCTGCAAAGGCCCTGAATCAGTCCAGCTACAGTCCCAGCTCAGTGGAACCTTCAAGACGGGGAAAAAGCTGAGCTAAAATGGCTCTTTTATGGACTAGGAGGGGCATTTTTGGGTGCATTCGCTTTTCAGAAGGATCCAATAACCATAGGTGCATCATTTCTTTCAGAGAGGTTACTTTCCTTCCCTACAAGGTCGCTCTCTTTGATGTAATGAAAACACACTCCAGACTGTCAATTTGCTTAACTTTAACTTCCTTGTTGGTCTATTTTTTAATAAATGGAGTCCATTGTCAGAGTTAATAGGTTTTTCCTTTGCTGACGATAGATCGAGATGAGTCAGTTGCGCCAAATAGCAATGGTCTCACATGTGAGGTCTCACAAGCGGAACTCCAGAGGCCCTTGTGGTCCCAGCACTGACCCCAGATCACCTAACATCTGTTGGATGGTCTTTCCCTTAGTGAAGGAATCATTTTATTAGCACCCTAGTCCGTCTGTTTTTCATTGCAATTCTAAGAAATGCACATGCACCAAGATCCATCCAGACCAACCCCCTGCCATGCAGGAACTCACAATAAAAGCAACCCCTGACAGATAGGATGCTTTGATTGAGAGTTCTGCATGGCAGAAGAATGGGGTTGGATGGGAGGGCCTTGGGGTCTCTTCCAACTTGAGGATCTATGTCTACTTCCTCTCTACTTTGGATCGACGTCCCGTTGGAGTAGTTCTGGGTCCGGTGT
Source organism: Sceloporus undulatus (assembly GCF_019175285.1). NCBI lineage: Eukaryota > Metazoa > Chordata > Lepidosauria > Squamata > Phrynosomatidae > Sceloporus > Sceloporus undulatus. Next base: position 381,944,158 of record NC_056522.1, read on the forward strand.
GTGGCCCACAGTTTAAGAGGATATCAACAATCTAGAATGGACCAGAGAGGTGGCAACATTTCTTTCAAGTGCCAGGACAGCCACAGTTATCCTCGCGTAAACCATTTCTCAATGGATGTCAAGCGATTCCGCTCACCATAGGAGGCACCACCCTGGACAGTAACTGCTGTTTGCCAAGGAACACACTCCCTCAATGGAGATTTGGGTGTAGCCTCCTTCTTGGAGCCTTCAAGCAGAGGCTGGATGGCCATCGTCAGGGATGCTGTGTTGAGAGTTCCGCATGGCAGAAGGGGCTGGACGGATCAGGGCCCTCTTGGGGCTCTTCAACTCCATGATCTATGATTCTAAGGGAAGAATGCCCCCTCAGTTACTGAAGGCATTTAGGCTAATCAGGAACCTGTTTCCTGGTGATGCTGCAGGTTCCTTCTCCCCCCGCCGCAGGAGCGGCCGGCAGCAGGAGGCAATTGCGCGTCTGGGTAGAGTTAAATGAAAAGAGGAGGGCATCTTCCCTCTGAGCCACAGCACTTCTCAGCTGCGTGCCTGGAGGTACGGGCCTTGCCCCCTCGACGAACCGTCTCTGCGATGTTGGCGGGGTTTCATCCTCACCAGCTAGAGACGCTTCCTGTAACCCACCTCCAAAAATGGTAAACGTGTTGGCAACTGGGAGTGATGCCTTGAGACTTCAGAGGGAGAGATGCCCACTTGAACTCACTCCTTTCTGTCTCAGGGCAGGGACAATCAAGCCCAGTTCTTCGTCTTTTATCGTTTCCGATATTGGATTCAGCTGCCCGTGTGCTGGTGGTCCGGGATTTCCAGCGCTTCAGTCCAAGCCGTTGGAGGGCCAGGGTTGGGAACTTTGGTGAATCCGCGCTGCAGAGAATAATCCGTCTGGCGCCATTTTAACTGTTGTGGCTCAAGCTATGACCCTGGGAATCAGTTGTTGTGCTGCCAGGCTTTCTGACAGAGGAGGTAGACTTCTCACAAAAACCGGTGTTTATCACACTGAGGTTTTGCAGCTAGATCTGGAGTGACTCCTGGTTCAGCTATGCGAATTCACGTCGTAACATGAATGTTTTATCACACTGGTTGCCCTTCCACTGCCCTTCCGAATCGAGGAGGAATGGAATCCAAAAAAAGCAAGTCACGTGAGCGGATTCACGCAAAGCGGAGTGAGTGCACATGTATTACCACAACCGGTGCATCCATGGGGATTCAACGATTCGAATGGGGAACCTTGCGCATTGCTGCAGTGGTAGTCTGAGGCATCGTGACCTTGTATGTTCTGGGTGAAAAGGGCACAGTTTCTTGTTCCCGTTTCATGTAATTGGCGTGATTACGTGAATATTGCCTCGTGAATCTTTCTTGTCTTCTTCATCCCTCTTTTTTATTTCCCTTCCATTTCAAGCAATTTCAACAAAACAACAATGGATAGATAGATAGATAGACGACGACAGACAGACCATATCTTTATACTCACATTCACGCACATTCACACATGTATATATTCCAAAAAACGAGTTGCCCGGAAGTGACAGACGCACCGAAAGGAATGGGGGAATACTTGCAGTGACGCATCATGGGAAATTAACTGGAGGGGTTGCCAAAGCAAAGTTGTCATCCCACCCAGACCAATTCGGAGTGAAATCGAAGTGAGCTTGAACGAATTTCTTTGAATTCACTTTTTTCCAAATTCATCAAAATAGGGGTGAACTTTGGAATCACTGCGGAAGCTCCACGAAGGAGCCCCCATAGAAGGATGCGTGGATAACACATTCACATTATATGTGAATTCGCATCGCGGGACTGAGTCCACCCCAGGTCTGAGCTCCAAAATACCCCAAAACCTCGTGGGATATAGAGCATAGAATCATAGAGTTGAAGAGACCGCAGTGCCCTGATACCAGTTCCAACCCCATTCTTCCATGCAGGAATCCAAATCAAGCATGCCCAGCAGATGGCCATCCAGCCCTCTGCTTAAGACCTCCAAGGAAGGATGATTCCACTGACACTTGAGCAGGATGTGTTCCCACTGTTGAACAGCCCTTACTCGCAGGAGTTTCCTCCTAATGTTGACTGGAATATCTTCTCCGGAGCTTGTCATATGTTCGCAGTTCCGGTCCTGTTCTCTGGGAGCAGCAGAAAACAAGCTTGCTCCCTCTCAACATGACATCCTTTCAAATATTAAACATGCTAGCTATCACACTCTTAACCTTCTCTCTCCAGGCTAAACATCCCCAGCTCCCTGAGTCGTTCTCATAGGTCTCATGGTTGTCCAGGCCCTTCACATTTAGTCCCACCTCCTTTGGACACATGGTTTCCAGTTTCTCAAGGTCCTTTTAAATAGTGGTGCCCAGAACTGGACACGATATGCCTCCAGATGGGGCCTGACCAAAGCAGAATATAGCGGCACTATTACTTCACTTGATCTAGTCCACTAACTCTATTGATGCAGCCTAAATTGGATTGGCCTTTTTAGCTGCTGCATCACACTGTTGACTCATGTTCACTGTGGTCTACTTGGACTCCCAGACCCTTCACATGTACCGTATTTTCCGGCGTACAAGGCTACTTTTTAGCCCAGGAAAATCTTCCCCAAAGTCGGGGGTCGTCGTGTGCCAGGAAAAAAAAGCCAAGCCTCGGTGGGGTCCAAGAGAGTCCCAGTGGCAAGCCTTCTCCGGAAGGCAAAGGAGCCGCAGGTGTGTCCCTTCCCTGTTCCTCACCCTTCTTCTTCATCTCCTTCTTCCTTCTTTCACCTTCTTTCCTCCTTTCCTTTCCTCCCTTCTTCTTGCCCGTTCCTAGGTTCTCCTTTTCTCCACCATTTCCTTCCTCCCTCCTTCTTTTTTCCCTCCCTCTTCCTTCTCTCCCAGACTCCCGCCCTCCTTCCTTCCGCTTTCCCCTTTTTCTTCCTTCCCTTCTTCCTTGCTCCTCCCCCCCTCCTGTCCTCCTTTTCCCGGGCGGTGGCATTCCTTTCTGGGGAGGGACGGCAGGAGGTCTTTACCTTCCCTCCTGACTCGGCCAATCCTTCCTAAGAGAAGGAGCAGAGAGTTCCCTCGCTCTGCCTCTCCTCTTCTCTTCCCTATGTGTAGGATGGGGGAAAGAAGAGCTCCGGAGCCAGTTGGGAAGGAAGGACCCACTTTTTGTTGCCAGGCAAAAACACATGCAGCAGTAATCCAATCTAGACTGTTAAACTGCTCTGGCTCATGCTAGGGAATTCTGGGCAATGTAGTTGTGTGAGAGATTGCGCCTTCTCTGTCAGCGCGCTCTGGTGCCACAATAAACTCCATTTCCCAGGTTTCCTAGCAGGGCCAGGGCAGTTAAGTGCTCTCAACTGGACTTTGCCCTGTGTTTTGACCTTCGTTCTTTTCTTTGGCAACGGGAGAGAAAAAGAAAAACAACACACTCTTGGCACACAGAGAAACCAGCCAGGCTGCTCCTTAGGAGTTTGGCTGGAGGCTTTCTTTCTTTCTTTCTTTCTTCTCTTCTTTCTTTTCTTTTGTCTTTCTTTCTCACAATCCTCTCATGGTGTATCTACACCGTAGAAGTAGAATGCACCATCCACTTTAATTGTCCATGGCTCTCCACACAGAAGCATAGGTTGTAGTTTTTATAAGTTTATAAAACTACAAATCCTAGGATTCCAATAGAGGGAGCAGCGGCTCTAAAGTGGCGTCAAACTGCATTAATTCTACATTGTAGATGCACCAGAGGAAGGGCAGCAGGAATGTGAGGCGTGAAAAATGTTGTGTATGCTGTTTCATAAGTGGAACACACCTCCTTGGAGGGTAGTGGAGTCTCCTTCTTTGGAGGTCTTTAAGCGAGGCTGGAGCCACTCTGGGGATGCTTGATTGTGATTTCCGCATGGCAGAAGAAGGGGCTTGGACTGGATCAGGGCCCTTGGTGTCTCTCCCACCTAGGGACAGATCAGAAGGCCAAGCCAGCTGGTTGAGTCCTAAAGAGAGCTTGCAGCTACCCCTGACTCGGGAGAAGGCAGCCAGCTAGCTTGGGCCTTCCTCTTCCCTCCTCTTCCCCTCTTTTTTCTTCTTCTCCTCCTCCCCTTCTTCTTTTTCTTCCCCTCTTCCTCTCTTTTTCTCCCCCCCCTCTTTTTCTCCCCTCTTATCTTATCTGTCTCCACCTGTTCTCTTCTCCTCTCTTCCTCTTCCTCTCTCCGTGTCTTCTTTCCCTCTCCCCTCCCTCGTTATTCTTTTTCCTATCTTCTTCTTCTTTCTCCTCCTTTTCTTCTTTCCCTTCTCCTTTTTTCTCTCCCCCCCTCGTTCTCCTCTGCCCGCTGCTGCTACTGTTATTGTTGCCCTCAGCTCCTTTCTGACTATCATGGAAGAGAGGGGTGGTCTTACACGGTAGTATATCCCAAACACTCTATTTTAAGTTGTAAGTTGGGGCGTCTTATATGCCGGTCATCTTAACGCGGAATATACGGTAGTTTCATTCAGCCAGTGTCCCCCCACATCCTATCTGTGCATTTCATTTTCTGTCTGCCCAAGTGCAGTACCTTATATTTCTCCATGTTGATTTCATTTGTTAGCTTTGGCCCAACTTTCTAGTCTATTCAGGTCATTTGATTTGATCCGGTCCTCTGGAGTATTAGCTGTCCTCCTAATTTGGTGTCTTCTGCAAATCTGATAAGTATGCTCCCATCTGTCATCCAGGTCATTGATAAGACTTGAATAACACTGGTGGCCCAGGACAGGCCCCACTGGACACCCCCACTGGTCACTTCTCTCCAGGTCGAAAGGAGCCATTGTTGAGCACCTTTGGGTTCGGCCGGTCAACCAATTACAGATCCTTTAGAGTCCTTGTCTAGCCCACATTTTACCAGCTTGTTTGCAAGTATGTCATGGGAACCTTGTCAAAGGTCTTAGTGAATCAAGATATACTACATCCACAGCATTCCCTCATCACCAAGATGGTCATTTTATCAAAGAAAGAGATTAGGTTTGGCTGGCATGACTTCTTTCTCTGAAACCCATGTTGACTTTTTGTGATGATGCTGCCTTCTAGATGTTCACAGACTCTCTGTTTAATGCTGCTCCAGAATCTTCCTAGTACTGATGTCAGACTAACTGGACGATAATTGTTGGGATCCTCTTTCTTCCCCTTTTTGAAGAGGGGGACAACGTTTGCCCTCCGCCAGTCGCGGTGGGATCTCTCCGGTTCTCCAGGTCCTCAAGACTATTATTGCCATGGCTCCGATATTCATTGCCAGTTCCTTTTAATACCCTTGGATGGAGTTCTCTGGTCCCGGAGACTTAAATTCATTTAGATAACAAGGATTCCTCTACTATCTTTACATATTCTGTGCTGAGATCCCCATTCTGTCCTCTGCTCCATTATCCCCAGGTTGAGCCCCTTTTCCTTTCTGAGAAGACGGAGGCAAAGAAGGTCGTTGAGTAATTCTGCCTTTTCGCTGTCTTCTGTTAGCATTTGCCATCTTCTCCACGCAGTGAGGCCCTACGTTCTCTCTTCTTCCTTTGCTGCGGAATATCCAAAAAGCCCTTTGTATTGTTCTAAATCTCTCTAGCAGACTGAGTCATTCTGCGCTTAGCTTGTTCTGACTTACCCTACAATGCCGCTATTTCTTGAATCCTCTTTGGTTGATTTCCCCTTTTTCCATTTCTTACTCACTTCCGTTCAAACTCAGCTCCCGGTGAACGTTCCTTAGTCATCCATCCGGGTTTCTTGGACGTCTCCCGTTTTTCTTTCTCACTGGAACTGTTTGAAATTGGCCTTCAGTATCTCCCCTTTTGAGAACTCCCATCGTCCGGAACTCCTTTTCTTTTAGTATTTCTGACATGGATCGCCCTCATACTTCCTAAGTTTACTGAATCCGCTCTCCTAAAGCCGAGATGCGTGCTACTCGCGCCTGGCGTCTCCTTACTGTATACAAACTCCAGGGAACTGGCACTTCCACCTAGGATCCCACCACTTGCCCCCTTAACCAAGTCATCTTGTTGGTTGGATCAGATCTAAAATAGCTGACCCCCTTGTTGCCTCTTCCACCTTTTGGACCATGAAATTGTCTTCCAGGCAAGTGAGGATTGCTAGGCCTGAGTTTGGGTTTGACTCCAACAATAAGGATAGTTGAAGTCGCCCACACTACTACATCTCTCTTTTCTGACTGTGGGTCATCTGTTCTAGAAAGATCATCATCCAATCCTCAGTCTGACTGGGGGGTCTGTAGTAGACCCCCCGAACATCTGCTTGTTTCCCTCCCCTTGGATTCTATCCAGATGCCTCCCCTGGCTTCCATGATTGATGTCCGGAGTCTCTTCACTGGGTATATCTCTGACATATAGTGCTATTCCTCCTCCTTTCTTGTTTGGCCTATTTCTCTTAAAGGTTATACCCCTCATTTCCACATTCCAATCATGAGACTCATCCCACCAGGTTTCAGTGAGGCCTATTATATCAGAGTGGAAGCTCTTTTGACTGGATTACAGAACCTGGGCCCTCTCGTGTGTGGGGAGCCAGACTACAGAACCAGAGCAGGCAACCCAGCAAGGAAAAACAATCCTTTAAAAAAAGAAAAGAAGATGAGAGAAGGGTTTTTTTTCCCCTAGCTATTAACGGGGAAGAGCTTTAGAGGAGCGTTGTCTCTTTCCGTCTCCCTCCGGGTACCTTTGGGTCTCATTCCAAGGTGATATTTTACCAGCTCTAGTCATTTTGTGCAATTATGAAGTATTGTAAAAGCAATAAATCAGTGGGTGTCTTTTGTCACTTGGCAACAGAGAAGGAGGTCGGGATGATGCCGTTCCTGAGAAAGCGGTATAAAGTCTTTGATGATCTGGAGGAGATGATTTTGTTATGAGCATTGGAGCTTAAGATACATCGTGTGCATGGCTTCCCTATACTCACCCCATGCAGAGAGCATGATGGGAGACATGACACTGGAGTAGGGTTGCCATATCCCGCCTGTGGGCGGGACTTTCCCGGTTTTGGGCGGGTCCGCACAGTCCTGCTCCGGTTTGGCCCCGCCCCCGGGATTTCCCCCGCCCCCGGACTGAGGGGAGGATTCCCTCCCCGCTTGCACTCCGCTGCCGCCGCAGTGAATCCAGAGCCCAGGCCGGGAGGGAAAGCCTCCCTGAAGGAGGATTCCCTCCCCGCTTGGCCCCCCTGCTGTCGCCGCAGTCGCAGCAAAGCTGGGGGCCCAGGCCAAGAGGGAAAGCCTCCCCTCAGTGAGGCTCCTATTCAAATGTAGGACACAAAAAAATGTGTCCTACATTTGAAAATTTTGTCCTACATTTGTCCCGGTTTGGAGGTCCTGACGAATGGCAACCCTACACTGGAGTCCTCCATGGAAGCAAGGCGAGCGCATCATGTATGCTATTGAAACATAGGTCAAAAGGCCAAGACAGGAGTTGCCATCCGGAAAGTCATTCAAACTTTTGGACAGATTTATGGCCCAGGATGATTTGCCAGGCCAGAGCCATCGGAAAGCCATTCTCACCTTGGAGTTTCTCTATAGATCAAGCAATATTTAATAGGTAGATTTGGTTTTTCTTTGACGTAGGATAAACAACTCTCTACCTGAGGCTAGGTTTTGCCTTACTTAAGGACTCTCAAATCCTTTGTTCAGGGTTCTGTGTTAGAATCCAGATCTACTTAACGTCTGTCTGAGTTATGATATACACTTGTCCCTCCATATTCACTAGGGTTAGGGGCACAAGACCCCCGTGAATATGGAAAAACTGCAAATAACAAAACCCACCATGTTTTTACCTGAGAGGACACCTCTCTAGGAATCTCTAGGTCCTGACCATAGACACTGACCATAGCTACAAAGGCCTAGTAGAATATCCTCTCTGGGAATCTCTAGGTCCTGACCATAGACACTGACCATAGCTACAAAGGCCTAGTAGAATATCCTCTCTGGAATCTCTAGGTCCGGACCATAGACACTGACCAGACTACAAGGCCTAGTAGAATATCCTCTCTGGGATCTCTGGTCCCTGACCAAGACACTGACCTGCTACAAAGGCCTATAGAATATCCTCCTCTGGAATCGCTAGGTCCTGACCATAGACAACTGACCATAGCTACAAAGGCCTAGTAGAAGATCCTCTCTGGAAATCTCTAGGTCTGACCATAGACACTGACCATAGCTACAAAGGCCTAGTAGAATATCCTCTCTGGGAATCTCTAGGTCCTGACCATAGACACTGACCATAGCTACAGGGCCTAGTAGAATATCCTCTCTGGGAATCTCTAGGTCCTGAACCGCCAGAGACACTACTGACATAGCTACAAAGGCCTAGTAGAATATCCTTCTGGAATCCTAGGTCCTGACCAGAGACAAACCACTGACCATAGCTACAAAGGCCTAGTAGAATATCCTCTCTACGGAGCTCGAGGTCCCCAGGCAAACGTATAGTTAAAGTTGACCATAAAGTTGTGCTGGAGGACCTAGATAGACCTAGAGAGAACATATTAATCAAATCTGTGAATAATCAAAGCCACAAATACCAAAGCCACAAATATGGAGGGATGAGTGTAGTTCCAGTCCTCTGGCTGCTTCCCCTCCGTTTGGCAGAGTCTTCCTCAATCTGGACCCTGGAGCATCACAATACAGGTGAATATTACTGTTAGTAAAGCCTCTTGTACTCTTTCCAGCGCTAACTTACTCTTAAGTTCTTGGGTGATTGAGTGAGTATATGGTTGTCTTACGTGTGTATGAATAATAAACAGTAGTGTCAGTTTTCATAAAACCTGTCTTTGTTGACCTGATATTACTTCGGCTACCTTTGTAAACACAGGACTAGAGACCGCTCCTCTCTTTGACAATAAACCCCCAGACCAAGGGCTCGTTCTTACCATTTAATTGTCTTTGCACACTCACGAAGCCCCCTTCCTCTTCCATTGCCCCCCAGTCAGTCCTTGGCACTTCGCCCGCAGAAATGAAATGACTGAAAAATCAATAATGAGAATTGTAAGGTCGGGAAGGAGTCTTCTCCCAAGTTTGGGTCTTAATTTCGAGACCAATTTGCCTCCTGTTTTTTGGGGGGAGGTTGAGCCGAACTGACGGATAATTAATTCTCCCGGAAGACCGGCGGCTGGACAGACCCAGAGGAGGGACTCTGTCCGTCGCCATCGTGGGCATCCGTCGTGCCAGCGTTCCTCCTTTCCTTGGCACCGAAAAGCATTGCCTTTGCTTGCCTTCCCGCTGCAAGAAGGAAATCAAACATGACATGGACAATTACCGGGAGGTTTTGGGGAGAGGGAGGGCAGAAACGCACTCTTAAAATGCAAACATGAAAATAAATTAACATTCAACAGTTTTATGCCTTTTTTCCAGCTACACAGCGCCGTGCTATGCGCAATTTTCGCTATTACGGGAAGGCCATGGGGCATGGAAATGCTGGGGCCGTTCTCTCTCAAGCGCAAGGCCGAAACGTGACTCAGAGTCCCCAGGCTCCGCCAGTCACTTTGCATTAAGGCTCCAATTATAATTAGCTCCTTCTTTCTGTTTTCCTTTTTCCCCCTTCCTTTTATTTTTATAAAAAAGTCAGAATATAAATTATCCGGAGGCCATGTTTTACGAAAGAGTCGCAAGCTGCTGTTGTTAAACAGTTTCAATCTGTCGGAAGCCACCAACTGTTCCAGATGGCTGTGGAGTCTGGCAGGTTGTTTGTCACCTCCTGCGGACCTGGAAGGAACGGAGACAAGAGGAAGGAGCAAAGATCGAGACACCGGCCCAGCAAACCCTGGATGGCAGAAGGACACAACAACCCCTCCACAAAACCTCACATTCCTTCTGCCCCCCGCCATTTTGCCAAGTTTTGTTGTTGTTATTTGCTGTCAAGTTGGCTTCAGTGTGTGGCAACTCCATTAAGGAGACTGGTCCTTTCCATTGGAGAGAGAGAGCTTCCAGCACCTTTCGGACTCGCTGAAAGAAAGAAGTTGGCAGCATGAGCTTTCCTCGATTTCAGTCTACTTCTAGATCTCTCTAATTATTATTATTATTATTATTGCATCAAATGCATCTGAGGAAATAGACTGAAGTCTAGGAAAGCTCATGCTGCCAACTTCTTTCTTTCAGTCAGTCTCAAAGGTGCTACAAGATCTCTCTAGATAATGATTCAACAGACTAACATGGCTATATCTTTGATCCTTTCCATCTTTGATGGTGCATTGATGGCATCAGCTTTGGGAATGAATCACACAACTGCAAAGTATGTGCATAAAGATGTACGTATGTGTGCTGCTGGATTCTACCACATCCCTCCCTTTAAACACCGAAAGTGTATCTCAATGTCCAAATAAATTTCACAGTGATTCCAAGATTTATTAAAGCACCGCTATCTCACTGAATCACACAGACTCTCAGGGCTGTACATGGCAAGAGCTCAGAATAATTCGAACAGATTAAAAACGTATTGCAAAATTTAGTGAGTCCAAAAACATTTTAAAACTGTTTGAGAATCATTCACGTGTCGAGAACGGGATGCAACCAGTTTGACGTAAAAGGTTTTGATAACATGCCATGCTTTCCCTTGATCTTCCAATGGCTTTCAGGCCTCTATGGTCTACTTGCATGAACAGATTATGGTGCAAAACATAAAGTGGGAGCAAAGGCTGAGTATCTCAGGTTGTCAGCCCAGCCGGATCTTTCCTATATCCATGTCTGGAGCTGATCTTTTCAGCGAGGAACAATGCAGAGGCGGTAAGGCCGGGGAACGCTGATAAAATTGTTCACCAGGGGAGAGATGTCGATCTCCTTGGGGTCCGTGAGAGGCTTCAGCTTGAAGTTCTGGAGGATGGTGGTGAAGAACAAGAAGAGCTCCATGCGGGCCAGGCCTTCTCCTGCGCAGATCCGCTTCCCTGCAAGGAGACCCAAGAAGGAAGGGAAGAGAAGAGAAGAGGAGGGTGTCATGGAAGAATATATAAATACTTGGAGGTTTATCTTGCGAGAAAGGATTCTTGAACATGGAAAGAGAGCATCTGTGCGCATCCTGCTTGCTGGGCCTGCTGCTGTGCTGAAACCAGTTTGGATTTCAAGTATCCTCCAAAAGAGCAGATTGAAGCCAAAGAATGCTCCATACACAATACTAAAAGATTCACATTCAGCGAATCTGATGCATTTGTTTGGAAATGCATTTAACATGAATGTCTTTTTCCATCCCTGCTTCAGAGACTAGGAAAAGGAGTAATAGAAGCAAAGTGCAGGAAAAGAGAAACCACCAACATGGTGAAGGGTCTGGAAACCATGAAGCCCTATGAGGAACATCTTAGGGAGCTGGGTATGTTTAGCCTGGAGAAGAGACGGTTAAGAGGGGATATGAGAGCCCTGTTTAAATATCTGAAGGGATGCCATATTGAGGAGGGAGCAAGCTTCTTTTCTGCTGCTCCAGAGACTAGGACAGAATGGAGCAATGGGTGGAAGCTCCAGGAAAAGAGATTCTGCCTCAATGTTAGGAAGAACGTCCTGACAATCAGAGTTTTTTGACAGTGGAAGATGTTGCTGCGGCTCAGTTGGAATGGCAGACCTCCTAAAAACTGAGCAGGGATGGCACACACCCCTCTCCCATTAGTCCCTCTCCTCCAGAATGAATCTATTCTGATTGTCATTCTCACTTATTGGACACGCTTCAGAATCGATTCTTCTCAAAAGAACCTCTTTCAAAAGACTGTCTGGAAAAAACGTGGGGTTTTTTTTGCCTTTGCCTCGCTTTATCACGACAGGATTCAATCACATTGCGACAGGAACTGGTTCCAAATGGGAACGAGGGTTGGCAATTGCTATATTTCATAGTGAGAACGGTGCCCTTAATCTGTTCAAGGACCCATTTGATTAGGTAAAGGTAAAGGTTTTCCCTTGACATGAATGTCTAGTCATAACTGAGTGTAAGGGGCAGTGACAATGTCCATTACTAAGCCAAAGAGCCAGCATTGTCTGAGGACTTCTCCAGTGGCCATGTGCCCAACATGACTGCACCACATGCTTTAAACGTCCCACTGAAGTTATACCTATTTAGAGTATCTGCTTGCACTCTGACATGCCTTTGAACTGCCAGGTTGGCAGAAGCTGGGGCTAGGGACAGAAAGGCACCCCATCATGCAGCCCTTGGGCCTCAAACTGCCAACCTTCCCATCTTCCGATCGTCAGAACAGGCATCTTAACCAGTAAGCCACTGAATCCCATCTGAGACTCAAAACAGCCAACTGATAACACGACTCTCAGGGATGCTGCCTAAGGAGGGAGGGAGGGACCCTTTTACCTGCCGAGAATGGCATGAAGTAGTCACTCTTCCTGAAGGTCCCATCTTCATGCAAGAAATGCTGTGGGTCAAACTCTGTGGGGTTGGGGAATTCTCTGCTGTCATGCATCACTGAAGTTAAATGAGGATGTATTGTGGTGCCCTGTAGGGAGTAAAAATACCCCAATGAGACACTTTTTCATCATGAGAAGCGTGAGACCAGACGTCACAGAAAGAGCACAGCCATCCCGATCCCTCTAAGCCAGTGCTTCTCAACCTTCCTAATGCCACAACCTTTTAATACAGTTCTTCACGTTGTGGTGACCCCCAAAATAGAGGAGCAGTGTCTCAGTTCCTAAGACCATCGGAAATATGTGTTTTCTGGGGGTCTTAGGCGACCCCTGTGAAAGGCTCATTCGACCTCCAAAGGGGTCGTGACCCATAGGCTGGGAAGTGCTGCTCTAAGCCATTAAGAGAATTGCCATGGCCTTAAGCCTTATTAGTACAGGAATCAGTGCAGATCCTCAAGTGAACGCAGGGAACTATACCTTGGGAATGACATATCCTCTGAATGGCGTGTCCTTGACCACTGCATGAGGGACACTCAGTGGGACGAGAGAGATGAACCTCTGGATCTCGTGGATGACCGCATCTGTGTAAGGCATCTGTCCCCGGTCAGTCATGCAAGGTCTTCGGAAGCGGCCAACCACCCGGTCAATCTCCTCCTGAACTCTCCCTGTTGTGAGATGGGTGATGTTCAATACCAAGGCACAAACATCCAGAAACACCAGGGAATCATTCAAATGGCAAGGGAAATCCTTCTTCTGTGATGTTTTACAAGGGAACATGAGATGGCTTAGGAAAGTTTTGATCCCCCTTGAATTGCTCCCCACTTCCCCCCCTTAGGTCACCTATTTCGATCTTTTTGCCTAAGTGACTACTAAAAGACCTCACCATATTGTGAGTTGAAGATATCTCTTCAGGGCTAAAATATATTGCATGTCTACCAACACTGGATAGAATTGTATTATTTTCCAACTAGAATGGACCCACTGAATCTATAGTTGAATGGTGAGCCAAAAAAGAAGTAAATCCAATTGATTGAATGGATTTACTCTATTTGGAAGGGATAGAATCATAGAAGAGTTGGAAGAGACCACAAGGGCCATCCAGCCCAACCCCAATCTGCCATGCAGGAAATCACCATCAAAGTGATAATAAGATTTGAGCACCACCCTCAGATTTGAAAGACTGCTCTGGACCTTATTAAAGCATGCATTTCCTTGCCCTCTCTGCAAGTAGTCTGGAATAATATTTTTGCAGATGTACCATGTTTGAAAAAAGACCTTTGTCTGGAAGGTGATGATCAGTTAGTAAATAGATAGCCACATCTGGCTTGTTGAGAGTCTTTTAGGTAGCCATTGTGGAGGATGTTTCCAGGGGTTTCGGCTATAGAGAAACTCAACAACGTGTGCCATACAGAAAGTGAGAAGAGAAGCTGATGGTTTGCAGCAGATCCATTTGTTTTACCTTCTATTTCTGGGTATTTCTGGAGAATCAGGAGGCCATATCTGAGGGTGGTGCTGGTTGTTTCTGTTCCTGCCACAAACAAGTCAGATGTGGAGGAAACCAGGTTCTCGATGGTGAACACGGATGCATCGTTCTGCTTTTCCTGGGGAAACACGCAGCAGGATCAGTGGTGTCAGCTCAATTGCATTCAATAAAACATAATATAAGAGGGTTAGAATCTGTATGCAGCCAGTCATGTCCTGGGGAAAATGATAGCCCCGTTCAAATATTTGAAGGGTATCATACCAAAGATGGAATCACCTTCTTTGTTTACTTCTACTCCAGAGGATAGGACCCAAAGCAATGGGTTCAAGCTAAGGAAAAGAGATGCCACCAAAACACTAGGAGGAATGTCTGGACAGTAAGAGCTGTTTGAAAGTGGAAGACGCTGCTGCCTCTGAAGCCGGCAGAGTCTCCTTCTTTGGAGGTCTCTAAGTAGAGGCTGGATGGCCATCTGTCAATGGGATGCTTTGGTGGTGAGTTTCTGCATGGCAGAATGGGATTGGACTGGATCAGTGTCCTTGTGAATGTAGAATCATAGAATCCTAGAGTTGGAAGAGCCCACAAGGGCCATCCAGTCCAACCCAATTCTGCCATGCAGGAACTCTCAATCAAAGCATCCTTGACAAGTGGTCTCTTCCAACTCCATGATCCTATGATCCTATGAACATTCTTGTGAACCACTTGCACACATCTCTCTTCTTTATAGAAGCTTTCTTTTCCATAGGTATCACACCACATCTTTCCTTGCTTTGTTTCAGAACAACCTGGTTGGGTTTCTGTGAGGTTTGGATGGAAGGTGGCATGGCATTGGGGCTTTCACTGAGGTTTCAAGGGGTAAGGCTCAGCCCCTTGGGGACCCCCTTTAAAACAGTGGCAAAACATGAAGAAGATTCACTGCCCCACAGTTGTGGATACTATCACTTTCCATGGTGTCTGTCAGCTGAGAAAGTTCTAGCACAGGGACCTTTCCCCAACTCAGTGGCTCAGTGCCTTTGTCTTACCTGATCCATTTTAATATAGAAGCAGTCGACAAAGTCTCGGGGCAAGGAGGGGTCCAGGGTTGCCTTGTGTGCCTTGGCTTCCTCTGAAATAAACTCTCTGCCTCTCACGGAGTTTGACTTGAGTCTATGATGAGGCCCAGGGATGAACTCCATAAGGGAAGGGAACATATTGGCCAGCTAGAAGGAAAAAAGAAGAGATGTCACAAGTTTTGTGCAAGAAATATGAATTGTTAGGCTTTGATGTATAAGGCAGGTAGCTGCCTTTTGCCAGAGTCTCCATGGTTTGTGAGAAGGCATGCTCAGAGGAGTAGCGCAAGAGAGCCTGTTCCTAGTCCGTCTCAGAAAAATCAAATCTCCTTGTAAAGTACAAACTGGAATTTCCTGCCCTCCTGTCCTTAAGTGCCTTTGTCTCATGTATGCAACTCCATTGTTCTCAAATGCCCAGACAGTCTAAGAGTTATTATCAGTTACTATCAATCCAAGTTATTGTTTTGAACATAAGAGGAAATGGTCTCATTGATATATTCAGTAAAGCAATAAGTGCTTAACTGTCTGGTTTACCAGCACTGAAAGGAGATCCTGCCAAACTGGCTCAAACTGGCATGCCCCCCCCCCCCAAAATAGTGAAGTACTGGTCAGTTTCAAGGGATGTTGGCCAATCCTATCTGGATTTGAAAGAAGGTAAGCATCTATACTTAATTGGCTTCGCAACTCCATTGTTGTCAAATCCCAGAGAATCTAAGAGTTATTATCAGTGCCCAGAGAGTAGGCTCACACCTTCCGTTTTGAACATAAGACGCAAGATTTTTGTGAGTTGTTTGGGCTATATGGCCATGTTCTAGTAGAGTGTTTTTTCCCCTGATGTTTTGCCAGCTTCTGTGGCTGGCATCTTCGGAGAATTCTGGCATGAAAGAGAGTGATAATCATAGAATCGTAGAGTTGGAAGAGACCGCAAGGGCCCTGATCCAGTCCAACCCCCTTCTTCTGCCATGCAGGAAATCCAAATCAAAGCATCCCCAGCAGATGGCAATCTAGCCTCGGCTTAAAGACCTC
>NC_056522.1:381960092-381966023 GCF_019175285.1 Sceloporus undulatus
ATAGAATCACTTTACGCACATTTTAATCAGATGACAGCCACAGCATTCTTGCCATCAGTATACTAAACTAGCCTCCTGGTCAAGGGTAGAGGTTTCCCTTTTCAAGTTCCCACTGTTGCCTGAAACCTAAAGCCTCCTTGATCATATTGGAGAAGCAGGGTAGAAATAAATGTTGTTGTTGTTGTTGTTCTCCCAGGAGCCACGGTTGATATAAGAGCTGCGTACTGTTTGGTTTCTTCCACTTGAGCATTGCTTTCACAAGGTTGTGAGTGTGATACCAGCCAGGGGCTGAGGGTCGACTCAGCCTGGCATCTTTCTGGGGTTCCTAAAATGAGTGCCCAGCTTGTTGGGGGTGATAGGCTTACAGTTGTAAACCACTTAGTGCGGTATGAAGCGGCATATAAATGAAGCTGTCGTTGCTATTGCTACGGTGGCTGATGAATATTTAATTTTTAAAAGTTCAAAAAACCTAGCTGCTTCCAGTTCAGAAAATAATCAGGGATCAAGCCAAGGAGGAAAGCACAGGCCCTGGGTTTGTCATGTTCTCCTGATATCATTCGACACATACCCAGCAACCCATACAGCCCTGCAGAGAATACCCCTTTGAGCCCATGGGCCATATGGGGTTTACACAGGATGATGGGCATCTTCTTATTCTGGGAACCCAGAATGCTGGAAGGAATGGGAAATAAAAGATGAAGAGATGTGAGCGAAACACCGGGACAAACAGTGGCAGAAAGGTGCGATATAAATCAATTAAATCTAATGGCCAGGATGTTGCGTTGAATTGCAAAGTGTAAAACTCCATGTTCAGGCTGGCGTCCTGTTGATGACTTATAGATGTTAAATGTTTCCTAATTCAGGAGACGTGAGGTGGCTGCACTTTTTTTGGCTGTGGTACAACATCTACATTCAGATGACAGCTGCTGCAGCACAACTGAATGTGTGGAGTCGTTGCATATGTATTGCCATTGTGCATTGCACATTCAGGCATGCATTGTGCTTTGTGCGTTGCACATGCAGGTGTACACTGTGAATTGCAGTTGTGCACTTAAACTTTGTTTTCACATTCAGTTGAACACTGTTGCACATACACTAAAGCACAACTCCTTGAGTATACATTTGTGTTCCATCTCCTCAGGTTTCCTAGAGAATCTCACCCACAAAGTTATGCATTAACGATGCCTTACAACACCCGCCTTGTGATGAACGGCATTGTTGGGTAACTGGACACACACACCAAATGCACAACCAAATGTGGATGCGCATCCATATGCAGTGCACACCATAGACATTCCTTATGCAATCTCATCATCTGTGCAGTCGCTTCTGCAATCTTGAACTGAGTGTGGATTTTCTATGTCAGAGCAAAAGGCCCAAGTGCTTCTGGAGGTAAACGTGTGCGTCATGCGTGAAGACGCCAACAAGATTCAAGCCAATATATGGCCACTTCAGTGTGCTGCTTCG
The DNA here is from genome assembly GCF_019175285.1 of Sceloporus undulatus. Taxonomy (NCBI): domain Eukaryota; kingdom Metazoa; phylum Chordata; class Lepidosauria; order Squamata; family Phrynosomatidae; genus Sceloporus; species Sceloporus undulatus. Next base: position 381,961,560 of record NC_056522.1, read on the forward strand.
ATTAGGAGACATTGTCAAGGGACGGTTGTCACTGTGTGAAAAATCCAGGCCATTGGGCTGAGCATCCAGCCTTGCAGATGAAGAGGCACCTGTTTAAGCTTCAGCGTTCCTGCTCTCTCTCCCCGCCGTGTTATGTGCAAATATCTTTTGCCATCCAGCACTTCTCTTCTGCATCGTTTGGCTCTCTTCTCTTTCATTATCCACACAAGCACCTGCTGTTCCCATCCAAAGAGTCATTTGGTGCAGGAACTCAGAGAGCAGCCTGGCGGGAAGGGACATTAGTGTGAGAATTAGCACTTCAGCAGCAAGGCAAGGGTCAGACTCACCTGCTCAGAATGACTGTAATTCAGCAGCCATGAGAAAGCAAGAAAAGCAATCATTTCAGCCATCTATAGGACCTGCAAATCCTAAAGATGGTCTCAAGCTTCCTTCCTCCAGCTCTGATTTTCTGATAGAATCATAGAATCATAGAGATGGAAGAGACTCCAAGAACGGCCATCCAGTCCAACCCTAATCTACCATGAAAGAACTCTTAATCAAAGCATCCCCATTGACAGATGGACATCCAGCCTCCGCTTAAAGACCTCCAAAGAAGGAGACTCCATTACTCTCCAAGGGAGTGTCTTCCACTGTCAAACAGCCCTTACTCTCAAGAGGTTCCGCCTGATGTTAAAGCGGGATCTCTTTTTCTGTTGCATCCATTGATCTGGGTCCTATTCTCTGGAGGAGCAGAAATCAAGCTTGTTCCCTCCTCAATGTAACATCCCTTCAGATATTTAAACAGGGCTCTCATATCAATCTTTAACCTTCTCTTCTCCAGGCTGAACATCCCCAGCTCCTTTAGCTGTTCCTCATAGGGATTCATGGTTTCCAGACCCTTCACCATTTTAGTCACCCTCCTTTGGACACATGGCTCCAGTTTCTCAATGTCCTTTCTGAATTGTGGCGCCCAGAACTGGACACAGGATTATTCCAGGTGAGGCCTGACCAAAGCAGAATAGAGTGGGACTATGACTTCCCTTGATCTAGACACTATACTTCTATTGATGCAGCCTAAAATCGCATTGGCCTTTTTAGCTGCCGCATCACACTGTTGACTCATGTTCCACTTGCCAACAACTTGAAGGCATGCACTATTACCAACAACAACTATTTCCAGTTCTGTACAGTCCTTGCACAAGGGGCAAAAATGGCAACAACAAAAGTACCTTTCTATCTATCATGTCCAGAGAAAGAGAGAGAGAAGGTTTTGCATATGAACAAAAGTCCTGCACATACGGATCTTAATGAATTTGGTTCACTGGCAGCAGGATTAATTTGCCTGATAAGGTAATGCATTCCCTTCAAGAGCTGCTAAATGGATCCTTAACATAAAATATTTCCGTTGTCTTTGGAATTACTGCTGGATTGCATGTGCTTCTAGTGGAGGGTTCATTGGAGGAGTAAAGCACACCTTCCTGCAGCATACACACAGCTGTTAAGTGTGTGCATATGATCAAAATGTGTACACACACACACACATATAGAGGTCTCTGTCAGGCTTTAATTCAGCCTCACAATAGCCTGAGGCTGAACCTCTAATAGTTTCCAGCATTGACCTTTCCGAGTCTGATTTATTGGTGACCCAGTAAAAGGTTCAGTGTGAGCATAATTGCATTGCAATGTGTTTCCTGCAAGAGAGATACTGGCAAAGATATTGACAAAATCAAATTTAGCAGCTCCTCTCCCAGAAGTGCGGAGAGAAATCTGGAAGGCTTTGCTGGGTGATGCATTTCGGCACCTACAAAAATGCCACAACCCCCTCAGGGCAGGGGCAGGGGGGCCAGACGGGAAGCCAGGATTCCCCCCTCAAGGAACACGGCCGGAAAAAGATGGTTAACCCCCAACAGGGAGAATCAGGGAATCATAGAGTTGGAAGGGACCCAATGGCCATCCAGCCCAACCCCATGCTGCCATGACTCATCATCATCATCATCATCATCATCATCATCATAGATGGAAGGGACCCAATGGCCATCCAGCCCAACCTCCTGCAGTCTGAGTGCAGTTTGAATGCATAGGTTTATATTCTCATCTCTGGCGCAGCAGAAACCAGTCTGCACCCGCTTTTACATGGCACCCCTGCAGATATTTAAAGATGGCTCTCCAAACTGTTCCCGCTGTTCTGCGGAGATGAAGGTAACCGTTTCCCAAGCCACAGATTCGGTGGGGTTTGCCTTCCACTGGTCTCACTTACTCTCTGTGTGTAAACCAAGAGGGTCATTCTCACCAGCAGTTTGGATCGCTTCCTGATTTGTCTTTGCCCTGTTTTAGAAAGCGATTCATAAAGGCCCCTTGTTCCCACTATGAAAGGGCTTCCCCCCCTTACCCAGGGTGATCCCTTTGTTCTCACTGGCAGCGCAGCTTCAGAATCCCCTGTCAATCATCTGTGACGTAAGCGGCAGCCTGGGCTGTCTGGCTTGGAAATGGGGAGTTGGAGGCTGAGAGAGTGTGAAGGGGAGGAAGAGTAAGAAGAAGGAGGCAGGAGGAGGAGGAGGAAGGAGGAGGAGGAAGGGTCAGGGACCCAGCAGCAAAAGGAAGGGGGGGGAGGCTCTGGCTGGGGAGGCAAATGGAGTGTGGAGGCTGGAGAAGGCAGCGGAGGATGGAGAGGAGGATGGAGAGGAGGACGGAGAGGAGGACGGGGAACCCGGGAAGAGGAGGAGGAAGAAGATGTGGGACACATTTTGTTTTTGTTTTTAAATAAAATGAATCAAGCCATCGATAGAACGGTTCAGCAACTACTTGGCTGCGCAAGGAGCTCCTTGGCCAATCTATTGATTTCTCAGTTAATTTTCTTAACATACCAGCACCCACAAAGACACCCCTCTGCCATTTGTCCCTCCCTCAGAAGGAACCGAGTCTGATCTGGCGTTCCCACTTATTGGACGCGTGTCAGAACGGATTCTTCGGAAAAGAAACACAAAAAAGTACGATCAAGAAAACCTCCGATTTTGGGCGTTTGACTCGCTTTATTCCAACTGGAATTGATCCAATGAGGATCGGAAGCAGTTTCAAGTGGAACAAATGACACTTTGCTGCAAATTGTAGTGGGAACAATTTCTTAGAGGGGAAGAAAGGCTTCCCTGCTGCTCCAGCCTCCCTGATTCCTCAGCAGAGAGAATGAGTCCCTCAGAAACTGGCCTAGCTGCAACTTTCCCCAGAGAATGGCTTCTCTTTTGTTGTTGTTGTTGTTGTTGCTAATGCATTTCCCCCTCCTGTTTTTTCAGGTAAAAGCTTGGAGTATCCCCTGTTTGGTTTTTAACACCTTTGCCTGACGAAGAAGACAGTGGAACAGCCAAAGCTCAAAAAGTCCCTCCTTTTCTTGGAGCTTGCATCCATTGCTCCATTGCGTCCTATTCTCTGGAGCAGCAGAAAGCAAGCTTGCTCCCTCCTCAATATGGCATCCCTTCAAATATTTAAACAGGGCTATCATGGTGAAACGCTGTTGCTGTTGCGCAGTGTGTGAGGCAACAGGTCAACGTTTGGCGCCAGACTTCGTGACTGTAGTCAGCAGCTTCTGAGCTGGAGAAACTCCTCTCCCTTTCTGAATGAGCAAAGAGACACTGTAAACTTCTCTCAGATGAGGTTTTTATTCTTAGAAGAGGTTCCACTGTCTACAACAATATCTACATCGACACCATTCACACTAGTGACAACCCAATCTGAGGTAAAATGCTTGTCACTACTCTAGTAAAGGCTCCGTGAGGCCTGCTAGGCCTTGCCTCTCCCTCTGGAGTCACAAAGCAACCCTCTCTGAGGTAAAATGCTCAAAGTCACTACTCTAGCCAAGTCTCCGTGACGCCTACTAGGCCTTGCCTCTCCCTCTGGAGTCACAAAGCAACCCACTCTGAGGTAAAATGCTCGTCACTACTCTAGCAAAGGCTCCGTGAGGCTACTAGGCCTTGCCTCTGCCTCTGGAGTCACAAAGCAACCCTCTCTGAGGCAAAATGCTCATCACTACTCTAGCCAAGTCTCTGTGAGGCCTACTAGGCCTTGCCTCTCCTTCTGGAGTCACAAAGCAACCCTCTCTGAGGCAAAATGCTCGTCACTACTCTAGCCAAGGCTCCGTGAGGCCTACTAGGCCTTGCCTCTCCCTCTGGAGTCACAAAGCAACCCTCTTTGAGGCAAAATGCTTGTCACTACTCTAGCAAAGGCTCCGTTAGGCCTACTAGCCCTTGCCTCTCCTCTGGTGCCACAAAGGATCCATCCTCTCTCCTGAGTGACTTTTCAAACTGGTGGCATTCTACCGGTCTTTACAGCCCTTGTTGAATATCTTGATGTCTCTTCCTGTTTAAATGCCTAATCATTATGGCTCACAGTAACCCTTTAATGCCTGGTAACTATTTAAACCAGGGGTCGCAACCTATGGCCCGTGGGCCTAGGGTTGCCATAATTGAGGACCTCCAAACCGGGACAAATGTAGGA
>NC_056522.1:381966123-381968678 GCF_019175285.1 Sceloporus undulatus
AAGTGATGTTGAGAATCCAGTTCTGAGAACCACAATTCATGAAGGATGTTGACAAGCTGGAGCAACAGAGAGCGTTGCAACTCCTCATAAATGGTCTGGACAAACTGGTGAATTTATGTGAACAAAGTGCCCCACAAATTTACTGAGTCCGGATGGAGCAAGGCTTCAGCACAGTTTCCATAGGAGTTGGAAGTAGGGCAACCATGTTCTTTCAACTTCCCTCTCCTCTTCTCCAGCTCTTCACTGGATCAGCCAGGTCTGCTTCTTCATTTCTATCTCTTTTTTCCCATCCCAGGGATCATCTTCAGCAACGGAGAGATCTGGAAGCAGCTCCGGCGCTTCGCCCTGACCACCCTCCGCAACTTTGGGATGGGGAAGAAAAGCATTGAGGAGAGGATCCAAGAGGAAGCCCAGTATCTCCTGGAGAAGCTGCAGGACACCAAAGGTACATAGCTTTGGCCCAAGCATCACCGCCCCTTTAGGCTTGTTCTAGCAACCTTACATGAGATTCTTCCCTTTCCCTCTTTCTTCTGCTCATTCTTGCATAAGGCCCCAGACTCAAACTCTTGGATGCATCTCAGTCTTGGGACCTTTCTGAGTTCATGTGGACCACAATCCCACCTCCTTCTCAGAGTCCTGGTCCAAAGTCCTGGAATCTATTCGGTCTATTGTGTGACCTTACCTGGCAGGCTTGAGGGTTAGATATACTATAAGATTCGTGTGTCAGCTTCATCCATGTTCACCATGAGAGCTATCCAGCCATAGAACCAACTCTATGATTCTATGATCTATGGCAGGATGGGGTTGGACTGGATGGCCCTTCCAGCTCTATGATTCTATGATTCTATGAACTTTTGCTGTCTTTGGAGGCATATCAGCTTGTGAGTCTGCTTTATCCTAACCACCACATCTGGCATTAAACAAGGCAAACACAGTCTGCAAAGGCCTCATTCGCACTGAGAGGATGACTTCCTCCCTGATTCTCCTCTGCCCTGAGTTTGAAAGTGATTCTTAAAAAACCCCAGTCCCCACTTTCAAAGGAGATCTTTTCCGTACCCCAGTCCAAGCAACTTAATTTGCCCCGATTGTCATCCCCACTGGCAGCGCTGCTTCAGCATCATCCCCTGTCAATCATCCATGACGTAAGCAGCTGCCTGGCCAGGAAACTGGAGGCTGAGAGAGTGTGATGCTCAAGAGGGTTGCAGACGCTGAAGGGTCAGAGGGTCAGAGCGGCGCCAGGGGAGGAAGAGGAAGAAGGAGGTAGAAGGAGGAGCAGAGGTAGAAGGCGGAAGGGTCAGAAGCAAGAGGGGGATGAAGGCTCTGGTTGGGGGAGGAAAAGGTGAGGGCTGGGGGCCTGACTGAGGAAAAGGAGGAGGAGGAAGAAGGAGGCAGCAGCAGGAGGAGGGACCAGGGAGGGCACCTGCATCCAGGGAACCTGGGGAGGGAGGCAGCAACCTGGCAAGACAGCACTGGTGGGGTGGGGCATGGAGGAATGACATCTCCCCAGAAATGGGGAGGGATGGTAAAGCCCCCTTTGCCATGCGTCCCTCTCCTCCAGAATGCTGTGATCAGTGGCTCCCATCTGTGGCTCCCATTTGCTGGACGCTCTTTGGAACCACGTTTTTTTCAAAAGAACCTCTTCTAAGTTTGTGTCTGGAAAAACCGGTTCTTTAGCCTTTGCCTCACTTCATCATAACAGATTCGATCACATCGCGACAGGAACCGGTTTCAAATGGGAACGAGGGCCACTTAATTTGCTCAGCGATCCGACTCTTTTGATAGTGGGAATGAGGCCAAAGACAGACTCAGGATTAGCCAACCTAGGCTGGAATAGATTGTGTTTAACATCTATGCCGAGGTAACATGCGTTGTTTTCGTACTTCCAGAGCAGCCCTTTGACCCCACATTCCTGCTCAACTGTGCCACCGGCAACGTCATCTGTTCCATCGTATTCGGAAAGCACTTCGATTACAATGACAAAAGGTTTCTAGCTTTCCTGGGCTTAACAAATGAGAGCGTTCAAATTGGTAGCTCTCCTTGGGGACAGGTAGGTCCTAAAATGTACTCTTGTACCTAATGTTTGTTTTTGTTTCCTAGACTATGCAGTGCATCCGTATGTTTACATGGTTTGGGGATGGGCATGAGAGGTTTAGGATGCAAGTTGGAGAAACACGAGAGATGGAGACATGATGAATCCCTGAGGAACAGGGGTTCCTAATGTTAGCAGCATTCACCAGCATCCAGGCTACAGTCCATGCTATGGCTCCTCATCTCCAAATGTGATTCTGTACCTATTCCACTTTATTCATAGTTTCTTGCTATCCACTTGGCTGATCATTGTTGTTTGAAATTATGTTTAAAAGTAAACTCACGAACTGGATACTGGATGAGTCCCAGTATCTAGAGACCTTCTTCCCCACTGCTTCTCTTCTCAAATTTTGGAATGGCCTCTTTACTCCTTCAGAGCACACAGTTGTTAATGGGATGCAGAGTCAAAGTAGCCTAGAATCATTTGAAGGGAATCCTAGGCGCATTACAGACCACCCAGAAGGGAC
>NC_056522.1:381968703-381982208 GCF_019175285.1 Sceloporus undulatus
AGGGACGGTCTGCCGCGCCTTTTTGCCCGCGGAGACCCCAGCATCCAAACCGCAAAGCTCCTCCGCGCGACAAAAAGAAGTGCCAAAATGGCGCTTCTCTTTGCGGCGCAGATATGACGCTGCGAGGCGCCAATGGCGTAAAACATGGCGACCACCATGTGGAACGGGCGCCACCATTTTTACGGACTCAGTCCTATTAGGGTTAGGGGTGTCCAGAAGTGATGCCCCTTTCCAATCCTAATACTGACCCAGTCCGTACTTTATGCCCTTTGTAACGGGCCCTAGAATCCTAGAGTTGGAAGAGAATGCAGGGCCCTGATCCAGTCCAACCTTTCTGCCATGCAGGAACTCTCAATCAAAGCAACCTTGACGATGGCCATCCAGCCTATGCTTAAAGACCTCCAAGGACCACCACTCTTCAATGGAGCATCTTCCACTGTCAAACATCTTTTACTGTCAGGAAGTTCCTCCGAATGTCGAGCTGGAATCTCTTTTCCTGGAGCTTCCACCCATTTGCTCCATTGTGTCCTAGTCTCTGGAGCAGCAGAAAACAAGCTTGCTCCCTCCTCAGTATGATATCCTTTCAAGTATTTAAACAGGGCCCTCATATCACCTCTTAACCTTCTCTTCTCCAGGCATTCTCCAGTCATTCTGTAACCTTGTTCACCAACTAGATCTGTATTTTGGTGTATTTGGATCAGGATAAACCCGAAGCACATCTGAAGTGATGAATGGATGGATTATTTATTAACAAAGCTGAACCGGTGTTCTTGGGTGACTTGCATCTCTGTTATAGCTGTGCAATGGGTCTTCTTTCTTTCTTCTTTCTTTCTTTCTTTCTTCTTCTTCTTTTTTTTTAGTTTGGTTTCAGGTGAAAAAACTTCTCCAGACACTAACTCTATACAGACCTTACAGGCTAATTTGATTGTTTAATTAACCAAATAGCTGTCAACAAAAGAACTATTCAAAATGGTGTAGAAAAGCTGGAGCGTATCCAGAGGGGGACAACCAAGATGGTGAAGAGTCTGGAATCCATGAGCCCTAAGAGAAGAGACTGAGGGAGCTGGGGATGTTTAGCCTGGAGAAGTGAAGGTTAGAGGGGATATGAGAGCCTTCTTTAGTATTTGAAGGGATGTCTATTGAAGATGGAGCAAGCTTTTTTCTGCTGCTCCAGAGACTAGAATATGGAGCAATGGATACAAGCTGCAGGAAAAGAGATTCCTGCTAAACATTAGGAGAACCTTCCTGTCCTGAAAGTAAAAGTTGTTCAACAGCGGAAGACACTCTTTGGAGATTTTGGTGGAGTCTCCTTCCTTGGAGGTCTTTAAGCGAGTCTGGTGACCATCTGTTTGGGATGCTTGATTGAAGTTCCTGCATGGCAGAATGGGGTTGGACGGATCAGGGCCCTTTGGGGTCTCTTCTAGGATTCTATGGTACTATATTCTATAACAGCTTGAGGAAAACTAAAACAAATTGTATTTCAAAGACAGAAAGAGATAGCAGCAGAAGCGAAACATCAATTCAATGGAAGGCATTTGTCAAGTGTAAGAGAGGGGGATGCAGGGTGCTAAAACCCTACTTCTGACCAATCTAAGGGTCTAGCAGGTGTAGCTGAGCTTGAGGGACTACAGACCTAACACAGAGAAGGATTTTCATGCCTCTGAGTGAAGAGGAGTCTAGGTAAGTTGGTTGGCTGGAGATCAGAGCAGCAAGCAGCACAATGGAGAGGTGGCCATGTGAAGGGTTCAAACCAAGAGGACCTTTGGATATTCTCCCTTCCTAAGTATTTGTGAGGGGTGTCTGGGTGTGTTGTGTTGGCCACTGTGTGTCTCTGTGAGTTGCTTTGCCCCCTTGCCTTATTTAACCTTTGCTTAGTTGGAGTTTCTACCTGGAATGAAGAGGACTCCTTGGAATGAAGATCCAGAGTGCTACACTTCAGCATAGTAGGGAACAAGAGGATTTCCTGGACACAATAGAACTAACCATCTTGGATGAGTACCAGCAGAGGAGAAGCTAAGGTGGAAGAGGTCTTGCCAAACAGGGAGGCAGACAGCTGGAGGAGTCACAGAGAAGTAGGCCAAGAAGGGAAGTTCGGGACTTGCAGCTAGGATCGATTCGAAGCTCTTTCCCTTATCAAGGAGGATGAAGAAGAGCAGCATGGACAGACTTCAGGGACAGGCAGGGGAGCCTGAGAGTCCCACCGCGAGGAACAGTCCGCTAAGCCGGAGGAGGCGTGTGGTCGTATGGGGGACTCCTTGCTAGGGGTACAGAAGCAGTGATTTGTAGGCCTGACAAGATGGCTCGAGAGGTTGGTTGTCTTCCGGTGCAAAGATCCGGGATGTGACAGAGGGGCTGACAAGACTGGTCAGCCTACTGACCATACCCTCCTTTTGGTCCACGTGGGAACTAATATACTGCGACACAGCTTCAGAACATCAAAAGGGATTACGAGGCGCTGGTAGGAAGCTGAAGGAATGGATGTACAGGTTGTCATCTCGTCTCTCTTGCCAGTTGAAGGGCATGGTCAGGAAGGGAGAGGAAAATATCGGATGTGAACAACTGGCTTCGCAGAAGGTGCCGCCGGAAGGGTTTGGATTCTTCGATCATGGGTGCGGTTCCATGAGGAGGGACTTCTTGCAACAGACGGGTTGATCTCACCCAGTTGAAGAAATGTTTTGCCACAGTCTCAAGGAACTTGATCAGGAGAGCTTTAAACTGAGTTCCGGGGGAAGGGGACAAATTAAGGAAGGCGAAAGGGATGGCGAAAATATCAACTGACATAGAGGAACAAGGCAAACAGTGCAGGACCCAACAGTGGGAGGCAAAAAAAACTTGCACAGGCAGCAAGTAAAGGGAACCATGGTCTCGATGTCTCTACACTAATGCACGAGCTGGGAATAAACAAGATGAACTCGAACTCCTAGTACCACAAAGCAAATATGGATATATAGGCTCACTGAAACCTGGTGGATGGTCTCATGATTGAAGTGGAATAGGGGGTATAACCTCTTTAAGAGAATAGGCCAAACAGGAAAGGAGAGGAATAGCACTATATGTCAGAGATATTTACACCATGAAGAGATCCAGGACATAATCATGGGAAGCCAGGGAGAAGCATCTGGATAAGAATCAAAGGGGAGGGAAACAACAAGGATGTTACGGTGGGAGTCTACTACAGACCCCCAAGTCAGACGAGGAATTGGATGATGCCTTCTAGAAGATGACCACCACAGTCAGAAAAGGAGATGTAGTAGTGATGGGCGACTTCACTATCCTATATTGTTGACGGTCAAACTCAGCAAAATCCTCAAGCCTACAAATTCCTCACTTGCCGGAAGACTATTTATGGCCAAAGGTGGAAGAGGCAACAGGGGTCAGCTATTTTAGATTGTCCTACAACAAGATGACTTGGTTAATGGGTGCAAGTGGTGTGGGATCTTAGGTGGAAGGACCATGTTCCTGGTTTGTATACAGTGAAAGGGGAAGCCGGCAGAGTCGAACGCATCCTAGGACTTTAGGAGAGCGGATTTCAGTAAACTTAGAGAAGATTGAGGGGATTCCATGGTCGAATACAAAAGATAAAGGAGTTCAGGCGGATGGGACTTTCTCAAAAGGGAGATACTGAAGGCCAATTTAAACAGTTTCCAGTGAGAAAGAAAAAGGGAGACGGTCTCAAGAACCGGATGGATGACTAGGAACGTTCAACCGAGGAGTTTGAAACGGAAGATGTATAAGAAATGGAAAAGAGGGGGAAATCACAAAAAGGATTCAAAGAAATAGGCAGGCATTTTGTAGGGTAAAGTCAGAAAAGCTAAAGCCAGATGAACTCAGTCTGCTAGAGAGGTTAGAGACAACAAAAAGGGCTTTTTGGATATGTCCCCGCAAAAGGAAGAAGAAGGAATGGTAGGGCACTCGTGGGAGATGGGCAAATGCGAACGAAGACAGGGAAAAGGCAGAATTACTCAGGACTTCTTTGCCTCATCTTCTCAGAAAAGGAAAAGGGCTCAACCTGAGGATAATGGGCACAGAGCGACAGATATGTAAAGAGATAGTAGAGGAAAACCTGTTATCTAAAGAATTAGTCTCCGGGACAGATGAACTCCATCCAAGGGTTTAAAAGAAACTGGCAAATGTATATCGGAGCCATTGGCATAATAGTTTGCACTCCTGGAGAACAGGGAATCCCAGCCGGACTGGAGGAGGGCAAACGTTGTCCCCATCTTCAAAAAGGGGAAAAAAAAAGAGGTCCCAACAAATTGTGTCCAGTTAGTCTGGACAGTCTAGGAAGATTCTGGAGCGTCATAAACAGAGGTCTTGACTCTAGAGGCAATGCCTCTCACAAAAAGTCAACTGGGTTCAGAGAAAGAGTCATGCCGACAAACCTATCTCTTTTGATAAAATGCCACTGTAGTGAAGGGAATGCTGTGGATGTAGATCTTGATTTCACTAAGTGTTGACAAGGTTTCCGACATACTTGCAAACAAGCTGGTAAATGTGGGTAGGAGCAAAAACGTTAATGGATTGTATTGGTTGACGTGAACCCAAGGGGCTCAATGGCTCCTTTTCATCCGGGGAAGGACCAGTGGGTGTCATTGGGGCTCTGTCCTGGGCCCAGCTTTCACTCTTATCACCCTGGATGGACGAATTGGGAGCAGACTTATCAAATTTGCAGATGACACCAAATTAGGGGATACTATACCCCAGGAGGCAGGTCAGATTCAAAATGACTCATAGAGAAAGTTGGGCCAATAAACAAAATGAAATTCAACACGGAAATGTAGGTATGCACTTAGGGCGGAAAAAAGTAAATGCACAGATTAGGATTATGGGTGGGACACTGGTCGGAATACTGTGGAAAGGGATCTGGGGTCCCGTGACCACAGTTGACATGAGGACAGTGTGTGCGGGGCACTAAAAGGCCAATGCTTTTTAGCGCATCAATAGAAGTATAGTGTCTAGCGGGTAATAGTGCCACTGTATTCTGCTTGTGTCAGGCCCCACCTAGAATTATTGTGTTCCAGTTCTGGGCACCCCAATTCAAAAAAGGCATTGAGATAAACTGGAGCCATGTGCCAAAGGCGGCGACAAAAATGGAAGGGTCTGGAAACCATGAAGCCCTATGAGGACGATCTTAGGGGCTGGGGCTGTTTTAGCCTGGAGAAAAAGAAGATTAAGAGGTGATTGATAGCCCTGTTTAAATATTTGAAGGGATGTCATATTGAAGAGGGGAGCAAGCTTGTTTTCTGCTGCTCCAGAGAACAGGGACCGGAACAATGGATGCACAGCTCCATGGAAAAAGAGATTCACTAACATTAGAGGACTCCTGCGAGTACGGGCTGTTCGACAGTGGAATCACTCCTTCCTCGGATGGGTGATAGAGTCTCCTTCCTTGGAGGTCTTTTAAACAGAGGCTGGATGGCCATCTGTCAGGGATGCTTTATTTGGATTTCCTGCATGGCAGAAGGGGGTTGGACTGGATCAGGGCCTTGTTTGTTCTTCCAACTCTACGATTCTATGCTTCTATGATTCTATGATCCTTTGGTGAGGGGGAAAAGAATGGCTTCAAAGTTTTCTAGCAGGATCCAGACAAGCTGAGCTGCAAGGCTTGCATTCTAGTGAAGTCAAAGGCTTCATGGCTGGCATCCATTTGTGTTTTGGGTATTTCGGGCTCTTGGCATGTTCTAGACGAGTTGTTCCTGATGTTTTCCCATCATCTGTGGGGCTCTTCAGAGATGCTAGCATGAAGAGGGGGAACAGCAATGCGGGCGAACTCTCATCAAGGAACGGAGGACACTGCAGGACTGGGCCAACCAGAAAAATGAGCTTAGTAGAAAAACTGTAAGCCTCCTGGGCATAAAAAGCTGTTTGAAAACACTGAAGGTCCGAACCATGCCAACACTCCATGTCAGGATGCCCAGGGAAGCACTGAAAACCCACTAAAACCTGGGCCCTTCAAGGAGAAACCTAAAGTGGGCCAAGTTGGTACCAGTCTGGAAAACAGCAAACCCGGACTCAGAAATGCAAAGAAAACCACTGAGGGTCAGGGAGTTTCCCAGAAAAAGATCTCTAATTAAACAGACACAATCCTTTGCTATCCTCCCCCTGGAGGCCTTGCATTCAACCACACAATAATCTAGATAACATGGAAATCTCCTCCAACCAGGGTCCCACTCATTTTGCTTGGTCGGCCCCAGCTGGGAATTGTGTCCAGTTCTGGCAAAACAATTCAAAAAGGACATTAGATGGAGCGTTTCCAAGGAAGGAAACTAAATGGTGAAGGGCGGGAAACATGAAGCCCTATGAGAAGGAGTACGGAGCTGGGATGTTTAGTTGGGAAGAGAGGTTAGGTGATATGATAGCCTGTTTTACTATTGAAAGGATGTCATATTGAGGAGGGAGCAAGCTTGTTTTCTGCTGCTCCGAGAATGACCAGACAAGGATGACGTGCAGGAAAAGAGATTCCAGCTCAAATTAGGAGGAACTCGGATAAGGGCTGTTCCACCGTGAACACACTTTTCCTCGGGTGTAGTGGAGTCTCCTTCCTTGGGGTCTTAAGCAGGGAGAGGCCATTGTCAGGGATGCTTGATTTGGATTCCTGCATGGAGAGGGGTTGGACTGGATGGCCCTTGGGTTCTTCCACTCTAGATTCTATATTTCATGCCAGCCCATTCTCCGAGATGCCAGCCACAGAGTGGCGCAAACATCAGGAAAAAAAACACCTACTAGAACATGGCCACCTAGCCGAAACAACTCACAAAAATCTTGCGTTTCTGTTCAAAACGGGAGGGTGTGGGGGCTACTCTCTGGGCACCGAATAACTTAGTCTTGGGATTGCGAACATGGAGTTGCGAAGGCAATTAAGTATGATGCTTACCTTCTTTCAATCCGATAGATGGCAACATCCCTTGAAAACTGACAGTACTCACTATTGGGGGGGGGGGCATGCCAGTTGCGCCAGTTTGGGCGGGATTCCCTTCAGTGCTGCTGTAAACCACAGTTAAGCATTATTGCTTTACTGAATCTCTCAATGCGGACATTTCTCTTATGTTCAAAAAAACACTTTAACTCTTCGATTGATAGTAACTGATAATAATCCTTCATGAATTGTGGTTCTCAGAACTGGATTCTCAACATCACTTTCTTTCAAATACTTAAACAGAGCTATCATATTATCTCTTAACCATCTCTTCTCCAGGCTACACATCCCCAGCTCCCTAAATTGTTCTTCATAGGGCAAGGTTTCCAGGCACTTCACCATTTTAGTTACCTTCCTTTGGACACATGACTCCAGTTTCTCAACATCCTCTTTGAATAGTTTAGCCAATGTGTTTCTAGGCTGCATCAACAGAAGTGTAGTGTCTAGATCAGGGGTAGGCAACATTTTTGAGCCGGGGACCGGGTTGCTGTCCCTCAGACAACTGGGGGGCCGAAGCCAAAAAATAAATAATTAAATAATTTTAAAAAATTATATCAATAAATAAACTGGGCCAAATGTAGGACAAAATTTTCAAATGGAGGACATTTTTTTTTAAAAAATGGAGTACACACGAATAAATTTGCTGATTTTTTAAAAAAATGTTAATATAAATGCATGTTTCTGAGGCTTCTATAGACAATTGCCCCCTTTGCCCCCGCTTGCCCGCCACTTGCCCCCTTACCCGCCTCCTCCTGATAGGCCAAAGGCCTCGGCGGCAATCAGTGGCAGGACCAAGGCCTTGCCAGGCCGCATCTGGCCCGCGGGCCACAGGTTGCCTACCCCTGCTCTAGATCAAGGGAAGTAATAGTACCACTCTATTCTGCTCTGGTGAGGCCCCACCTGGAATAATACTGGGTCCAGTTCTGGGCAAAACAATTCAAAAAGGATGTTGAGAAAGGAGGGCCACCAAAACGGTGAAGGGCTTGGAAACATGCCTTATTAGGAACGACTGAGGGAGCTGAGGATGTTTAGCCTGGAGAAGATATGGAGAAGAGGTGATATGAATGCCCTGTTTAAATATTTGAAGGGATGCCATATTGAGGAGGGAGCAAGCTTTTTTCCTGCTACTCCAGAGACTAGGACCCAGAGCAATGGATGCAAGCTCCAGGAAAAGAGATTCCACCTCAACATTAGGAGGACCTTCCTGAGAGTAAGGGCTGTTCGACAGTGGAGCACACTCCTTCCTCAGAGATTGTGGTGGAGTCTCCTTCCTTGGAGGTCTTTAAGCAGAGGCTGGATGGCCATCTGTCAATGGGGATGCTTTGATGGAGAGTTCCTGCATGGCAGAAGAGGGTTGGACTGGATGGCCCTTCTTGGGGTATCTTCCAACCCTAGGATTCTAGGCTTCTATGGTAAACCCTGGATAAATGCAAAGAAATCACAATTGTAATGTTTTCACATTCTTAGTATAGATACTAGTAGTACATGCCCATGAGTGTCATTCTGTTCTAGCCAATGTAGTCCCAACTCTTTTATCTCTGCTATTGTCCTCTCCATCATCCACAACCCCACTTTGTCCAGAAGGTGTGACCTCTGCTGCCTCTTACCGTTCCCTCGTCTGATCTTGTCACCAAAGGGCCTTTTCCCCCGGGCGACAAACTCCTCGGCCCGGTCGATCAGGGCTTCTTTGATGGCCTCGTAGCCATGCAGGACCACAACACGCTCCGCTCCGAAATGCAGTGTGAACACGGGGCCATACTTCTCACTGAGCTGGAGGAAGGCAAAGAAAGAGGCAGATCTTGCAGTGCCCATAGGTAGAAGATTTCCAAACACGAACAAGGAAATGCATTACTCACAAGTGTTACCTGATTGTTTAATTCTACTTTTAATATTGGAGAGGGGATTGGGAAGGGATCATTCAGTATTTTATTGTAATGCATTTTTACTGTTGTAACCCGCCCAGATTCCTAGTACGGCCTATAAATAATAATAATAATAATAATAATAATAATAATAATAATAATAATTTATTACTGAGGTTGAGTTATTACAAAAAACACCCCTAAAATTCCCAAATATAAAGTGCATTAGTGGAGGTAACTGGATGCCCCCATCCTTGCATTGCTTGCATATAGAAAGCCTTTAAGAGAACCTTAACGTTCATAGTGTGAACGTTATATACGGAAAGGCATGATGGGAAACCATCCTCCATAAGTGCAAAGCATGCACCCCATGTACGCAGAGAAGCCACAGATAGGAGTCACCAGCAGGAAGGCTCCTCTCACACTTTTGGGCAGATTTATGACCCTAAGAGGCTATGCAGAACACAGCTATTCCGGCATTGGGAGCTCTTTCCTATCAAAGAGGCTGAGTATAGATCAAGCAATGTGTAAATTCGGTATTACTTTGAAGTAGGAAAGCATCCTCCGCTGAAGACAGGGCAAAAATGTATATAAAGTCCTTCCATTTCTTTGTTCTTTGTAAGAAGCCCATTCTTTGAGTAAATTGAGCTAATCAAAATCCCCTTATTGAGCAAATATTCTTTCTTACACAAGGTGGGAAAGACAGTGGAGGACACAGATCTACCCGTGGAAATACACAGAAACACAACCCACACAAATCTGGTAGAAATTGCTATTAAAATAAACAGGGCAGCAATTTCCAGAATGCTCCCTGTGTCTGACACTTGCGCATGTTTGCCTGCAATTGGACTTTTTTTAATCTGATGCTGAAGATTAGTTGCAAAAGATGAGTTGCACATGTGGTGCCATCACAGATGGGGTTGTGGGTGAAGACAATGCATATTGGGTTGCTGATTGGATTGTACACCTGCATTACTTTGCCATTCAGCACAAGGGTTGGGTAATGCAATCAGTGTGTAACACAATGCAACTCCAGAGAGGACCTCAGGCAACTGATCTCACCCTCAAGGGGCAATTCTGTGATCTGGTGAGCTCTAGTTCCAGCAGTGGCTTATTGGCAACTACAAAACTGGCCTCTCCTTGCCCTCTCCCCCATCTTTTCCATGTAGCTTTTGGAAGAGCCCACATGCTCCTGGGACCACATCCCATAAGTAAGCCAAAGGATGCAATGTGGAAATACTTATGTATTCTCCCCCTACTCCCCACTGTCCCTCCCCCTCCTCTGTTGTCTGCCTAGTGCTGAAGCTCCTTGAGGAAGGGGTCTCTTTCCCACTTTGCAGCTTCCTGGCACTTTCATAGAATCATAGAAGCACAGAATCATAGGGTTGGAAGAGACCCCAAGGGCCGTCCAGTCCAACCCCATTCCGCCATGCAGGAACTCTTAATCAAAGCACCCCCAGCAGATGGCTATCCAGCCTCTGCTTAAAGACCTCCAAAGAAGGAAACTCCACTATAATCTCCGAGGAAGGAGTGTGTTCCACTGTCAAACAGCCCTTACTCTCAGGACGTTCCTCCTAATGTTGAGATGGAGTCTCTTTTCCTGGAGCTTGCATTCAGGGTCCTAGTCTCCGGAGCAGCAGAAAACAAGCTTGCTCCCTCCTCAATATGACATCCCTTCAAATGTTTAAACAGGGCTCCCATATCACCTCTTTACCTTCTCTTCTCCAGCTAAATATCCGCAGCTCCCTAAGTCATTCCTCATAAGGCATTATTTCCAGACACTTCACCATTTTGGTGGCCCTCATTTGGACATATGGCTCCAGTTTCTCAACGTCCCTTTTGAATTGCGGGGCCAAGAACTGGACACAGGGATATTCCAGGTGAGGCCTGACCAAAACAGAATAGAGTGCCAATATGACTTCCCTTGATCTGGACTGAACATGATTTCCCTCTGGTCAGGAGAGTGAAGCACACGCCGGCTAGGAGCTCAGCACTGGGCAGACGTCATAGCTGAAATAGTCTTTAAGATATGAGAAGCCTAGTATATCTGTCCTGAGATTCCAATGCTGATGAATGTTTCAGGGGAGTGTGATTGTTGACTCTGTTGATGTTAAACACCATCACGAATCGGACACACAGTGGCCAAAAATCTGAGGAAGTGTCCCATGCAGAACCCAGATTAGCTGACATGCAGCAATGGCCCTCTGGGGAAATAGCCTGTTTAGTCTGTCCACTTACCTTTTGCAGAGCCTGGGGGAAATGGTGGGCCTTCAGCTGCAGAGCATTCCCAATGATGGGCAAAGGAAAAGGTCCCGGGGGCAGCTTCCCTTTCCTCCAAATCCCGCTCTTCCAAATGGAGGAAAGAACAAGGCAGGAGAGACAGACGATCAGGAAAATGGTGGCCGTCCCCAGAGGCTCCATCCCAGCAGCCACCATTAAGAAGCAAGAAGGGCCCCTGATCCAAGGATGGGGAAGGAGAGCGGGACTTTATGCACTGCAAATCCCAGGGGTGGGTAAAGGTTAACCAATGGGCATTTGGAACCAAATCAATTAGGTTAGCCATCCAGTAGGCCAGAGTGCGTCCGTTCTCCTCTGGAAATCCACCTTTCTGAACCTGGTGTTCTCTTGTTTTATTACTGATTAATGAGTTTAGGCTGTGATTTGCAAGTGCAAAAAAAGAAAAAAAGAAGGGTTGTCTTTGTTTTTGTTGTCTTTTCTTTTGGCTGTTTGGCTTTCATAGGACCAGCCAGTCTCTAAAAGAGCTGGTGAGTTCAGTCAGGTTCAGAGGATTGCGAAGCAGGAGAAAGGCGAAAGTCCCATTGTTGGCATGCACAGACTTTACTTGTGGTCATCTTCTCCCAAGGATTTGCTGCTCTGGCCAGGACGAGGGACGTGCAAGTGCAAGGGACGTGACCGAATGGCTGTGTGCAGACCATCAAGCCAGCAGGCAAGACAGATGTCAAGGTCCTGACTACCAGACCATCTTCTCTCACCCGAAGAAGAGAGAAGAAACGAGGAAGTAGAGGTCGCTCTTTGCAAATGCCAGAAGAGGTCACTTGGAAAACAAGGGAGATAGTGGGAGGTGAAGCTGCAAAGGAGAGCCCTTCAGAAGAGGAGAGATGCAGCAGACACTCTTCCTGCCAAGCCTGGAGTTGGATGTGCCTCCAGGTGGTACGCCTGGCCCTTCAAGCTCCTGAGAGCATACAGAGACCAATTGGAAGAAAGCAAATGGATCACCTGGCTGAAGGAGACTTCTACGTGTGAAAGGGATCTTGGAGTCTTAGTAGACCACAAGCTGAACATGAGTCTACAGTGTGATGCGGCAGCTAAAAAGGCCAATGCAATTCTAGGCTGCATCAATAGAAGTATAGTCTCTAGATCAAGCAAAGGAATACTCCTACTCTATTCTGCCTTAGTCAGGCCTCACCTTCTGGGCATCAAAGTTCAAAAAGGATGTGGAGAAACTGGAGTGCTTCCAAAGGAGAGTGACTAAAATGGTGAAGGGTCTGGAAACCATGAAGCCGTTTGAGGAACGCCTTAGGGATCTGGGGATGTTTATCCTGGACAAGAGAAGGTTAAGAGGTGATATGAGAGCCCTGTTTAAATATTTGAAGGGTGTCATGTTGAGAATGGAGCCAGCTTGTTTTCTGCTGCTCCAGAGAATAGGACCCAATTGAGCAATGGATGCAAGCTCCAGGAAGAGAGATTCCACTTCAACATTAGGAGGAACCTCCTGACAGTAAGAGCTATTTGACAGTGGAATAAAGTCCCTCAATGGAGAATGGTGGAGTCTCCTTCTTTGGAGGTCTTTAAACAGAGGCTGGATGGCCACCTGTCAATGGGGATGCTTTGATTGAGAGTTCCTGCATGGCAGAAGGGGGTTGAACCAGATGGCCCTTGTGGTCTTTTCCAACTCTATGATTCTATGATTCTATGATACTTGGGGATTGTATATTTTTAGCAACTGAGTTGCTGTTGTCATTCATTTTGAGCAGCTGACAAAACCCATCCCAGAGGACAGGGAACAGCAAATGCTTTAGGCAAAGGGCTTGATGTGGAAGGGTTCCCTAAAGCTTTTAAAAAGCTTTAGAAGGCTCATATAACATGCCACAGGGAATAGCTGCCATGTAACCCTCACCTCAAGACCATTCCCAAATGCATTTGCTGTTCCCTTTGAGAAATGCACCCTGCCTCCTTTTGTTTTCCTGTTAAAATTTGGTTCCCAGACTTGAGACTCAACTTGGAAGTATCTTCCAATGACTTGAGACTTGACTTGAGACTTGAAGGTGGAGACATGAGGACTGACTTGAGACTTGGACAGAAAGACTTGGATTACATCGCTGGTTGGGAACAAGGGAGGTGACAGGGCCTCCTTGCCTTAGTTCCAAAGAAAGACAATAAAATACTTTCAGCAAATCAAACAAGGTGTCAGAACCAAGTGCATGGTTCTGTCATGATAATATGAGGATATGATGCTATGGCGCTGTGATAACATGCGGGTGTATTGAGAGGGAAATATTAATGATGTAAAAATTAAGCCTGGGAAAAGAGTGGAAGAGGCAAATGGCCAGCAGATATTGACAGAGATGGATATTGATAGTGGATATTGACAGAAATGGTTTTAGAGCTTGTTCCCACTAGGGGATACACCGCGTTCTGAATCGATTTCAATAGGCAGCGTGCCCATTAGGATTCGGTTTAAATCTAGAACAGTTCTAGACCAACCC
>NC_056522.1:381982308-381983079 GCF_019175285.1 Sceloporus undulatus
TTTCATGCCAAGTGAGAACGCTTACTGAACGCTTGCAGGTAAAAAATCCGAATTAAACAAGCAGATGGGAACGATGAAAAAAGCGATTCTGAAAGCGGGATAACAACAGTGTTATTTTAATTCGATTTTATTAAAAGCGTTTTATTTTAATTCGTATCAAATCCTAAGTGGGAACAAGCTCTTAGTGGATACATCTTTGCCAAATTTGATTACCAAGCAAACATAAGGGATAGTTTTTTGTGGGTTTTTCATAGAATCATAGAGTTGGAAGGGGCCTCAAGGGCCCTGATCCAGTCCAACCCCATTCTGCCTTGCAGGAACTCTCGATCAAAGCATCCACAAGAGATACCATCCAGCCTCTGCTTAAAGACCTCCGAAGAAGGAGACCCCACCACAATCTCTGAGGAAGGAGTGATTTCCACTGTCAAACAGCCCTTACTTTCAGGAAGTTCCTCTTAATGTTGGGCTGGAATCTCTTTTCCTGCAGCTTGCATCCATTGCTCCATTGGCTCCTGTTATCTGGAGCAGCAGAAAACAAGCTTGCTCCCTCTTCAATGTGACACCCCTTCAAGTATTTAAATAGGGCTATCAAATCACTCCTTAACCTTCTTTTCTTCAGGCTAAACATCTCCAGATCCATGAGTCTCTCCTCATAGGACTTCATGGTTTCCAGACCCTTCACCATTTCAGCTGCACTCCTTTGGACACATGGCTCCAGTTTCTCAATGTCCTTTTTGAATTGTTTTGCCCAGAACTGGACACAATATTCCA
>NC_056522.1:381983179-381987562 GCF_019175285.1 Sceloporus undulatus
GGGTGACTACGAATTGGCCCTGGGTTAACCTCCCAATTTTCCCCATTTGATAAAGTCCTAAGATCCTTTTGCACACTGATTTTCCAGACTAACATGGGGATATCTTGGAAGTCTTTGGAGAAGAAGGTGAGTGAATAATGGCACCCTTCTTCAGGTTCCCCAAAGGGAAGGTGTGCACTTACTTTTGGAATGACGTATTCTCTGAATGGCGTGTCTCTGGCCACTGCATGAGGGAGACTCAATGGGATGAGAGAGATGAACCTCTGGATCTCATGGAGGACGGCGTCCGTGAAAGGCATCTGGCCCCGGTCAGCCATGCAAGGCCCCCGGGAATGGCCAATGACCCGGTCAATCTCGTCTTGCATTTTCTCTGTGGTAAGATGGGTAAGGATGAACACCAGGGCACAAACATTCAGGAAATATCAGCATGCGAAGTGCACAAGACATTTGACTTATAGGAATCACTGTGTTTTTTGGTTGGTTGGTTGGTTGGTTGGTATTTTTTGCACAAATTATTTTTCCCCCTGATAAGGACTTAGAATGTTCTAGAAGGGTTTCTAACTGACGTTTCGCCAGCACCTGGGGCTAGCATCAGATGCTGGCAAAACGTCAGGAAGAAGCTCTTCTAGAACATGCCCACATCGCCCCAAAACCCCACCAAAAACTATGGATGCCAGTCATGAAAGCCTTCGACTCCACTTAAAATGCACATTGCAAAGCAATCCTTGTGTTCTCACAGAACACAGAGAAGGTTGCTCAAACTACACTTGTTCCTCCATATTGGCTAGGATTAGGGGTACAAGAACCCCCTGAATTGGGAAAACCGTCAAATAACAAAAACACAATGTTTTTGCTTGAGCGGATACCTCTCTAGGAATCTCTAGGTCCTCCAGGGCAACTCTGTGGTCAGTGTCTGATAGACACTGACCATAGGACTGAGTTGGAGCAGCTACAAATGCCTAGTAGAGCATTCTCCCTAGGAATCTCTAGCTCTTTCAGTGCAAATTTTAGTTAAAGTTGACCATGGAGTTGCACTGGAGGACCTAGATGTTCCTAGAGAGAATATATTAAAGAGATCTGTGAATAATCAAATCCGCAAATAGCAAAGCTGCAAATATGAATATGGAGGGATGAGTGTATTTGCTTTTGGATCTGGAAATGCAATCAGCAAAGCATCTTCGTGTAGGGCAGTGTTTCCCAAACTTTGGTCCTCCAGCTTGGCTCCCAGAATTTCTGATTGTTTGCTCAAATGCCTAGGCCAATGGAGGACCAATGCTTGGAAAACACCGGTGTAGAGTCACCCAGGTCAATGAAGCAGAAATCCAGCATGGAATGATCTGGAGCAGTTGAGAGGAGAGAAGGCACAGATATGAAGCTGCTGGCCTGGGAGAACTGCTCTCTCTTACCTTCTATCTCTGGGTATTTCTGGAGGATCAGCAGTCCGTATCGGATGGTGGTGCTGGTTGTTTCTGTCCCTGCAGTAAACAAATCCACGGTGGACATGACCAGGTTCTCTGTGGTGAACTCAGATCCATTGCTATGGTCTTCCTGGAGAAAAACACAACAAAGAAAACAATACAGTCAGCTGGGCCTCATTCCCACTACCTTTTAAACCGGATCACAAATTAGTTTGAATCGGTTTAAATGACCTTAGTTTGCACTTGAACTAAATCGCTGAAGAGATTCAGAGAGGGGGACCATGTGCCAGACCCATTTAACCCATGTTTTTTTTGACATTGATTGTTTCTGCGTCTTTTTGGATAAATCAATTCCACACAAGTGTGAACCAAATGCGGATTGGAATCGATTTAAATTTGCCCTTCTGCCGGCTGGATTGGGTCTGTTTTGAATTGATGCATTTGTCAAGCGGGTTATTTTGTTTTGTTTTGCAGCAAGAAAATGCGATCAGGGCAAATGTAGCGTTAACCACGCTCCACTGCCGAACTGATCCATCGATTTGGTTCGCAAAGTTCAGACAACTATAACAGAAAAAGGATATAACAAAGAGAAAACCATGTACAGTCAGTCACCTGAGGACTAAAAGATCTGGGACAGTCAGAAGGAGAAAATGCCTGTCCTCCACAAAAACCTTGCTGGAGATGCTGGCCTGAAAGGGATCTGGAGGGATTCCTGGCGCTGTACATGCAGCAACCCTTCTCTTAAGTGAAGTCAAAGGCTTTCACGGCTGGGATCCATAGTTTTTTATGAGTGGCCATGTTCTAGAAGATGGCTTGCGTCTTGTGCTCTTAAGCCTCTTGGCCAGAAAGGAGGGATCTCTGAGTGGCCAATATTTGCTGTGAGGCCAGTTTGCTATGCCAGCTCTCTTCCCTCTTTTTATTCACTATCATGGGTCCATCTATGAGCCACTAAAGAGTTTGACATCCATAGAATCATAGAATCCTAGAGTTGGAAGAGACCCCAAAAAGGGCCCCCCAGTCCAACCCCTTTCTTCTGCCATGCAGGAACTCTCAATCAAAGCATCCCCATTGACAGATGGCCATCCAAGCCTCTGCTTAGAGACCTCCAAAGAAGGAGACTCCGCCTCAGTCTCCAAGGAAGGAGTGAGTTCCACTGTCAAACAGCCCTTACTCTCAGGAAGTTCTCCTAATGTTGAGGTGGAATCTACTTTCCAGTAACTTGCATCCATTGTTCCATGTTCTAGTCTTTGGAGCAGCAGAAAACGAGTTTGCTCCCTCCTGTTGAGGTTGGGAAGCTGAGGTAATGGAGGAAGGTTGGAGTAGCTCAGGCCCAGGATACTCCAGGATGCCCTTGGATGCAGACAAGACCTCTTTCTTACCTGATCCATTTTAATATAGAAGCAGTCAATGAAATCCCGGGGTGAGCTGGGGTCCAGCGTTGCCCTGTGCTCCTTGGCTTCCTCTAAAATGAAGTGTACCATTTTGTCAATGTTTGGCTTCACTTTGTGATGAGGGCCAGGGATGAAGTCCATGATGGAAGGGAAGATACTGGCAAGCTAAACAAAAGAAAAGAAAAGGCAAGGAAGAGTCACACACCAACCATTCCGTCATTTCCTTCCCTTTTGCGCATACCTGGCGATGTCGCCTCTGACAGTGACGCCTGGTGCATCCATGCTGCCGGAAACCCCCCAGTGATGCCACTTTCTCTACTGAATTTCATTTTATTAATTTCTGCCAAAGTATCCAGATGATTCAGGTCCTTTTGAACTCTCTTCCTATCTCCCAAGGAGTTAGCCGTCCTTCCCAGCTTCATGCCATCTGCACTGGCACAAAGGACTCTGTCCACAGGCAAATGAGTAACTATAAGCATACTTTCCATCATCAGATGACAGGCAGATCTGCTTGCTAAATTCTGAAGCAAAATATCTAAGAAGAACCAGGCTCATTGGGAGCAAGACATGTCAAGCAAAGCGGAAAGCTTGGGCGAAAGGCCATTGTGGCATTTGTAGCCCAGCTGGTGACCATTCCTTGGGATACTCAAAGCCCCAGTTCCCAAAAGATTCACTCTGTCTCTATCTCCTGCCGTGTTTCCCTGAAAATATGACACGGTCTTATATTTATTTTTCCTCAAGAAGACACACTATGGCTTATTTTCAGGGGATGTCTTGTTTTTATTAAGAGCCCATTCAGACTACACTTTACCCCAGATCAGGAATCGATTCTTCCACGTGAAGTTCATATTCACTCCGAATCTGTCACAATCCATTTTGAGGCATGCACCAGAGTTCCGGGGCAAATGCCTCTTAGCCTGGGACATTCAGAATCAGGTTAAAAGCCATTCCTTTTGGGGGGGGAAACGGGTTCCGCGAAATCTGAACTTGCCCCCGATCATGATCAGGTCAAGTTCAGGGAGGGATTTAGGTGAGAGGGCAGGGAGAGAGCAGGGCATTCCCTCCCCTCATTGGAGAAGGAGGAGGAGGACGGAGCCTCAGGATTGAAAAAAGGGGAATCAGGGTGACAGGCTGCAAAAAGGGGGAATTGGGGTGACAGGAGGCAAAAAAAAGGGGAATCGGAGTGACAGTGGTTTTTGCTTCAGGGAGGGTCAGAAGGAAGGAGGAGGAGGATTGCCAAGGGAAATCCGAATGCGGAGCCAGGAGGAAGGAGCCTCCCTCTCTTTTTATTTTTGACAGTCTATGCGCATGATTTTTTGGGTGACATAGAATGTGTGTGTGCTTGTGCTACTTTCATTTCCTCTTGTTCCTGGAACTTAAGAGCCATTGTTGTTGTTGTTGTTGTTGTTGTTGTTGTTAAATGCAGATGCTACAGTCAGAATGCTTGCGCTGCATTTCCCTTTTATTCCCAATTGATTCCATGGGTCAGTTGGAACTGACAGGTCACTCTCTCTCAGCCTCAGTGGAAGGCAATGGCAAAGCTCCTCTCGCAGGAGGAAAAGGGTCAGGGCAGG
>NC_056522.1:381987587-381997607 GCF_019175285.1 Sceloporus undulatus
GGCCAAAATATTTGCTGTGAGCTCCAGTTGCTATGCCAGCCTCTTTCCCTCTTTTTATTCACTATCATGGGTCCATCATATAGCCACTAAAGATTTGACAACCCATAGAATCATAGAATCCTAGAGTTGGAAGAGACCCCAAAAAGGGCCCACCCATCCAACCCCTTTCTTCTCCTCGCCCATGCAGGAACTCCAATCAAAGCATCCCCATGACAGATGGCAATCCAACCCTGCTTAGAGACCCTCCAAAGAAGAGACTCCGCCTCAGTCTCCAAGAAGGAGTGAGTTCCACTGTCAAAACACAGCCCTTACCTCAGGAAGTCTCCTAATGTTGAGGTGGAATCTACTTTCCAGTACAGTGGACCAACCTCGGGATACGAATACCCAGGTTACGAATTTTTCGGGAATCAATAAATCCCATAGGATTTATTGTTTCGGGTTACGAAGTTTTTTCGGGTTACGAAAAAACTCCGGCGCTGTTTTAAAAATGGACCGCGGCGGAGCCCGCGGCTTTTTTCCCCCCATTAGCGCCTATGGCAATTCGCTTACGAAGGTTTTTTCGGGTTACGAAATTAGCCGCGGCAACGAAAATCGTACCCGAGGCACCACTGTAACTTGCATCCATTGTTCCATGTTCTACTACCTTTGGAGCAGCAGAAAACGAGTTTGCTCCTCCTGTGAGGTTGGGAAGCTGAGGTAATGGAGGAAGGTTGGAGCAGCTCAGGCCCAGGATACTCCAGGATGCCCTGGATCAGACAAGACCTCTTTCTACCTGATCCATTTTAATAAGAAGCAGTCAATGAAATCCCGGGGTGAGCTGGGTCCACGTGCCCGGTGCTCCCTTGGCTTCCTCTAAAATGAAGTGTACCATTTTGTCAATGTTGGCTTCACTTTGTGATGAGGGCCAGGGATGAAGTCCATGATGGAAGGAAGATATGGCAAGCAAACAAAAGAAAAAAAAAGGCAAGAAGACAAACACACCAACCATCCCGTCATTTCCTTCCCTTTTGCGCATACCTCGATGTCGCCTCTGACAGTGACGCCTGGCGCATCCATGCTGCCGGAAACCCCCCAGTGATGCCACTTTCTCTACTGAATTTCATTTTAATTAATTTCTCGCCCAAAGTATCCAATGATTCAGGTCCTTTGAACCTCTTCCTATCCTCCCAAGGAGTTAGTCGTCTTCCCAGCTTCATGCCATCGCACTGGCACAAGGACCTGTCCACAGGCAAATGAGTAACTAAAAAGCATACTTCCATCATCAGATGAACAGCAGATCGCTTGCAAATCGAAGCAAAAATATCTAAGAAGAACCAGGCTCATTGGGAGCAAGACATGTCAAAAAAGCGGAAAGCTTGGGCAAAGCCATTGTGGCTTTTGTAGCCCCAGCGGGACCATTCCTTGGGAACCAAAGCCCCAGTTCCCAAAAGATTCACTCTGTCTATATCTCCTGCCGTGTTCCCCGAAAATATGAAACACGGTCTATATTATTTTTTCCTCAAGAAGACACACTATGGCTTATTTCAGGGGATTCTGTTTTTTATAAGAGCCCATTCAGACTACACTTTACCCCCAGATCAGAAATCGATTCTTCCACGTGAAGTTCATATTCACTCCGAATCTGTCACAACCATTTTGAGGCATGCACCAGATCCGGGGCAAATGCCCTTAGCCGGGATATTCGGAATCAGGTTAAAAGCCATTCCTTTTGGGGGAAAAATGGGTTCCGCGAAATCTGAACTGACCCCGTCATGATCAGGTCAAGTTCAGGGAGGGATTTAGGTGAGAGGGCAGGGAGGACAGCAGGCCCATTCCCTCCCCTCATTGGAGAAGGAGGAGGAGGACGGAAGCCCAGGATTGACAAAAGGGAATCAGGGTGACAGGCTGCAAAAAGGGGAATGGGGTGACAGGAGGCAAAAAAAGGGGAATCGGAGTGACAGTGGTTTTTGCTCAGGGAGGGTCAGAAGGAAGGAGGAGGAGGATTGCCAAGGGAAATCCGAATGCGGAGCCAGGAGGAAGGAGCCTCCCTCTCTTTTTATTTTTGACAGTCTATGCGCATGATTTTTGGTGACATAGAAGTGTGTGCTTGTGCTACTTTCATTTCCTCTTGTTCCTGGAACTTAAGAGCCATTGTTGTTGTGTTGTTGTTGTTGTTGTTAAATGCAGATGCTACAGTCAGAATGCTTGCGCTGCATTCCCTTTAATTCCCAATTGATTCCATGGGTCAGTTGGAACTGACGGTCACTCTCTCTCAGCCTCAGTGAAGGCAATGGCAAAGCCCTCTCGCAGGAGGAAAAGGGTCAGTTCAGGTCAAAGGCAAAGAAAGAAGCGGCGCAAACGCAGCTCCCATCACCACCTCCCCCCCCCCTTAGATATTTGTAAAATTATTTTTGCAAAAATGTGCATGTTTTTTCTTGAGGCAGATAGTAGATAGATAGATAGATAGATAGATAGATAGATAGACAGACAGAAGGTGGGTAGCGCTGCTGGTTCCCTTCCCTTCATTCCTTCCCCCGCTTCCAGCAAAGGGGAAATGTTGCAAAGGGCAAGACTTTGTTTCCCTTTGCAAATGAATGCTACAAATTTGAATGTTACAATTTTTCACTTTCCAATTGGCAACTTGGCAAATTGATACATGCTTTGCTACTGTCTCTAAAGAATTCAGGGTGGCCAGGAAAGCAAAGAATGCATGGCATAGCTTCCTGTTCTGGCATCCAAGGTAGAATTTATTATTATTATTATTATTAATTATATTATATATTATTACATGCATATGAGGCATTCTGGGGTGGCAAGAGGGGGGACACAGGATGCAGAGATGGCATTAGCTTGCATTTTGGGTTGAAAATGAAAATGGGGCCAAGGGAAGATCATAACCTGCACTGACCCAAATGCCCCAAACACACACACACACAAGAGGTTTTTAATTTGACAGAATCTGCGGATTCTGGTGCCTGGCTCTTTAAATAAAGGAGGGGGAAGCACACTTCCGATGTCCCAATGAGTGCTGCAAATGTCACCTATGACCATCGCGGAACTAAATTTGATTGACATCCAGGCACCTTCATGTTAAACCCGATTTCTCTGAGAGGGCATTCGGGTTAAAATGCCCCTGATTTGTGGTGGGCACTTGCTTATGGAGAGATTCAGGAGCCCCCCCCCCAATATGCCCAGTTACATCCAGGGCAAATAGCTCAGTGTGAATAGGGCCTATGGTACAACAACCTATATTTATTCAAATATAGTTAAGTTGACTTCTTCTGGAACATTGTCATAACTCTCCAAAACATGAATTCGATCCTGAATTTCTTGCGACTGTAAAGAATGAGTGGGAACCCTAAAGAAAATGTGGAAGAGTGCAATGCATGATAAAATGGTGATTTGACACATAAAGCAAGGAAAAGGAAAGAAGATAGACTCAGCAATAAAAGAAGGTAACAGGACTGGAACAAAACTAGGATAATCTGCTGATAAGGCCTACGAGAGCAGTCTTGATGAACAACAACAAAGAACAACATGGACTAGAATGCAAAAAACAAGGGAACAGACGTATAGACTAGCAGATGTGTATTGCAAAACCAGAAAGGAGAGAAAAAAGACTGAAAGACTGAACAACCCTCTAAAAGGTTGCTGGAATTTCCCTAAAAGTGTGTGCCGAATCAGCTGCAACGGTACATCCATTGCTCCATTGAAACACTGATCATCTTTTCAAGAGGGATTTGTGTGCGAGTATTGTATGCATGTGTGTATGTGTGAGCTCTTGGTACCAAGTATATTGTTCCTGCCACAGAGAGGAGAAGGAGAGCAGTTTCTGGGCAGCCATTTTGAGGGGGGTGAGTGTTTGAATTGAGTGTTTGTCTAGCTCTATATAACTCCTCACAGACAGTTTAAACAGAGGCTGGATGGCCATCTGTCATGGAACACACTAACTCAGGAATTTTAGTGGGGTCTCCTTCTTTGGAGGTCTTGAAGCAGAGGCTGGATGGCCATCTGTCAATGGGGATGCTTTGACTGAGATTTCCTGCATGGCAGAATAAAGGGGTTGGACTGGGTGGTCCTTCAGGTCTCTTCCAACTCTATGACTCTATGATTCTATGATATTGTACATATATATAGTGTCTTAATAAATGTTACATGTATAAATACAGATCTGGTTTCCACTGTGTCTTATTGAAAGTCCTAAAGTCTAAGGTGGCTATACTTCTCTCTCTGGATAAAACAATAACAAAACCTTTTCTGTGTGTGACACGACTCCATTTCCTTTAGAACCATTGGCCTCCATCTTTCATGTTGAGCAATAATGTTCAGTACAGTTCTTGAAAATCAGCCTCTGTGGGATGGATGGGGAACGGAACGGGGACTTCCGGTCTTGGTGGCGGCGGCGTTCTTGCGGCGTTCCTCCGTGAGGTAAGATGGGTGATATCCCTGTTCCGCTCTCTTTCTGCCCCTTTCCGTTCTGCACCGGGACTATCACTATGTCTTATTTTCGGGGTATGGTGCAAATGCTTAGAAATCCTGCTACTGCTTATTTTATGGGTATGTCTTAATTCAGGGGAAACAGGGTTTTTCTCCCATTCCCCAAATGTTCCTTGTAACCCCCTGGGAGAAACAAACTCTTCTCTCCCATCCCATCCTATGCCTCCACAAATCATACTACAGTGGGACCTTGGTATCTACTGGGGTTTGGTTCCAGGACCATCAGGTGATACCAAAATCCATGGATGCTCAAGACCCATTATCTACAATAGTGTAGTAAAATATAAAACTGCAATATCAAAGTTTCAGGGTTTTGGGTGGGGGTGAGGGAATGGAGTATTTTCAAGCTGTGGATGGTTGAATCTGTGGATGCAGAATCTGTAGATATGGAGGGAACACTGTACATACCATGAATAAACAAATTTAGAGCCGATGGCAAAGTGCCTACCTGTCCCCAAGGAGAGCTAAACACATTAAAGTTCTCATTGATTATGCTCATCATGGCTAGAAACTTCTCGTCATTGTACTCATAACGCTTTCCAAAGACAATGGAGCAGATGACGTTGGAGGTGGCACAATTGAGAAAGAAGGTCGGGTCAAAAGGTTGCTCTGGAAATACAAAAAAGTCACTTCTTAGAATCATAGGGTCCATTCACACTACATTTTAAACCGGTTTCCTAACCAGTTCATCTTCTCTGTATCATTCCAATTTTAGTATATGTGCTGCCGAAGTGAGCACACCTAACCGCTTTAAATTGGGGTCGTTCACACTTGCACTGGGTTTTCCTGACCTGCGTTTGGGGCCCCCCCGATGCAAATCCCCCTTAACCTGGGGTTTTTTGAGACGGGAATTTCAGAGGTTCTTTTCAAAAGAACTGGTTTTTTCGTGTGAATCACCAATGAGAACTTACTTACAAGAACTTTCCCCCTTCTCAATATGGCATCCCTTCAAGTATTTAAACAGGGCCATCATATCACCTCTTAACCTTCTCTTCTCCAGGCTAAACGTCCCCAGCTCCTTAAGTCGTTCCTCATAGAGCGTCAGACCCTTCATCATTTTAGTCGCCCTCCTTTGGACACGCTCCACTTTCTCAACATCCTTTTGAACTGTGAGCCCAGAACTGGACACAGTATTCCAGGTGGGGCCTGACTAGAGCAGACTAGAGTGGCACTATGACTTCCCTTGATTTAGACACTATACCTCTATTGATGCCGCCTAAGAGCGCATTGGCCGAGGGCCTCACTGACCAGGTGGGTGCTGCAGGAAGGGCGGCTGAGGCAGGGGACTCTCCTTCCCTCCCTTGGGGGCTCAGCTGGTGCCTGGAGGACAGCCCTGGGAGCCCAGACCAATCTCAACCTGGGCTGGACATTGCTTCCCTCCCTTCAGCCCTGCCTCCCTCCTGTCCTGCATGGCTGCTTCTGCCTCCGCCTCGGGATGCCTCCAGGTTCTGACTGGGATTGGGGTCCCAGAGAGTATTGGGGGGTTTCCTTCTCTCCCTCTCTTGGCCTCTCCCCCATCCCCCCAAAGGAGACTTGGGTGAGGAGGGCTGGAGGAACCCAATGCGGCCTTCCAGGGCAGAGCTCAGCGGAGCATTTTCCCCATAGCCAAGGGGCCCTTTAGACCATTCCTTGCCCCCTTCCCAAGGCTCTGCCCCCTGAAGCCCCTCTTTGATGGGACTTGGAGTTCAACTACATCTGGAGCCGCAGGATCTACAAGCCTGGCAAACCTGGTCCCCCATGAGCTGCGGCACAAAGGAACTAGTGGGAACTACATAGTCTAAGGTCTAAATTGGCTTTCATAGTAGGAACTGAGTATCGGCTTCAATTGATTCTGCCACCCGGCGTCAACACGATTGGCAAACTGGTTTAAATGTAAGTAGGAATGGGCCCTTAGAGAACCACCACAAACCATAAGATTGCGAGTTCAATACTAGCCAGGGCTCAGGTTGACTCAGGCTTGCATTCTTCCAAGGAGGTTGCTAAAATGAGAACCCAGCTTGTTGGATGCAATTAGCTTACAGTTGTAAACTGCTTAGAGACTGCTTAGGCGGTATGAAGCGGTAAATGAAACTGCTATTGCTATTGCTACCAGAAAAAGCCAGTTGGGATGGAGATTAGGATGGACAGAAGCGAGCTACCCTTTGTGTCCCGTAACTCCTCCAGGAGATACTGGGCTTCATCTTGGATCCTCTCCTCGATGCTTTTCTTTCCCATCCCAAAGTTGCGGAGGGTGGTCAGGGCAAAACGCCGGAGGTGCTTCCATCTCTCCCCATTGCTGAGTACGATCCCTGCAAAGGTGAAAGAGAAAGAGGGAGCAAGAGATTGAACTGTGATTTCCAAATACACTTACAAGAGGAATCTGATAGATCTGGCTTGTCTTCCATGAACTGTTTTGCCCACAAGTCGTTGCTGTCTTATGGCCTACCTAAGGCAAACCTGTCATAGGAATTTCTCAACAGGTTTCTTCAGAAGGAGCTGTGCTTAAATGCCGGTAGTGCAGCCATTCACAGCCACAAGGTTGTGAGTTCGATACCAGGCAGAACTCCAGGGTCCACTCAGCTTTGCATCCTTCTGTTGGTCACTAAAATGAGTCACCAGTTTGTTGGAGACAATTGGCTTACAGATTGTAAACTGCTTAGAGAGTGCTTAAGGGCACTGATAAGCGGTATAGAAATGTACTTGCTATTGCTATTACTAAGGGGTTTTTCATAGCCATCTTCTGAGGCAGAGACACAGCAACTTACCCAAAGTCACCAGTTGATTTCATGGCCAATTGGGGATTCAAACCCCGCTCTCCAGGGTCACAGTACATAGAAACATGTTTTGGTATTGGTTCTGGTGTGGGCAGTCATAGAATCATAGAGTTGGAAGAGAACCCAAAAAGGGCCATCCAGTCTAACCCCCTTCTGCCATGCAAGAACTCTCAATCAAAGCATCCCAAACAGATGGCCATCCAACCTCTGTTTAAAGACCTCCAAGGAAGGAAACTCTACCAATCTCCGAGGAAGGAGTGTGTTCCACTGTCGAACAGCCATGACTGTCAAGAAGCTCTTCCTAACACAGAGGTAGAATCTCTTTTCCTGCAGCTTGCATCCATTGCTCCATTGTCTCCTATTCTCTGGAGCAGCAGAAAACAAGCTTGCTCCCTCCTCAATATGACATCCCTTCCAATGCTTAAACAGGGCTATCATGTCCCCTCTTAACCATCTCTTGTCTAGGTTAAACATCCCTAGCTCCCCAAGTCATTAGGAGGACCTTCCTGAGAGTAAGGGCTGTTTGACAGTGGAACACACTCCTTCCTCGGAGTGGAATCTCCTTCCTTAGAGGTCTTTAAGCAGAGGCTGGATGGCCATTTGTCAATGGGGATGCTTTGAATGAGAGTTCCTGCATGGCAGAATAAAGGGGTTGGACTGGATGGACCTTGCAATCTCTTACAACTCTATGGTTCTCATAGAGCTTTATGGTTTCCAGACCCTTCACCATTTTGATGGCCTTCCTTTGGACACACTCCAGTTTTTCAACATCCTCTTTGATTTGTTTTGCCCAGAACTGGACACATGATTATTCCAAGTGGAGCCTGACCAAAGCAGAATAGAGTCCCACTATTGCTTCCCTTGATCTAGACACTATACTTCTGTTGATGTAGCCTAAAATTGCATTGGCCTTGTTAGCTGCTGCATCGCACTATTGACTCACGTTCAACTTGTGGTCTACTTGGACTCCTAGGTCCCTTTCACATGTATAAATCTCCTTAAGCCAGATGTCCCCCATCCTGTATCTTTGCATTTCATTTTTTTCTATCCGATGGCAGTATCTGACGTTTCTCCTTATCCAGTGGGTGCCCAGCTTGGCTTATTTTGGAAAAGCTGCTAGTTGAAAAGGCTGTTGGTTTGTTGGTTTTGTTTGGAAAAGCACAAATGGATTTTAGTCATGGGGTGAAACTGAGCACAGTAGGATCAGAACCAGTTTCCAGTGGGAACGAGGGACATATAACCCAGTCAGCAATTCGTTTTAAACTCTAGTGGGAACAAGCCCCTAACTCAACACTCAGACATCTCCGCCATCGCTGGCTCTCACCTCTGAGCTTATGAATGATTAACAAAATGCATCACACATTTTCTACTTGCTTTCCTAAATGTGTTTATGCCCCACCATTTCATCCATCAGGGTTTTTTCTACCCACCACACTTTGTAGAAATGGGGCAATTTGGCCCTCATCTGTTTGTCCCCAGTTGCAAACTAGGAAGAAATACTTGATACCTTGTCCCTTGACGACTTTGTCAGCTA
The DNA here is from genome assembly GCF_019175285.1 of Sceloporus undulatus. Taxonomy (NCBI): domain Eukaryota; kingdom Metazoa; phylum Chordata; class Lepidosauria; order Squamata; family Phrynosomatidae; genus Sceloporus; species Sceloporus undulatus. Next base: position 381,996,351 of record NC_056522.1, read on the forward strand.
AGGGCAGTTTCCCTCGGGCTGCAAACTCCTCGGCCCGGTCGACCAGGGCCTCCTTGACCGCTCCGTAGCCATGCAGGACCACAACAGGCTCTGCTCCGAAATGCAGTGTGAAGACGGGGCCGTACTTCTCGCTTAGCTGAAGGAAGGCAAAGAAAGAGACACATTGCAGGATGATCAGCTGTGAAAAGCTCCATATGGGGACAAGCCCATGTTTTGCAATTGTAGCTTTGCCTTCTTCAACTCTCTCCTGTTCTGCAGCCAGAACAAAGCATATGACAGAAATAACTGAAAGCTATAGCTGTGTTAGTCTGTGGAATCAGTACATAGAGAGATCTTGTAGCCCCTTTGAGACTAACTGAAATAAAGAAGTTGGCAGCATGAGCTTTCGTAGAGTAATTCCTCAGATGCATTTAATGCAGTCTACTTCCTCAGAACCACTAAATGCATTTGAGGAAGTAGACCTAGATTTAGCAAAGCCCATGCTTCCAACGTCTTTCTTTCAATTAGTCTCAAAGGTGATACAAGATCTCTCTATATAGACATAATTGCATAGCCTTGGCCTCCTCCTCAAAGCCTTTCTGTCCTTATGAGGAGTGACTGAGGGACTTGGGAATGTTAACCTGGGGAAGAGAAGGTTAAAGGGAGATAAGATAGCCTTTTTTAAACATTTGAAGGGATGTTACATTGGGGATGGAGCAAACTCTGAGATTAGGACCTGGAGCAATGAATGCAGGCCATAGGAAAAGAGATCACACATCAACATTAGGAAAAGCTTCCTGACAGTAAGAGGTGTTTGACAGCAGGAGATGCTGCCTTGGGATGTCTTTGAAGGGTTTTCTAACAGAGGCTGGGAGGTCATCTGTAGGGTCTGTGAGTTTATGATCCTCCTCTTCATTTCTTGTCTTCCTGGTACTGAATGGCACACTGTTAGGGCAGGGATCTCCCTGCTTAAAGGCTGAAAAACTCTACTGCACTCCATTGTCTGTGTGTGTGTGTGTGTGTGTGTGTATACACACACATATTCACATACAGTACACAGAAAGGCAGTTTCCTTTGTTCAAGACGGCAGAATCACAGAATCATAGGAGAGTTGGAAGAGACCTCAAGAAACATGCAGTCCAACCCCATTTTGTCATGCAGGAACTCTCAATCAAAGCACTCCCAACAGTTGGCCATCCAGCCTCTGTTTAAAGACCTCCAAAGGAGGAGACTCAAAGGCAGCATCTTCCACTGTCAAACAGCCCTTTACTGCCAGGA
>NC_056522.1:381997707-381999082 GCF_019175285.1 Sceloporus undulatus
TTTCTTTCTCCTGAGGAAGGAGGAGGATGGGCAGAGAAGGAGGAGGATGATTTGTCATTGGTTGATCAGCCGAAGCCAAAGGCTGCCCAACAATCACTCCTCTTCTTCATCCTGAAGAGAAGTGACCAGTGGGGTGTGTCCAGTGGGGCTCTGTCCTGAGCCCAGGGCTGTTCAACGTCTATATCAATGACCTGGATGACAGAACTGGGGGCATACTTATCAAATTTGCACATGACACCAAACTAGGAGGAGTAGCTAATACTTCAGAGGACAGGATCAACATTCAAAATGACCTGAATAGACTAGAAAGCTGGGCCAAAGCTAACAAAATGAAACTCAACATGGAGAAATGTAAAGTACTGCACTTAAGGAGATAAAAATGATATGCGCAGATATAGGATTATGAGGGACACTTGGCCTAAGGAGACTCCTTGGAAGACTTTAAACAGAGGCTGGATGGCCATTTGTCTGGGATGCTTTGATTGAGAGTTCCTACGTGGCAGAATGGAGCTGGACCGGATCAGGGCCCTTGAGATCTCTTCCAACTCTATGATTCTATACTTGGGATTCATGGAGAGGAGTCCCTCAAGACATTCCACTGGAATTTCAATAGCTCCCACTCCAACATCCATCTCAGCCTGCAACTATCAACAGAACTAGCTCACTTTCTTGACACTACCCTACAGCTAAACAATGGAGATCTAAGCAACACACTGTATTTCAAACAAGCTGACCACTACACATACTTACATGCCTTCAGTTTCCACCCTGAACACACTGCCAGATCCATAGTCTACAACCAACCTGTTGTATTGGAATACTATCACATCCGCTCAAACCCACAAGACAGGGACACCATACTCATGGCATTCAAGCATTTCAGACACTACACAGCCCACCATATGAAATTAAAAACAACAACAACAACAAATCAACAAGACTTGTACCCAGGACCAATCTATTAGACAGCAGACGGAAGCTAGAAACGTATCATCACTGACCCACAACCTGTTTGGGGCAATAATGCTGCCCTCTCAAAGGCTCTCGGTGGAAGGCCTCTGATGATGATGATGATGATGATGATGATGATGATGATGATGATGATGATGATGATGATGATGATGATATACAGATGTGGACACCAGTGCAAAACTTTGCCACAAACTCGGGTGCCAACTCTGTCCACACATCTATGGAGGAATTGTCATCATAGGACCAGATAGGAATCAGCCACAATATTAGAGGCTGTATCAACGTATCATGGCTGCCTCTCCCTTGACTCCTTGGGAAGTGAACCCAGAGTGAGTACACTGTACTTATATAATGACCTAAAATCAACATAACAGAAAAAACAAAGTGAAGTTCAGAGAAGTTC
>NC_056522.1:381999182-382007287 GCF_019175285.1 Sceloporus undulatus
AAGTCTAGGAAAGATCATGCTGCCAACTTCTTTCTTCCAGTGAGTCTCAAAGTGGCTACAAGATCTCTCTGCATATTATTATTATTATTATTATTGCATCTAAATGCATCTGCTGAAGTAGACTGTAGTCTATGAAAACCCATGCTGCCAATTCCTTTCTTTCAAGATATAAAGAGTTTATGAGATAGATTGTAAAGGTGGGCCAAAACCAACAAAATGTGTTCCAACAGAGAGAAACGTATGTTGACTTTTCGAGGTCCTGCAGCAAAAACCCCCAAAACTAGGCCCACCAGAGAAGCCAACTATCAGCCCTCTCTGAGACGCTTGACCTCAACCGTAGCAGAGTGCAGAAGCACAAACTCAGCTAGTAGCATTTGGCAATATTGCACTGACCAAACTTGAATGATGCACTGACACAGCTGGATTTGTCCAAAAGTCCTTGGAGGTTTTTATCATACTTGTTTCAATATGTAGAAGTTATATACAAACCCTCTTGTAACTCTCTCCAACATTCACTGTCTGATAGACAGTAAATTCACTCTCTGCAAACGACGCACCAACTCTGCCCTGGGTTTTAGAGCAGTTGTATACACTGGTAGTGGCTAAGGGTCGACCTGGTGTTACTTCTCATTTACAGCCATACAAACTATTTATTATTATTATTATTATTATTATTATTATTATTATTATTATTTGTATCCTGCTTCTCCAAAAACATCGAAGTGGCTAACACTAAAGCATCCATAAAATACAATAAGCATAAAGTAAGTGTCTCATTGTCGATTGAATCCCAAATCCTCCCAACCTTCCCATCCACAATTAAATTAAACTATTAACAATTGTTATAGCAATTAGTAAAAGCAGGGCAGAGGTAGCCAGAGGTTGCTAAATAATTAGTTAAATTGACTGGGGGTTGTTGGAAGGTGAAGCTGGGAAGTCCTTCCGGAAGAGATGCATCTTGATGGCCTTTTTAAAGCCCTCAAGACTGGCGATATCTCATATAGAATCATAGAATCATAGAGTTGGTAGAGACTGCAAGGGCCATCCAGTCCAACCCCATTCTGCCATGCAGGAACTCTCCTCTGGCCGGCCATTCCATAACTTGAGAGTGGCTGAGTAGTTTTGTTTGACTGCAGTAAGGCCTTGAATGTATGGGGCAGATTATATGGGAGAAGGCGATCCCATAAGTCAGCTGGACCCATGGAGGGCTTTAAAGGTTATAACCAAGACCAGAAACTAATAGGCAGCCAGTGAAGAGAATTTAATATAGGTGTAATATGGTCACCTCTAGATCTTCCAGGGACCACTCTAGCTGCCCTATTTTGGATTAGTTGAAGTTTCTGGACTAAGTGCCAGGGTAGCCCTATGTAGAGCGCATTGCAGAAGTCAAGACATGAACTTACCAGCGCATGCGCCATAGTTTTTAGGTCTTCAGGTTCCAGGAAAGGGCGCAGTTGGCCTATCAGCCGGAGCTGGTACAGGCACTCCTGGCCATTGCGTCTATCTGGACTGACATTTGGAGCAATAGATCCAGGAGCACCTCCAAACTGCGAAGACAGTCCTTTAGGGGAAGGCTGACCTCATCCAGGACCGGTTGACAGACCTCCAACAACGAGCATCTTCTTCTTATCTGGATTCAGTTTCAATCTGTTTTTCCTCATCCAGGCCATTTAACTGACTTAAAGGGCCATTGTTCCCAACAACCCCCTCCAAAATAACGGGTTATGGCAAAATTATACAAAACCAAAACATAAGCATTAACAGTATATTAGGATTGCACAATATAGAGTTTGACACCATTCTTCATGGCATGTACCTAGGCCCAGCAAGCAGCCATTTCCCTGGCCTCAGCGCTGGCAATGCCTTTGTAAATATGCCAGGCAGGTTTTTCTCTGACGAACAATACTCTAATGCCAATACTCCTTCCTGTGCCATTTGTCTTACATTTTTGTACCTTTTGGGAGGCTCTGTGGCCATGTTCTAGCAGAGTTTCTTTCTGACATTTTGCCAGCATCTGTGGCTGGCATCTTCAGAGAATGCTGGCATGGAGAAAAATGGGTATATCTATACAGGATTCCTGCTTGGCAGAAGAGTATTGCCACTTGGCACCCCACCCTCCCCTTCTCATCTGTGAGGGTCACACTGTCTCAGCTTCGGGGGCATCACATGGCAAAACTCCTCTTTATGCCAAGAAAACCCTGGGTTTGTCCCATCTTCCAGTGCCATCCTGATGTTGAACAGGGGTCGGACTACATGTCCTCTAGGATCCCATGTATTCCTATGTATTACTTCACAGCAGAAGGGGGTTGGACTGGATGGTCCTTGAGGGTCCCCTCAACTCTAGCATTTCTTGTTGGGGCTTCAATCACAGTTTATTTGTTGAGACTGGGCTTTTCCCCCCTTTTGTGTGTGTGCCTTCAGGGTTTTTAAGCATAGGAATGTTGTTTAAACCTCTGCCAAACCTCCTTTTGACATGGCAATTGAGTTTGAAATGCAAAGTAATGAGCGTAATTATTTGACTTGTCTTTTATTGTCATTCGAGAACTGTGAAAAATATTCGCTAGTTGTGAAAGGGAGAGAAGAAATCACCATTTGGAAGGAGGACTTTGGAACAAAATTCTCATCAAGTTCTCAATGAACGAGGAGAAAAACATGGTTTCTCCAATCATTACCGATCAGCCATGGAAACCCCTTGTGTGAACGTGCACATTACCCTCTCTCAGCCTTAGAAGACGTCAAAGGAAACCCTTTTCTGAACAAATCTTGCCAAGATGACCCTCTGTGATAGGGTTGCCTTAGGGCAGTGGTTTTCAGCCTTTGGCCTCCAGATGTTTTGGAATTCAGTTCCACAGAAGTCCCAGTAAGTATGCTCAGGACATCTGGAGCTGAAGTCTCAAAAAATCTAGAGGACCAGGGTTGAAAAACCACTGCCTTGGGTCACCATGAGTCAGAAATGCTTGAAGCCACACAACAACAAACTGTTACAATGGTTGTAAGTCTAGTGACCACCCAACGGTCTGCACAGAGCACTCATATGGGCTCCAATAGGGTTTCTAATGTTCATTCCTTTCCCATGATCCCCTAGCATCTCCAGACATGGGTCATGTTGACCATGACTCTATCACTGGAGGACACAGTCCATGATGACCCAAATCCCAAAGGCAACACGCTTTTGAAGGCATAAGGCCTAGTGGCAAAGGCGACAAAAAATTTTAACCAGGACATTTCTATAGGTTTTTTTTTCAGTTACAGTTTAGGTATAAATAAGATCTTCTTCCCTGCATTGGGTTTTGAGAGCACGCTCAAGGACCCAGAAAAGAGCCTGAAATAATCATAAAATTAAACAAAAGTCCAAGTTGTTTGATCAGAGACGTCGCTGTGTTACCTGTTCAGGATGCAAAGGGATTCTTGGATCACCTTTGAGACTACTGAGAGAGAAAGGAAGGAGTTGATAAAAATAAGCCCTAGGATGATCTTCTAAAACCCAAGCCAAGTGGATTATCTCGGCCATCACCCCTTCGAACCAAGGCACCTCTCTCTCCTAAGATGACCCTTCATCGAGGGACGACAGACAACCCGATAGGATAACGGGGACATTTTCATAGTAGCTCCACCTCGAGGTGTAAATGTCGATCTCCTTGAGGTCCGTGAGAGCTTCAGCTGAAGTTCTGGAGGATGGAGTCAAGAACCGGACGAGTTTCCATGCGGGCCAGGCCTTCTCCGACACAGATCCTATTGCCTACAATGAAACCCAAGAAGAAAGATCAAGGAGAAGAGAAGGCTGTGAAAGCATATACCTGTTTAATTACTTGCATTTACAGCTTTGAAGTGCTAGTTGGCAGATGCTGGGAAACTAGTGATGGGACGATTCATCCCATCATGCGCTCTTGGCCTCGAACTGACCCACCTATGATCTTGTAATCAACAGAAACAGTCTTAACCACTTGAGCCACGATCCCTTGCATTACTCTTACTTTGCTATACATTACATTTACTTGTGACTATAACGTTTTGGACATAGTCCCACCCATTTGGTTCTGTTGTCCCTCATGGTGTGCACTGCCAACCCACTGCATTGCACTCATGATACGCTGGCATCATGGTCAATAGCTCTGGCTCTTGCAAAGAGCAAATTGGAAGCTCCTGCATGCCATGGTCCCATGAGAGTCCAAGTGAGGACTACAGCCAGGAGGACCACTGACCCATTGCTGCATCAATTAAGACAACCAGAAAGAGAGGCTCAACACTGTCCTTCCCAAGGATGATGCCCATTGGTGGGGAGGGACCATTTTACCTGCCGAAAATGGCATGAAGTAATCGCTCTTCCTGAAGGTCCCGTCTTCATTCAGGAAATTTTGGGGGTCAAACTTTTTGGGGCTGGAGAATTCCTTGCTATCGTGCAGCACAGAGGTCAGGACAGGAATTATTGTGGTGCCCTGTAGAGAGAACAAATATTTTGTAATGTAAGATCCAATTGGACTAATGGCATTATCTAGACTTCAGAGTTGGGGGTGATGCATGGATTTGGGGAATCAGATTGTGGCTAAATTGAATGGATTTACCTGACAAGATAAAATGAGCTCCCAACTTAATTCAGACACAATTTGCAGCTGGATTTTTATTCCTAATTGATGTCAAGTATAAAACAATGTCCCTCAGGGTACCTTTCAGTGTTATGGCTTTAAAATCCATGAGATTCTCAAGAGAAGTGAGGCCATATCTCAAAGTATGGAGGAAATCAGAGACAGATCTACACATGAGTGACCTTCTCTGCCACTAGAGAAGGACTCCATGAGTTGAATCCTTTTGGTATCAGGTTCTCATGAGTTTCCGTAAACATGCCATTGTACTTTTTTGGCATGTGCACAATGGATGAAACCACTTGCAGATGCAGTTGCCCATTCTTCAATTTGTTGTTTGACATTGTTGTGTGCCTTCAAGTCATTTTTGACTTATGTTGAAGCTAAGGTGGACCTATCATGGGGTTTTCTTGGCTTGATTTGTTCAGAGGAGGGTTGCCATTGCCTTCCTCTGAGGCTGGGAACATAAGACCTCCCCTAAATCACCCGTGAGTTTCATGGTCAAGCCAGGAATCGAACCCTGGTCTCCTGAGCCATAGTCCCACATTCCAACCATTGTGCCATGCTGGCTCTCTCCATGCCTGAATGGTACTTAACTATTTGCCAGTGTTTTTGAAGTACGATTCAATTTATGGGGACAGCCATTGTTCTTGAAGGGCCGAACTCACTTTTGGGATGACATATCCTCTGAATGGTGTGTCCTTGTCCACTGCATGGGGGACACTTATTGGAGTGAGAGAGATGAACCTCTGGATCTCATGGATGACGGCGTCCGTGTAAGGCATCTGTCCGCGGTCCGCCATGGAAGGACTCCGTGAGCGGCCAACCACCCGGTCAATCTCTTCCTGGACTTTCTCTGCGGCGAGATGGATGAGGATGAACACAAAAGTTCAGGAAACATCAGGGAAGTCATGCAAACTGCAAGGAGGGTTTGCCCCACTTCAAGACCCCAAGAAATGCCTTAGGAAGGTTTTGATCCCACATCACTGTGTATTTTTCCCCACTTCGTAACCCACCAGTTTCCATCTCTTACATCAATGGCCACCAAAAGAGAGATACCTAACAAAAATAAAAAGCAGCACATTACCAGAGGATTGTTTTTTATGTACCCAGACACTTCAGTCCAAGGTATCTTTCAGGAGCAACATGTAAGTCTATCAATATTGTTTGAAAGAGAACTCAAAGATGTCTGCATTTGAGCGACTGAGTGTCTTGAATACTCTCCAATGTGTTGCTTTTGGGCAGCCATTTCGGTGTATGATTTTTGTCCTCTTTTTGGCCATTAGTACTAGGGTTCCCCATTTAAATTGATTCCTTCCCCCCTTCCCCCCACCAGACCCCATGGTCACTGAAACTGTGTCTGCAATACAGATTTTCCATGGGTTTTGCACCACTTTACCTGCTACATCTTCATAATAGGGATTTAAGCAGCTGGCCTGGGCATCTGTACCTTTCTTACCTTCTATTTCTGGGTATTTCTGGAGGATCAAGAGTCCGTATCTTAGTGTTGTGCTGGTTGTTTCTGTTCCTGCACCAAACAAGTCTAGTGAGGAGACGGCCAGGTTGTCCATGTCGAACTCAGATGCATCATTGTTTTTTTCCTACCAATGCATTCAACACAATTGGTACAGCCGTGTCAATTATGCTCAGAGAAATATAAGAATTGTCAATTGCAGCCATTTTGTTAGAATCATAGAATCACAGAATTGTAGAGTTGGAAGAGACCACAAGGGCTCTGATCCAGTCCAACCCCATTCTGCCATGCAGGAACTCTCAATCAAAGCATCCCCATTGACAGATGGCCATCCAGCCTCCGTTTGAAGACCTCCAAGGAGGGAGACTCCACTACACTCCGAGGAAGGAGTGTGTTCCACTGTCAAACAGCCCTTACTCTCAGGAAGTCGTTCCTTATAGGACATGGCTTCCAGACCCTTTACCATTTTGGTTGTCCTCCTTCGGACACGATCCAGTTTCTCCACATCCTTTTTAAATTGTGTTGCCCAGAACTGGACATAATATTCCAGGTGGGGCCTGACCAGAGCAGAATATAGTGGCACTATTACTTCTCTTGATCTAGACACTATACTTCTACTGATGCAGCCTAAAATCGCATTGGCCTTTTTAGCTGCCGCATTGCACTGTTGACTCATGTTCAACTTGTGGTCTAATTGGACCCCCAGATCCCAACCCCCCCCTTCCTCATAGTGCCCATTTCTTGCATTTCTCCTTCTGTGTGGAAGGCAGTATCCCTGGGCTATGAAATGTCTATGAGACACATGATGCACTTCTACAATTAATGTGAAACAGCATAAGCCGTTGCATACAGTTAGTATATAGAGATATGGAAAGGTGCATCGTTGTTCACCAACAATATCAGTTTCCTGAAAACCCTAGACAATAGTTAATTCTTAAGGGGAATGCCAATGTCGATCTGACTGCTATCTTCCGTCGCTCGGTGTGTGTACCTCCAAGTTTTCTTGGGTGAAGTTAGTGTTATGCATTAATTGAAATCTCCAAATAGACCACACGTGTATTAATGGTACTCCAGGAGACAGGATTTAAATAAAAGGATTCAAATTAGGAGGAAAGAAATTATGATTCAATATCAGGAAAGACTTGTTTACTTAATGTCTAGCCTATCTTTCTACTGGTATGGGACCCACCCTGAGACTGGTACCCACTGGTATAGGACTCCTCCCAGGCTTTGCCAGGAATTGTTGGTGTGATTGTGTGTTTGTGTATGTATGTGTTTTCCAGTCACCTTTGTCAACTTTGGCAACCCATGAATTTCATCAGGTTTTCTTAAACAATGCCTTCCCCTGAAGTTTAGCCTCCAGTCTCCTGGCGTTCCTTGGTGGTCCCTCATAGAACTATTAAACAAGCATCACCTGCTTAGCTCCTAAGATCAGGCAAGATATGGTGCTTTTGGGGTACTCCTTAGGTTTGCACATGACCTATCTACTTAAAAAGTTGAATAATGAGGAACAGATGAAGGAAACATTGCCCCAAAGGAATCTCCTCCCTTACAGATTTTCCAAAACAGTAGCTACTGGTGAGTCTCAGGATGGAGGGGCTTAAATGAACTTCAGATTCAGTGCCTTGGAAAGCTCTGAAATCAAGAGCAAAACTGCCACTCCTACAGTCATTGGAGCCGCTGGGGTTTGAGAGTTGGAGGTAGTTCAGGCCCAAGAATCTTGTCCTGATTCTCTGTCTCACCTGGTCCATTTTGATATAGAAGCAGTCAATGAAATCCCGAGGGGAGCTGGGGTCCAGCGTGGCCCGGTGCTCCTTGGCTTCCTCTAAGACAAACTCTTTGCTCCTGATGCTGCCAGGGACTATGCGGTGGTGAGGTCCAGGGATGTATTCCATCAGGGTGGGGAAGGTATTGGCAAGCTGGAAGAAAAGATGGAAGATATGCATGTGTCACCCAGGTTCTACTATACTTGCTCTTTTTGGGCACCTGGAAGGGAACTGGGCTCCTCCTTCAGAGAAAAGAGTCTGCATCCACAAAAGAGCAGGATGTGC
>NC_056522.1:382007312-382013932 GCF_019175285.1 Sceloporus undulatus
CCCCCTCCATTAAGAGGACATCATTGATGCTGGAAATGTTGGTGTAGACATGTGGGACAAAGCTTTGCAACAATCTTCCTCCTAGCTTTGTGTGGAAAACCAGAAAAGCTCTCTGCGGGCAAATTTCTGCTTCAGCCTCTGTACAGAAACATGTGTGGTGATGGTCTCTCTGCACAGAACAATGTGGTCTCTATTAACATACTTAGTGTGTCCGCTGCCCAAGGAAACAGAGTTTCCAGTGCAAGGACACCCAGTTCTCTCTGCCTCTTTTTAATATGGAAAAATCATGAGTATTTCTATTCAGACAAATCCTCAACTCCCTCTTTGCTTCCTGAGGATGCGATCCAAGCAGGAAAACATGTAAGAATGAATGAAATGAAAAATGGAGGATACTACTTTGAAAATTATAATTCACTTTCTCCATAGGGACCAAGTGAATATCATGCAGTACTGGCTGCTATCCTATACGGCTAAGTTCAGGGTAACACGTTCAGCAGATCAGGCGTCCCTTCCTTTCTGGACACCCCAGTCCCTTTGGGCGCGGAGGTGGCGGGCCCTTTTGTCACATTCCACGTTTGGCTGGTGACACTCCATTTAAATTCCACCATCACCTGTTCCCCGGGGGTCATTGCATCTCTCCTTCTCCTGTTTTTCTTCCCTTGGCTACCTTTACGGTGGTAATACTCCAGAGGGCCAGAGTGTGCCCGTCTCCATCCCTCCCATACCAGTGGCATTGCGCCATGCGCAGACAGAATATGCAAAATAACTGGATATGTTCAACAGAGCAGACCACGAGGGAATGGCCTACCTGGCCCAGGTAGAGTTAATAAAGCTCAAAGTTCTCCATTCACTTAAGACCATCATGTCTTGACACTTCTTGTCATCGTTACTCATACGCTTTCCAAAGACAATGGAGCAGATGACCATTGGAGGGTAGCGCACGGTCAACAAGACAGGTTGGGTTCAAACGGCTTCCCTGGAAGGACAAAAAAAAAAGAATAGCCTTGACTCAGTCCCGATATTAGGTGACCACAGTCTACTCTGACCCAGTCTGGGGAACTCTCATTCTGCATTCTTGGTTGCATTAGCCTTGTCTGAGTAGGAAATGGACCATTCCTCTCATGCTTTGGAGGCTGTGTGGGCAAAACAGTCCATAATAGAAGATTTAAGGCCTTCCAGTAGTATGGGATTAAGGCCTCCCATCTACTGGAAGGCCTTAAATCTTCCATATGGACTCCTGCATTTGGGGTTGGTTGGGGTGTAAGAGCACCCTTTCCAACTCTTATACTAGGTTCAGTTCTATGTAGGCTGTGGTAGTCACAAACATTGCTGGTCCTCTCAGGCCATGACCTGTTATCCTCCCACCAGAACCAGAACCAGATTTGGGGGCTCCTTCCCACTTAGATTTAAACTGGTTTGGATTCGCCTTTCTCCTCCGTGTTTGTAAATCAATTCCAAAAGGTCCATTGTTCCTCTGTTTTCACTATCCCTTGTAATTGCTTCTTTTTGGCACCAATTGTCACTCCCCAAATAGTTTTGCGCCACTTCAAAATGCATGTCAATTCATCTGTATGATCTGTATGTCATCCGTTGATTGTAAGCGGGCAGCTCAGGCACCCAGCTTGTGTTATATATTATATATATATATAGATATATTGATATAAGATTTGACTTCATTGGTTTGCAACTATTGCCTCACTGAGCTGCCGTCGGCCCGATTGCCCAGCTTGCCACTTGAGTAATTGCCAAAGTAGCTGCAAAATCAGTGAATTGAATCGTTCTATCCATTTTTTAAAAATAATAAATCATGTGTGTCCATAGGTTCACACCACACAAACAACGGCCTTGAGAGGCGGAGGCATGGTGGGTCTCCCAAAAAAAAACTGAGGATGGATGGTAAACATTCCCTCTGCCATTAGTCTCTCCATCCAGAATGATGCGATTCCGATCCGTCATTCCCAATTGTTGAACACGCTTCGTGAATAGATTCTTTCAAAGGAAAACCCCTAGAAAACTAGTGTCTGGGAAAAAAATGTTGTTGGTTTTTTTTACGTTTGCCTCTTTTTATCGCAACAAAATCTAATCAGCGTAGGATTGGAACCGGTTTCAAATGAGAACACACGTCATACTAAGCCAAAACGCAATTTGCTTTAACGGAAAACGAACATCTGGCCCAGGTCTTCCTCCCGCTTTCTGAGACTTTAGGACATCTGCAGCTCCAAGCTTCCCAAACCAGACCAAGGAATAGACACTTTGGCTTCTCGATGGGAAATCCCAGGCCTTGGACAGGCCACCTGAACAGCAGCAGGATCCTGACCCTCATGGAAGGGTGCCATGTTCCTAGAAGGACCCCAGCATGTAGATGCATGCAGAGTTTGAATTTGGGGCCTACCAAGATAGGCTGGGAGGAATCTCCTGGAAAGTCACAGGAAGAAGCCCATGGGGATGATGGACACAATCTACCTACCTTTTGTGTCCTGCAGCTTCTCCAGGAGATACTGGGCTTCGTCTTGGATCCTCTCCTCGATGCTTTTCTTCCCCATCCCAAAGTTGCGGAGGGTGGTCAGGGCAAAACGTCGGAGCTGCTTCCATCTCTCCCCATTGCTGAAGATGATCCCTGGAACCAGGGAAAGGAGAAACTGTGATGGAAGCTGGGTGGGTTGTGGTCTGAGAGAAGAGCGAAACAGGCATGCTTCACCACCAGTATCTCTTTAGACTGAGGGATTGAGGGGTCTTTGCTGTCTTTCAGCTAATGTTTATCTGCTTGGAGGTCCCTTTAACCACTTTCTGATCACCTGGACTCTCAACTTGTAAACCATGGTAAAGTCCAAACAGGCATCAGTGTCCCACGTATGCACTCTTAGGTCCTGGAATCTCAGCTTATATAGATATGGGAGAATGAGCAGCTCTCTCTTAGTCTTTTAGGAGATCTTATTTTTAACAGCAGTACCTATACTCCCCTTGAGGAGAAACACAAGCTTACAGTGTCTAGGCATATTGCATTCATTTCATTAAGATTGTATGTAAGGCTTCATATGTTCGTAAGGACTGAACCTCTATGAGCCTCTACTGACCGCCCCAATAGAGTTCTGGGAGGAGTTGACCATAGAATTGTGTTGAAGGACCTAAAAATGCATACGGAAGCCTCTAGTTCTTCCAACACAACTCTATGGTCAACTTCTTCTGGGAGCTGACCATAGCTTAGTGTTGGAGGATCTAAAAATGCCTATGGAAGTGTTCTGTCTTGGAATCTCTAGGTCTTCCAATACAATTCTATGGTCAACTTCTAGTAGGAGTTGACCATAGAATTGTGTAGCTCTGAATACCTTTGCCTTGGCTGATTTTCTCCATCAATGGCATTGTCCCCCTGGCAGCAAATTCATTGGCCCTGTCAATCAGCGCTTCCTTGATGACATCGTAGCCATGGAGCACCACAACGCGATCCATCCCAAAATGAAGTGTAAACACGGGGCCATACTTCTCACTCATCTGCAGGGAAAGAAAGAAAGAAGCACATTACAGGTGATCACTTGGACAACACTGGACCAGATGAGGAAAGGCATCACTCCTTAAGGAGGCATGGGAGAGCAGAGGTCGGCATCTGCTGCTCTGCATGTTTGTTGTGGTTGTTCATAGAATCAAACAATCATAGTCGAAGTCGAAGGCCTTCATGGCCGGCATCCATAGTTTTTTGTGGGTGTTTCAGGCTATGTGGCCATGTCCTAGAAGAATTTCTTCCTGATGTTTGGCCAGCATTAGCTTCCCAGCCTGAGGCCTGCCATCAGCAACAGAACAAGACAGATGCAAATCACTCCTGCATTCCCAGGCTCACATAGTATCATATATATCCAACTTTTTCCAGGCAAGCATTCTCTGAAGATGCCTAACACAGATGCTGGAGGAACATCAGGAAGAAAATCTTCTAGAACATGTCCACAGAGCCCGAAAAACTCACAAAAAACTATCTAATCATAGGGTTGGAAGAGAGCCCAAGGGCCGTCCAGTCCAACCCATTCTGCCATGCAGGAACTCACAATCAAAGCATCCCCATTGACAGAGGGCCATCCAGCCTCTGTTTAAAGACCTCTAAGGAGGGAGACTCCACCAATATCTCTGAGGGATTGATTTCAACAGCCCTTACTGTCAGGAGGTTCCTCTTAATGTTAAGGTGGAATCTCTTTTCCTGTGACTTCCATCCATTGCTCTGTGTTCTAGTCTCTGGAGCAGCAGAAAACAAGCTTGCTCTCTTCTCAATATGACATCCCTTCAAATACTTAAACAGGGCTGTCATATCACCCCTTAACCATCTCTTCTCCAGACTAAACATCCCCAAGTCTCTCCTCATAGGGCTTCATGTTTTCCAGACCCTTCACCATTTTAGTTGCTCTCCTTTGGACACATGGCTCCAGTTTCTCAACATCCTTCTTGAAATGTACCGAGAACTGGACACAGGATTATTCCAGGTGAGGCCTGAGCAAGATCTCTGCTAGATCTTAACCGCTAAGAGGAGCAAAGGTCATGTTTGCATGTGCTGCATATCTCACCATCGTGGGGATGTTTATGATCAGGTGATCTGTACAGAAGCCACAAACCCCACCCTCTCAATGGGGCAAAGATCAAAGCTCACATGTTTCCTGTGAATGAGGACTCACTGTCAGCCGCCTTGAGTCCCTTTTCTGGGAGGAATCATAGAATCATAGAGTTGGAATAGACTATAAGGGCCATCCAGCCCAACCCCTTCTGGCATGCAGGAACTCTCAATCAAAGCATCCCCAAGAGATGGACATCCAGCCTCCGCTTAAAGACTTCCAAGGAAGGGGACTCCACCATGGTCTTAGTCCAAGGGAGTAGTGTGTTCCTCTGTCGAACAACCCTTACTGTCAGGAGGTTCCTCCCAATATTTAGGTGGAATCTCTTTTCCTGCAGCTTGCATCCATTGTTCCATTGTGTCCTATTCCCTGAAGCAGCAGAAAACAACTTGTTCCCTCCTCTATGTGACACCTCTTCAAATACTTAAACAGGGCTATCATATCACCTCTTAACCTTCTCTTCTCCAGGCTAAACATCCCCAGCAGTCCCCTAAGTCTCTCCTCATAGGGCTTCATGGTTTCCGGATCTTTCACCATTTTAGTTACTCTCTTTGGACACATGGCTCCAGTTTCTCAATGTCCTTTTTGAACTGTGGTGCCCAGCACTGGACACAATATTCCAGGTGGGGCCTGACCAGAGCAGAATACAGTGGCACTATTACTTCCCTTGATCGAGAAACTATATTTCTATTGATGCAGCCTGGAATCACATTGGCCTTTTTAGCTGCCGCATCACACTGTTGACTCATGTTCAACCTGTGGTCTACTTGGACTCCTAGATCTATTTCACATGTCGTCTTGTTAAGCCAGGTGTCCCCCATCCTATACCTGTGCCTTTCATTTCTACTGCCCAAGTCTTGTATCCTTCATTTCTCCCGGCTGAAACACCCACTGCCCTCTTGGACAGTTCTGTCCAGGACACACTGCCTCTTGTCCATCCACTGACCGTACGGAGAACCTGGTCCAGGTGGCTGGTCCTCAGCTGCAGGGCATTCCCAATGATGGGCAGAGGAATCGGTCCGGGGGGCAGCTTCCCTTTCCCTGGAGCCTTGCTCTTCCAGATGGCAGAGAGAACAAGGCAAGAAGTGAAGATGATCAGGAAAACGGTGGTCGTCCCCAGAGGCTCCATCCTGGCAGCCAGAAGAAAGAGAATGCTTCTGGGTTCAAGGACTGGGAAGATGAGCTGTATACTTCATGTACTGCAAAAGACAGTGATAGGTGCAAGTTAACCAATGGGCAGTTTTATATTTTTCCCCTCCTAGTAATTTAGGTTAATCATTAAATAATGCAATTTTTTTCTTATCATCTAGCAATATACTTTATTCACTTTGCACACTCTCTCTATCTGTCTGTCTTTGTGTTTGTTATTGTTATAAGTCTCAATGACTTCTGAAAGTATTCTGGTTCTAGTTCCCAAATGGGGCTGGACTGACCAGTCATGTTCATCTGTTAGAGAAAAGGCAACAACCCACAGATTTAGGAGGGTGCGAGCAAATACAAGGACAGCTTCATCACAGCATGGACTTTCATCAGGCGTTTGGAGCATAATCTGAGTCTGTGTGAGAGAAGGTATACAGTGTACACAGGCGCACACACACACACATACACTAAAAGCAGTGGGTGTGGTTGGGACTGAAGTGATAGGAAGTGTACATTAGGGGTGGGCACAGTGTGGCCCATGGGCCAAATGTGGCCTGCCAGAACCATTAGTGCTTCCTATAAATCCCACTTCAAGGCAGAGTTAGAATCCTAGAGCTGGAAAAGACCGCAAGGGCCCTGATCCAGTCCAACCCCCTTCTGCCATGCAGGAAATCTAAATCAAAGCATCCCCATTGACAGATGGCCATCCAGCCTCTGTTTAAAGACTTCCAAAGAAGGAGACTCCAGCAAAATATCTGAGGAACGAGGGTCTTCCATGGTTGAACAGCTTTTATGGTCAGAAAGTTCCTCCTAATGTTGAGCTGGAATCTCTTTTCCTGGAGCTTGCATGCATTGCTTTGTCTCCTAGGCCTGGTACATACGGGCCCTTTG
>NC_056522.1:382013957-382024729 GCF_019175285.1 Sceloporus undulatus
GGCCCGTGTTCACACTGCATTTCGGAGCAGGCTGTTGTGGTCCTGCATTGCTTGGGCCATCAAAGAAAGCTTGGTGACCCTTGGGATGAATTTGCAGGCAGGGGGAACTGCCATTAGTAGAGCACAATTACAGCAAAGTAATAGGTATCTTGTGGGGTTTGCTTATCTTGCATGAGGGCCAGGTTTGTACTCTGTCTGCAAAATGACTTGTCCCTCCACATTTGCTAGTGTAGAAGCACAGGACCCCCGTGAATGTGGGGAAACCACAAATAACAAAAAAAAACCCAGTTTTTACTGAAAACCTTCTTAGGAATCTCTAGGTCCTCCAATGCAACTCTGTGGTCAATATCTGCCAGACATTGACCATAGATTGCACTGAGGAGTGAAAATTAAATGGCTAGTGGGGTGTTCCCAGCCTTGGGTCCTCAGCATTTTAGACTTCAACTCCCAGATCCCTGTCATTTGGGCAATCTGGCTCGGATTTCTGGAGTTGAAGTCCAAAACTTAGGAGAGCCCAAAGGTTGAGCACACTGGTCTAGGTTAAAGCTGACATAGGGTTTTCACTGGAGGAACTCGATATTCCTAGAGATTAGGCTTTGGGTGAGACATCTATACCCTCCCCAACACTCCTCCAGGAAGACCACTCCAGCCTGAAGCCAGAAGCCAGAGCCGCAGCTAGCTTCCCCACACCTTGGGACTCCTCAAGCAGAGCTGGCGGCGGCGCGCTTGTGGCTGAGGGAGGTTGTGGACACAGTGGGTTCCCTTGAGGGCCCAGGGAGCACCACACCCTCCCAATTCAGTGGCTTTGATCTCTCACCATCGCACCTGAGGCTGGAATGTGGTGGGGGCGGCCCTTGGAGTTGTGCTGGGGAAGGGAGGTATGGTTGGGTAGAGGAAAAAATGTTACAAAAGAAGACGGGATCACTGTCTGAAGCTCCCGTCTTCAGTTCCCTCTGTTCCCAAGAAAAATGGCTTGGGAGAGCAGACAACCATTCCACAGAACCTCACTCTGTTCCTTTGCTATGCTAGGTCGGTAAAAAAACAAGACCAATCATCCAGGATCTTCTCCTGGATGAAAGACGCCGACCTGGCTTGTTCACAGAGACTGGCTGGGGAGGATAGCACTGCCATATGGGCGCAGGCCTCCAGCTGGGTACTCTGTCAGTGAGCAGGTGAGAGGAAGTGGCGGGGGGCGGAGTGGCTCTAGTCTATAAGACCATCTGACCTGGCAGGATACCTGTCCGGAACACACGTCCATTTTGAGTGATGTACCTTAGCCTGAAGACCAGGGATAGTTTGGGGATTTTGGCTGTCTACCGGCCACCCCGTTGTCTAGCAGACCTCCCCTGGACGCTGACACAGCTGGTCTCTGCCGTTGTTGGAGACCCCGACTTTTAGTTTTGGGGGACTTCAAACATCCCGCTCGAGACCAGTTTAACAGGTGCGGTTCAGGAGTTCATGTGGGACCATGACAAACATGGGCCTATCCAATTGGTCAACAGGGCCCACACATTGTGCAGGTCATACATCGATGCAGTCTTCAGTACAGAACAGGATATCCGTGGGCGGAGGTGGTAAGTACCTCTGGATTGTCATGGACGGATCATTCCTGGTCAAGACGAAACTTAGAGCCAATACCGCCCACGGGGTGGCGGATACAATTGAATGGTCCGCCTCGAAGGCTGTGGAGCCCATTGGATTCAGAACGCCTTAGAGGGTTTAATGGTTGGGATGCCGGTGATCCTGTCGATGCTCTGGTCAACTGGAACACCGATCTTACCAGGGCTATCGACACGATCGCTCCCAAGCGCCCTTGCCATCGCCCCAAATCGGAGGCCCTGGTTCACACCAGAGCTGAGGAAGATGAAGCGGTTTGGAAGACGGCTAGAGCGCAGGTGGCGGAAGACTCGACTTTATCCGACAGAACTCGCCATAGGAACTTCCTATCGGGAGGCAATACATGCACGAAGAGAGCCTCTCCTTGCACGTATTGCGTCTGCAGAGTCCCGTCACGCAGAGCTGTTTAAGGTGGTGAGGGAAATGAGCAGGTGCCCCTGCGCCAAATCCCTTACTTAACCCGAGCGGCTGCTGTGTGACGCGTTTAAAACTTCTTTGCAGACAAAATCTCTCAGATAAGAGCCGACCTAGAGATGCCACATTGGACAGAGTCGACAGGTGAGGCGTCCAGTGACTCCGCCGATGTAGTTATACTGGATCAGTTCCAATCTGTGAGTACTGATGACCTGGACAGCTGCTGGTAAGGTGAGGAAGACAACTTGCCCTCTCGACCCTTGCCCATCATGGGCTGGCCGTCCAGGGGGGGGATGCACTGATGAGATTCCTTACGGATATCATCGGTGCATCCTTCAGAAGGACTTTCCATCTTGTTTAAAGGAAGCGGTGGTTAGGCCGCTCCTGAAAAAAACCTCCCTAGACCCCTGGTATGAGGAATTATAGGCCAGTGTCATTGCTGCACTTTTTGCAAGTGATCGAGGGGGGTTGCCCTTCAGCTCCAAGCTGCTTGGTTGAAAACGTTATCTAGACCCATTTCAAACCGGCTTTAGGAACAGGTTTGGGGTTGAGACTGCCATGGTTGCCTTGACCGACGATTTGCGTCTGAGCATTGACAGGGGGAGTGTGACCCTGTTGGTGCTCTTAGACCTCTCAGCAGCTTTCGATACTAGATCACGACTCACCTCTTAGACCGCCTGAGGGGGTTAGGTATCGGGGGCACTGCCTTGCAGTGGTTCCGGTCCTTCCTCTGGGCAGGTCTCAGAGGGTGCTACTCGGGGACTGTAGCTCCAGTAAGAGGAAATTTCATTTGTGGGGTTCTCCATGGGGGCTATTTTGTCCCGATGTTTATTTAACCTCTTATGAAGCCGCTGGGTGAGTAATCGGAGTCATGGTGCTGGGTGTTATCAGTACGCTTATGAACCCAAATCTATTTCTCTGTATCTCGTTCGTCGGCCTGAATTCTGATGGCATCTCTTCTCTCAATGTGTTTCAGGCGGTGGTATAATGGGCTGGATGAGGAAAAACCAGATTGAAACTGAATCCAGACAAGACGGAGGTGCTCATGGTAGCGGCCCCGAAACCAAGAATTGGGTTGCAACCTCCCTCTGGATGGGGTCACACTCTCCTCCAGCGACTGTGTTCGCGTTGGGGGTGCTCCTTGACTCGTCGCTCCTGATGACAAAATCAGGTAAATGCGACGGTCAGGAGTGCCTTTTATCAGCTTCGGCTGATACGCAGCTGCGCCTTTTCTGGAAGTAAGGGATCTCGAGACGGTTGTGCACGCGCTAGTAACCACACGCCTTGACTTCTGTAATGCACTCTACATGGGCTACCCTGTGCTTGACTGGGAAATTACAGCTGGTTCAAAACATGGCAGCCAGGCTTGTTCAGGAACATCTAGGAGGGACCACATTACTCCGGTTTTGAGGTCCCTCCACTGGCTGCCTATCAGCTTCCGGGCCCAGTATACAAGGTGTTGGTTATCACCTTTAAAGCCCTAAATGGCTTGGGTCCAGCTATCTCAGGGACCGCTCCTTGTACAATCCTCCCCCGCTCTCCGGTCCTCTGGGAGGAACTTACTGCAGCCTCTAAAATCTAGGCTTGCGGCGACCTCCCGGGGGGCGTTTCTGCTGTCGCCCCCAAACTCTGGACGACCGCCAGATGAGATCCGTCAGATACTCATTAGCAGCTTTAAAAAAGCGGTCAGATGGATCTCTTCCGGCAGCCTTTCCAGATTAACCATCCCGGCCTGGGCTCCCTGATCCCCTCTTTCCTCTCGTGGCCCCATCTTCAGTGATTGTTGAGGATCTCCAAGGGACTCAGGGTTTTAATTGCTGTTTTTATGCTTGAGTTGTGTTTTTAATATGTTATACTGTTTAATATGTCTTAAGGGGGGGAGGGATAAAGTGTTTTTAATTGTTATATTTTATATTTTACTGTGTTTCAACCGCCCGGATTGGTTGTCCAGAGGGCGGTATACAAATAAATATATTATTATTATTTCTTATTATATTATTTATTACATATTAGTAAAATCTCTGAATAATGAAGTCGCAAAAGCTGAGCCGCAAATTTGGAGGGATTGGTGTACAAGGGAGAGTTGGGAAACCCTGAACTATAATTGTGGGGAGGACAAACAGAGAAAGGGAAATAAATGCAAAATGGTTAATATTAATAATAATAATATTTATTTGTATCCCGCCTCTCCCTGTATTGGATTGAGACGGGTAACAACAAACATTAAAAAACAATAAAGATAGAAACCACAACAAGCCCAAGTAAAAAAAAAAAAACCACAAAATAGCAAAAACATATAAAATCCAATTCCCTATCTCCCTCCCACCTTAAAATAGCGTTAAAAACAACAATTCCCAATAACTGTACCCATAGGTGTCAATGAGGCCCATAGACTACACTTTACCCCGGATCAGGAACCGATTCTTGCATGTGAAGTTCATATTCGCTCCAAATCCCCCAACAAGCGAATCAGAGGCTTGCACACCCCGTTCCGTGGCAAATGCCCCTTAGTGTGGGTCATTTAAAATCGGGGCAAAAGCCATCTCTTTGAAAAAACCCCGGGTTTGCCTGAATATGATCATGATCGGGGCCATGATCAGGGGATTTAGGTCAGAGGGAGGGCAGAGCATCCTCCCTTCATCGGAGAAGGAGGAGGGAGGAGGAAAGACGTGAAGGGTAGGAGGCAAAAAGGGGGAATCTGATAGGAGGCAGGGGGTGACAGGAGGCAAAAGGGGGGAATTGGGGTTACAGGACGCAAAGGGTGACAGGAGGCACAAAAGGGGGGATTGGGGTGACTGATGAGGGCTGCAAAGGGCTGTCATAGGAAGGGGGGGGGCGGGGGGAATGGAGAAAGTGACAGAGGAGAGGAGGAGAGGAGCGCAGGAAGAAGGGCATGGAGGGCATTGTCTTAACGAAGCAGGAGGAGGATGAAGGAGCCGGGGGAAGGGTCAGTTCAGGGCACTCAGAGGGGGGGAGGGTTGGAAGGGAGAGGGGGGGAGGAGGAGGATTGCCAAGGGAAATTGGGCTGCGGGGCCAAGCTGGAGGGGGGATGGGGGAAATCAGGCTGTGGGAAGGACACCTCTCTCTCTTATTTTTTTTATTTTTCATTTTTGGCAGTCTATGCGCATTACGAAGGAGGAAGGGTCAGTTCAGGGCAGCTCAGAGGGAGGCACGAACGCAGCTCGCACCAGCACCCCCCCCCTTTTTTTATTTTTAATTGGGTGACATAGAATGTGTGTGTGCTTGCTTGTGCTTCTTTCATTTCCTCTGGCTCCTGGAACTTAAGAGCTTTTTTTATTTATTATTATTATTATTTATTAGTGTTATATGCGGGTGTGCTACGTCAGAATGACTGAGCTACATTTCCCTTCATTCCAGTTGATTCCATGGGTCTACTTTAGTTGAAATGACAGGTCACTCTCTCTCGCCTCAGTGGAAGGCAATGGCAAATCTCTCTGAAGAGAACGAAAGCAGGAGGAAAGGGTCAGGTCAGGCAGGTCAAAGGCACAAGTCAAAAGGCAGGGCGCAAACGGAGCTCACACAGGGCACCTCCCCCCTTTTATATATTTTTTAAAATTATTTTCGGCAAAAATGTGCATGTTTTTTTTCTTGAGGCAGATATATAGATAGATAGAAGGTGGGTAGCTGCTGCTGGTTCACTTTCCCTTTCATTTCCTCACTTCTAGCAAAGGGGAAATATTGCACACACACACAAGAGGGTTTTAATTTGACAGAATCTGCACATAGAGGTGCCTTTAAAAAAACGGAGGGGGGAAGGACACTTCCGATGGACCAATGGGTGCAGGATCGTCACCTAAGGCAATTGCGGAACTAAATTTGATTGACAGAAAAGGTGCCTTCAATTTAACCCACTTTCTCTGAGAGGCCATTCAGGGTTAAAATACCCTGATTGGAAGTCAGCACTTGCTTCCAGAAGGATTTGGGGAGAAGGAAATTGAACCTTCCCAGTTCCTTCCAGCGCAAATAGCTCAGTGTGAATAGGCCCAATAAAATCAAGCACAATCACAGTCCAGTGGGAACAGCTATAAAAATGGAGAGTGAACATTTCAAAGAGGTTATGGATGAGAGAATGGATACCAGAGTGTCCAACGTGATATTCAGCGTAACAC
The DNA here is from genome assembly GCF_019175285.1 of Sceloporus undulatus. Taxonomy (NCBI): domain Eukaryota; kingdom Metazoa; phylum Chordata; class Lepidosauria; order Squamata; family Phrynosomatidae; genus Sceloporus; species Sceloporus undulatus. The sequence goes on from NC_056522.1 coordinate 382,020,119, forward strand.
CAGCCCAGATGGAAGGGCTGCAGGGAAGGAGTTCCTGTCATCCCTATGAGGGTTTGCCTGTTGTGCCGGGAGAGCAAGTGGGGGTAGTGGTTGGAGCACTGCACTACAGAACTCTGGAAAACCAGGGTTCAAATCCCTTCCTTCATGGAAATCCCTTGCCCAGCTGTCTCCTCCCCGAACTAGCAGAGATGATCTTGGATGCGGTTCTGGTGGCACCTGAAGACTCACATGGAGGGATGCATCATCTATGAATGGATGAGGCCAACTTGGGAGACCTTAGCTTTGGTGACCATCATGAGGCTGCCTCAGTCCATTGCTGGGGTGAGGTGTTACCAGGATGTCACCTAATATGTCACCCAGATATACTTCTCCACATCTCAGTCTACAGCTTTGACTAAAGATGGCATTTCTCTTCTCCATGAATGTCTTGTTAATGGACTGGATGACGGAAAACAGATTAAAACCGAATCCAGACAAAACTGTTTGGAGAGTTACTCTCTTCCCTTTCCAGGGATCGTATTCAGCAATGGAGAGAAATGGAAGCAGCTCCGGCGCTTCGCCCTGACCACCCTCCGCAATTTTGGGATGGGGAAGAAAAGCATTGAGGAGAGGATCCAGGAGGAAGCCCAGTATCTCCTGGAAAAGCTGCAGGACACAAAAAGTAGGTAGATTGAGTCCATCATCCCCATGGGCTTCTTCCTGTGACTTTCCTCCAAGGAAGAAGTCCAGTATCCTTTGGAACAATAACAAAACACAAACAGTGTGTGGCTATTCTCCTCCTGACTTTCCAGCAGATTCCTCCCTGTCTTCCTTCCCTTCGTGGCATAAGGCCTGAGACTCAAACTCTTGCAAGCCTTCTGTCAATGGTCCTCTCATAGGGAGACCTGGGCAATTCTGGTATTCCTACACCAGAATCTTTAAATTATATTTGAGTCCAATAAATAAATCAATAAATCCTCTAAATACAGAGGAATTCCATCCTCTCGAGAACCAGTATGGAGTAGTGGTTAGAGCACTGAACTCTGGAGACCAAGATTTAAATCCCGACTCAGGCATACAAAACCACTGGGCAACCTTTGGCAAGCCACAGTCTCTCCGCCTCAAAAGAAGGCAAAGGGAACCCCCCTCTGAAGAAATCTTGCCAGTAAACCCTATGGTTGGTCATAAGTCATAAACGAGTTCAAGGCACGCAACAGGACTCTACAAGGGGCCCTTACTCCTAGTTGGAAATGTAGCATGGGGGTATGTCTCAGGGATGAAGGGATGGAGTACACATGGAAGAGGACAATATCTCCCATAGAAAATGGATCTGTTTCCCCCAGTTTTCTGGAAGGATGAGCCAGACAAGGCAAACACAGTCAGTATAGGCTGACATAGGGGCTGGACAGATTGGTGGAAAGGGGTGGTAAGATGCCACCCCTTTCTGCCCCAGATGGAGACCACAGCAACCAAACACCATGCCCTCTGGGAGGCCTAAAAATAACCCACACCTCAGCAGGTTCTTTTTAGGCCATGCGCAGAGCACCATTGACGCACTCGCATGCCATGATGACGTCCATGCGGTCCGGCATGTTTGGGTGCTCCGCTGCATGGACATCATCATGGCACGCCCTGTATGGATGGGCACTTACCATGATGGTGGCCAGGGTGTGCGGTAGGGTTGCTGAGCATGTAAACACTCAGCCCGTGGGCACCCCTAGTTCAGGCCCAGGCCAGCACAAAGCACCTGTCTGTACAGGCCCATAGTTTCCAGCCTAATCCAGACTCGATTATTATTCTGTTCACTAGCTGCATTGGCATTTTCCTCCTTTAAGCAGAGGCTGGATGGCCATCTCTTGGGGATGCTTTGATTGAGAGTTCCTGCATGGCAGAATAAAGGGGTTGGACTGGGTGGCCCTTGTGGCCTCTTCCAACTCTAGGATTCTATGAATCTATGGTTGCCTAAAACCTGCACTAGAGCAAGGCAATAGTAGATGTGACCTCCTGTCCCATGAGTCCCAGAATCTTTCCAGGAGGCTCTGCAAGAGAGTTCAAGGATGGAGAGGAAGTTGAGGACAGACTGAGGGGGAGAAGGGTAAACTTTCCCTGAATAACTCCCTTGTGTTCTTCTCACCGCTATGGAGATGGGAAATGAGCCACTCTTCAGCTTCCTTGATTTGGTTTTCACCCCATAAAAGTCACAGGGATTGATCGTGACAAATTGGAGCATGTCCAAAGGAGGGCGACCAAAAGGGTGAAGTGTCTGGAAACCATGCCTTATGAAGAGAGACTTAGGCGTGGTACATACCAACACGAAACGGAGGGCTGGCGGCACCAGTTTTCTTCCGAAGGGACGCCACAGCAGCCAAACCGCGCAGCATCCCTCTGCAGTAAAAAGAACCTGGAAAAACCGTTGGCACACCGGTGACGTAAGCGACACCAGCGACATTTGTATGCTGCGTGTCACTTACGTCATCATCTGTCCCGGGCCATAGGGAGCGAGGATGTTTAGCCTGGAGAAGAGACAGTCAAGAGGTGATATGATAGCCTTGTTTAAATATTGGAAAGGGGATGTTTAGCCAGAAATGAGACAATTAAGAAGTGATATGAGAGCCCTGTTTAAGTATCTCAAGGGATTTCATATTGAGGATGGAGCAAGCTTGTTTTCTGCTGCTCCAGAGAATAGGACCCAATGGAGCAATGGATGCAAGCTGCAGGAAAAGAGATTCCAGCTCAACATGAGGAGGAACTTCCTGAGAGTAAGAGCTATTTGAACACAAATCTCTCAGAATATAGTGGCGTCTCCTTCCTTGGAGGTCTTTAAACAGAGGCTGGATGGTCATCTGTCGGGGATGCTTCATTGTGATTTCCTGCATGGCTGAAGGGAGTTGGGCTGGATGGTCTTTGGGGTCTCTTCCAACTCTAGGATCCCTTTGGTCTCAGTTGTGTGGAGAGGTTCGCACCACAGCCCAAGGGACCTCATATCCTTTGTGTGGAACCATAGTGTTGACTCTTCAAGGGATGGTCTGGTGTCATCCGACCACATGCTGTGAGGGGATGCTGGGCCCCATCAGCTAAAGGGCTGGATGCTTTCATAGAATCACAGAACTGGAGGAGACCCCAAGGCCCATCCAGTCCAACCCCATTCAGCCATGCTGGAACTCACAATCAAAGCATCCCCAACAGATGGCCATCCAGCCTCTGCTTAAAGACCTCAAAGAAGGAGACGCCATCATCCTCAATGGCATTGCCTTCCACTGTCGAACATCCCTTAGTTCCTCCTAATGTTGAGGTGGAATCTCTTTTCCTGCAGCTTACATCCATTGCTACATTGTGTCCTAAACAAGCTTGCTCCATCCTCAATATGAAATCCCTTGAAATAATTAAACAGGTCTATCATATCACTTCTTCATTGTTTCTTATCTGGCTAAATATACCCAGCTCCTTTCTTCTGCTGTAGGCAACCTCTATGGATGGATGTACCCCCAAGAAAGCTGACAGCAGTGATGGGATGACAGTGTTAGGATTGAACAAAGTCTTGGTGAGGCCTGAAAATGGAGCCAGTTCAAGCTCAAGAAGGTTTTTGTGTGTGTTTGGTCCTTCCAGAGCAGCCCTTCGACCCCACCTTCCTTCTCAACTGTGCAACTTCCAATATCATCTGCTCCATTGTCTTTGGAAAACACTTTGACTATGATGACAAGAAGTTTCTAGCAATGATGAACATACTGAATGACGACTTTAAGATTTTCAGCTCTCCTTGGGGTCAGGTAGGCCCTTTGTCTTCTGGTCAAAAATGCACTCCTATGTGAAAATTTTGTTTCTCAACTGCATGCAGTGCCTCCCTGCATCTAAATGACTGTAGTACAGAAGAGAACAGAATGGTAACCAGAGGTTTGCAAGGTACATTTAGGCAATGGAGGAGACATAGGAGGGGTTGGAGACACAATGAGTCTTTGGGAAGTGGGGAGCATGGGAAGATCACATGTACACTTATCCCTCCATATTCGCTAGGGTTAGGGGCACAAGACCACCATGAATATGAAGGACCCACAAATAACTAAAACACCATGGTTTTACCTGAGAGGACACCTCTCTAGGAATCTCCTCCAGGACAACTCTGTGGCCACCGTCCGACAGACACTGACCATAGAACTGCGCTGGAAGAGCTACAAAGGCCTAGTAGAGTGTCCTCTCTAGGAATCTCTAGGTCCTCCAGGGAAACTTTGTGGTCAACATCTGACAGACACGGACCATAGAACTGCACTGGAGGAGCTACAAAGGCCTAGTAGAGTGTTCTCTCTAGGAACCTCTAGGTCCTCCAGGACAACTCTGTGGTCAGCATCCGACAGACACTGACCATAGAACTGCGCTGGAGGAGCTACAAAGGCCTAGTAGAGTGTCCTCTCTAGGAATCTCTAGGTCCTCCAGGGCAACTCTGTGGCCAATGTCCAACAGACACTGACCATAGAACTGCGCTGGAGGAGCTACAAAGGCCTAGTATAGTATCCTCTCTAGAAATCTCTAGGTCCTCCAGGACAACTCTGTGGCCAACGTCCAATAGACACTGACCACAAAACTGCGCTGAAGGAGCTACAAAGGCCTAGTAGACTGTCCTCTCTAGGAATCTCTAGG
>NC_056522.1:382024829-382025424 GCF_019175285.1 Sceloporus undulatus
CTGGAGGAGCTACAAAGGCCTAGTATAGTATCCTCTCTAGAAATCTCTAGGTCCTCCAGGACAACTCTGTGGCCAACGTGCGACAGACACTGACCATAGAACTGCTCTGGAGGAGCTACAAAGGCCTAGCAGAGTGTCCTCTCTAGGAATCTCTAGGTCCTCCAGGACAACTCTGTGGCCAATGTCCAACAGACACTGACCATAGAACTGCACTGGAGGAGCTACAAAGGCCTAGTATAGTACCGTCTCTAGGAATCTTTAGGTCCTCCAGGACAACTCTGTGGTCAACGTTCGACAGACACTGACCATAGAACTGCGCTGGAGGAGCTACAAAGGCCTAGTATAGTATCCTCTCTAGGAATCTCTAGGTCCTCCAGGACAACTCTGTGGTCAACGTCCGACAGACACTGACCATAGAACTACTCTGGAGGAACTACAAAGGCCTACTATAGTATCCTCTCTAGGAATCTCTAGGTCCTCCAGGACAACTCTGTGGCCAACGTCTGACAGACACTGACCATAGAACTGCGCTGGAGGAACTACAAAGCCCTAGTAGAGTGTTCTCTCTAGGAATCTCTAGGTCCTCCAGGACAAC
>NC_056522.1:382025449-382037042 GCF_019175285.1 Sceloporus undulatus
TAACCAATACACAGAACCCCACTCTTGCTCCTTGTATGCTAGGTTCGGTTAAAAAACAAGACCCATCATCATCCAGCGAACTCTTCTCCTGGATGAAAGACGCACGACCATATGGCTGCTTCACCAGAGACCCGGCTGGGAGAGCGATAGCACTGCCATCTGGCGCAGGCCCTCTCCAGCTGTTTGGTAAACTCTGTCCACGTGAGCACGGCTGAGACGGAAGGGCTCGGCGGGGTCGGCAAAGAAGTGGCTTCTAGTCTATACATGAACAATCTGACAACCTTTGCCAGGATAAACCCCCCGGAACACAGTCCATTTGAGTATCTACCTAGCCTGAAGACCAGGGATAGTTTGGGGATTTTGCTAGCTTACCGGCCACCCCCGTTTGTTCTAATCAGCACTCCCCTGACCGAGCTGACACAGCTGTCTCTGCGCTCGTTGTTGGAGACCCCGACTTTACGTTTGGGGGACTCCACCACCCCCCCCCCCCCCCCCACATCCCCCCGCCTCGAGAACCAGTCATTTAACAGGTGCGGCTCAGGAGTTCACTGGACGACCATGACAAAAAACATGGCCTACTCCCAAATTGTCAAACAAACGGGCCACCAACATGTAGGCACTTACATCTCGATGCCAGTCTTCAGTACAGAACAGGAATATCCGTGGGCGGAGGTGGTAAGTACCCTCTGCCATTGTCCATTGGACGGTATCCATTCCTGTCAAGACGAAAACTTAGATAGCCACTATCTGCCCCCACCCGGGGGGTGGCGGACACCCTTAAAAGAATGCCCGTAGCCCTCGAAGGCTTATGGAGCCCATGGATTCCCAGAACCAGCCTAACCCTAGACGGGTTAATGGTTGGAAATTTGCCGGTGACTCCTGTCGAAGCTCTGGTCAAACTACCTGCGAAACCGATCTTCACCCAGGGCTATACGCAACACGGATCGCCTCCCAAGCGCCCTTGCCATCCCGCCCAAATCGGAAGGCCCGGATTCACACACCGAGCGAGGAAGATGAAAAAAAGCGGTTTGGACGCACGCTTCAGAGCGCAGGGGCGGAACGACTCGAACTCTTAATCCGACAAACTCGCCATAGGAACTTCCTACTCGAGGGGGCAAAATACCAGCCAGCGAAGCAGAGCCTTCTCCTCTGCACGTATATTGCGTCTGCAGAGTCTTCCGCTCCACCAGAAACGCCTGTTTAAAGGTGAGGGAACCAGGAAAGGACGCAGGTGCACCCCCGCCGCCAAATCCCTTACTTAACCCCGACCACCGCTCTGCTGATGACGACCGTTTAACAACTTCATTTGCAGACAAAAATATCTCACGCAAAGAGCCGACAACTAGATGCCACCAATTGGAACAGAGCGAACAGGTGAGGCTGTCCACGTGACTCCGCCTGATGTAGTTATAACGGATCAGTTCCCAATCTCGTACGTTTACTGATGACGTGGACACAAGCTTGCTTTTGTAAGGTGAGTGAAGACACAAAAACTTTGCCCTCTCGACCCCTATTCGCCCCATCAAGGCTGGCCAGTACCAGGGGGGATGCACTGATGAGATTCTCATTACGGATATCACAGGTGCATCCTTCATGGAAGGAAACATATCACATCTTGTTTAAAGGAAAAAGCGGTGGTTATGGCCGCTCCCGGAAAAAAACCTCTAACCCTAGAATCCCCGTGATAGAGGAATTATAGGCCAGGTCATTGCGCCATTTTTAGCAATGTGATCGAAGAGGCTGAGTTCTGCCACATTCAGCCCAAGCTGCTTGGATGAAAACCGATTATCTAGACCCTCATTTTTCAAAACCGGATTTAGGAAAAACAGGCTTTGGGGTTTGCAGCACTGCCATGGTGTCCTTGACCGACGACTCTGCGTCTGCGCACTGACAGGGGGAGTGTCTTGACACCTTGTGACTCCTTAGACCTCCTCAGCAGCTTTCGATACTACTATAGATCACGACCCATCCTCTTAGACCAGCACTGAGGGGGTTAGGTATCGGGGCACTGCCTCCATGCAATTGGTTCCGGTCCTTCTCTCGGGCAGGTCTCAGACGGGTCAATACTCGGGGACGTAACGCTCCCAGTAAACGAGGCAAAAACTTTCATTTGTGTGGTCTCTCATGGGCGCATTATAACTTGTCCCATGCTTATTAACCATCTATATGAAGCCCGCTGGGTGAGATAATACGGAGCAAATTGGTCAGGGTGTCTCATCCGTACGCTGATGACACTCCAAAATTCTATCTCTTTGTATCTCGTTCGTCGCCCGAATTCTCGATGGCATCCTTCTCTCACATGACAGTCTTCAGGCGGTCAATGGAAAATAATGGCTGGATGAGGAAAAATCAAACACAGATGAAACACTGACATCCAGAACCCCCCCAAAAGAACGGAGGTGCTCATCGGTACGAGGCCCCCCGAAACCCAAGAAAACATTGGGTTGCAAAAACCTCCAGTCCGGCATGGGGTCACACTCATCCTCCAGCGACTGTGTTCGCCAGCTGGGGGTTGCTCCTTGAACTCGCGCTCCTGATGAAAATCATAAATCACTCAATCCTTTATCACTCCGCTGATCACCCACTCCCTTTTCTAATAAGATCTCAGACGTGTTCACGTAGTAACCACCGCCTTACTTCTGTAATGCACTCTACATCTCCCTGTGCTACTAAATTAATCGTTCAAAACATCCCCAATTTAAAACTAAGACACATCCTCCTTTTTGAGGCTATACCATACCACTGCTGCCATATCAAGCTTCTAAGGGACCCCAGTACCAGTGTTTTATCACTTTCACAGCCTAAATGCTTGCTAGGTAACCACCACGACTATACTCAAGGCACCGAACTCTACTCTACAATCTACCCCACGAAACTCTACAGTCTCTGGCAAAAAAACCTTCACCACTGCCCAGTCTAACATCTACGGATTCGGCGACCACATACCCGCGTTCTCTGACTGCGACCCCAAACTCTGGCCACACGACCTGCCCAGAAATAATCCAAGTAGCAAATCACCTCTACACTTTTAAAACACCTCAAATGGCTCTTTCGGCAGCCAACTTATCCAGACTTAACCACTCCCCTGAACAATCCCTCTCCCACTCTTCCTCCTCTGATGGAAAAACCCCATCTACATGCATGGCCTCAAAATCTCCACGCGGCGACCTCCCGGGTTTAATTGCTTCTTTATCTTGCATGTCTTGCCCCCAATTTAACTACTGTTATAATCGTTTACTCTGTCTCACGATGGGAGACCGCCCGAACACCATAACAGCTTTTTAAAAAATTTATCTTTCACCTTTACTTGTTGTCAAACCCCGGATTCTCTTCCAGCAGGCCTCCATACAAATAACCATATATATATCACATTACCCGGGCCTACGAAACTTCCCCAATTATTCCCCCTTCCTCTCGTAATCACCCAAATACCTTCAGTCAGTCCGAAGATCTCCATAGGACCTCATGGAACAAACTTGCTCTTATGCCCTCCGAGTTGCGAGCAAAATACCCGTTTATATTCGTCAACCCGAGGAACATCGATCAACAAGCAATAAATCCTATGATATTTTTCTATACCCGACAATTCGTTCAACCCGGCCCGCATTGCATATTCCATGAGGGCGGAAACAAAAAAAAACAATTATATATCTCTATTATATTACTATTACAATATTAGTAAAAATCATCGAACTAACTGAACGTCCGCAAACCACGCTGATAGCCGCAAAAACTTTGGAGGATGACAGTGTACAAGGAGACGTTGCGAAACCCCTGAACCTAAATAACTTAGTGTGGGAGGACACAAACAGAGAAAGGAAAAATAACTGCAAAAAAAATCGGTTAATATAATCATAACTAACAATTATTTGTACTCCGCCTCTCCCTGTATGGATTGAGACCGACCAACAAACGGTAACCACCAAAACAAAAAAACAATAAAAATAAACAACAACCAAACCACAATCAAGAACAAAAAAAACAAAAAAAAAAAAACCACAACATAGCCAACAAAACACAAAAAACCCAAACCCACCCCCCCACCAAAACACACCAACCACAATAAAAAAAAAAAAAAAAACCAAAACTACAACTATATAAAATCAATTCCCATCTCCCTTCCCCCCCTTTAATAATATTAACAACAACAATTCCCAACATAAAACTGCCTACAACCCATAGGTAGTCAATGAGCCAACCTTCAGGACTACCACTTTACCCCCGGATCAAGGACACCGATTCTTGCATGTAAGTTCCAATTCGCTCCCCATAATCCCCCACCAATCGAAATCATAGGCTTGCACACCCCGTTCCGTGGCAAAAAATGCCCCTTACCTGTGTCATTTAAAAAAAATCGGCGGGCAAAAGTCCATCTCTTTGAAAAACCCCCGGGTTCTGCTTGAATATGATCACTGATCGGGTCCATGATCCATGACGGGACTTTAGTCAGAGGGAGTGCAAGAGCATTCCCTCCCTATCATCGCCGGAGAAGGCAGGAGGAACGGAGAGATGGAAAAGCAGCTGAAGGTAAGGCAAAAACACAAAAGGAAACAAAAAAAAAAAAAAAAAGGGGGAATCTGATAGGACGGCAGGGATTGACCAGGAGGCAAAAAGGGGGAAATTGGGGTATACAGACGCAAAAGAACTAACGTGAATTACGGAGGCAACACATAAGGGGGGAATTGGGGGGACTGACTGTAGGGCCTGCAAACAGGTGCTGTCACAGGAATGGGCGGGGGAAGGGACTGGAGAACAGCAATGAACAACGAGGACGGAGAAGGACCGCCCAAAGAAGGCTAGACTCCAGAACGAAGAAGGGCCATGGCAGGGCATTCTATCAACTGAAGCAGGAGGAGGATGAAAGGAAAACGCCGGGGACAAGGGTCAGTTCAAGGGCAGCTCCAGAGGAGAAGGGGAGGGTTGGAAAGAGGATGAGGGGGAGGAGGAGACTTGCCCAAGGGAAAAATCTCGGGCCCAATAGCGTAGGGACCATAGCTAAGGCGGAGCCGGATGGAACGGGAAATTCAGGGCTAGGAAGGAGCACCCCTAAACCTCATCTCTTTATTTTTTATTTTCATTTTGGCAACGTCTATGCGCATACAAAGCAGGAGATTAGGTCAAGTTCAGGGCCAGCCAATCAGAGGGAGGGGCACGAACCGCCCAGCTCGCACACAGGCCAACCCCCCCCCTTTTTTTTAAATGGGTGACATATAGACATGCTTTGTGTCTGCCTGTGCTTCTTTCATTTCCCTGGCTCCTGGAAACTTAAGAAGCCTTATATTTATTATATATATTATTATATTTTTATTATTATTACTGTTATACGCGGGTTGCTACAGTAACAGAATGACCTGACGCTACCATTCCCTTTCATCCCAGTTGACTTCCTATGGGTTCTACATTTCTTGAAACTGAACAGGTCAACTCCTTCAGCCTCAGTGGACAGCCAAACTGGCAAATCTCCTCTGAACGAGACACGAAACCAGGATGGAAACAAGGGTCAGGGCCAGGGCCAGGTCACAAAAGGCACAACGTCAAAAGGCAGGGCGCAAAACACGGAGCTCACACCAGGCCATCCCCCCCCCCCCTTTACTACTATTTTAACACAATTATTTTCGGCAAACAAAACAAAAAAAAAAATGGCAATGTTTTTCCTTAGCAGGAGATCTAAGATAGATAAGAGGGGGTAAGCTGCTGCTGTTCAACTTATCCCTTTACATTCATCCACTTCAAGCAAAAACAAAACGGGGAAACCATTGCACACAACACACAACCCAGAAGGGTTTCCATTTTGACAGAACTTCACACCTAGAGTGCTTTAAAAACAAAGAGCGGGGGGAAAAGGACACATTCGATGGACCAATGGGTGCAGGAATCGTCACTCCTAAGCAATCTGGAAACTAAAATTGATTGACACGGACAAGGTGCCTTCAACTTTAACCCAGCTTTCTCTGAGACGCCAATTCAGGTTAAAATACCCTGATTGGGAAAATTCAGAACTTGCCTTCCAAGAAGGATTTGTGGAGAAGGAAAATGAACACCTCCCAGTCCTTCCAGCGCAAAAAAAAAAAATAGCTCCATTAGTGTGTGAAATCGGCCCAACCTACAAACTCAAGCACAAATCACACGTCCAGTCGGGACACCAGCTATAAAACACCTGGAAGGACGTGAACACCTTTCAACACCGACTGGTTATGACTTGAGACGACATGGCACCAGAATGTCCAACACGGATATTCACGAACACCCAGCCACCTATGGACAGGGCTGCCAGGGAACCGGAAGTCTCCTGTCATCCCTATGAGGGTTTGCCTGTTGTGCCGGGACGAACGCAAACGTGGGGGTAGGGTTGGAGCACACTGCACACAGAACTCTGGAAAACACCAGGGTTCCAATCCCTCTTCCTTCACTGGAAAAATCCCTTGCCCCAGCTGTTCTCCTCCCCGAAACCTAGCAGAGATGAATCTTGGATACTGCTGTTCTGGTGGCACCTGAAGACCTCACAATCGGAGCGGAATGCATCATCTATGAATGGATAGAGGCCACACTTGGAAGACCTATCGCTTTGTGACCATACATGACGGCTGCCTCAGTCCACTGGGGTGGTTGAGTTAGTTACCAGGATGTCAACCAAATGTCACCCCAATATAACTCTCCACATCTCACGTACTACAGCTTTTTGACTACAAAATGGATGGCAATTTTCTCTTCTCCATGAACATGTCTTGTTAAGGACTGGACTGACGAAAAAAAACAAAAAAGAATTAAAAACCCAATACCAGGACAACCAAAACGTGGAGAGTTAAATACTCTCCCTTCCAAAGGATCGTATTCCAAGCACATGGAGAGAAACAAATGGAAAACAGCAGCCCTGCATTCGCCCTGACCACCCATCCGCAATTTGAAGGACTAAAAAAAGCAAGGAAAAAAAGAAAAAGCATTAAGGAGAGATCCAGGACGTAAGCCCCAGTACTTCCTGGACAAAAGCTGCAAGGACACAACAAGTATGTAAGATGATTAGTCCATCACCCATGGCTTCTTCCTGTTGACTTTCCTCCCAAGGAAGACAGTCCAGCTATCTTTGGAACAACAATAACAACACAAACACAAACAGTGATGGCTATTCTCCTCCTGACTTCCAGCATGATCTCCTCCTGTCTTCCTTCCCTTCGTGGCATAAGGCCCTGAGACTCAAAAACTCTTGCAAGCCTTCTGTCAAATGGTCACTCTCATAAGGGCGAGACCTGGGCATATTCTGGATTCCACACCCAGAATCTTTAACACTTATACTTTGAAGCCATACAATAAACTCAAATACCAATAATCCTCTAAACATACAGAGGAATTCCACTCCTCTCGAGAAAACCAGTATTGAGCGTAGTCGGTTAGAGCCAAACCTGGAGACCAACGATTAAATCCCCGACTCAGGCAATAACAAAACCACTGGGCCACCCTTTGGCAAGCCACCAGTCTCCTCCGCCTCAAAAGAAGGCAACAAACGGGACACCACCCCCTCTGACAGAAAAGAACAAAGAAAATCTTGACCAGTAGTAACACCCTATTGTTGTCATAAGTCAAATAAACGAGTTCACAAGCACGCAACCAGGACCTCTAACCACAGGGGCCCTTACTCCTACGTTGGAAATGTAGCATGGGGGTTATGTCTCTCAAGGGATGAAGGTGATGGAGTCCCCACCATGGAAGAGGACAATATCTCTCCAAGACAACATGGATCTGTTCCCCCAGTTTTCTGCGAAACTGAGCCAGACCAATGCCAATACACCAACCTTAGTATCAGGCTATACATAGGGCTGGACAGATGTGAAAAATGGGTGGTACAAGATTGCCACCCCTTTCTTCCCCAGATGGAAGACCCACAGCAAACAAACACCCCAGCCCTCTGGGAGGCCCTAAAAAATAACCCACACACCTCAGCCAGGTTCCTTTTAGGCCCCATGTGCAGAGCACCATTGACGCACTCGCAGCCATGATGACGCTTCCATGCGGTCCCGACACCCCATCGTTGGGGTCCGACTCCGGCATGGACAATCATCATTGACACGCCACTGTATGGATGGGCCACTTACCATGATGGTTGTCCATGGGCGGTTGCGGGTATAGGTTGCTGCACGCAATGTAACAAACCCCACTCAGCCCGTGGGCACCCCCTAGTTCAGGGCCCAGCCCATCACCCAACCCGCCCTGATTCTGTTTTACAGGCTCATAGTTTCCAGCCTAATCCAGACTCTTACCTATTCTGTTCAACAGCTCTGCATTGCATTCCTCCTTTAAGCAGAGGCTGGATGCCACTCTTGGGATGCTTTGATTGAGACGTCCTGCATTGCAGAAAAAAAAAAAGGCGGTTGGTACTGGGGGCCCTTGTGCCTCTTCCAACCTCTGGATTCTATGAAATCTATGTTTGCCTAAAACACTGCAACTAAGCAGCAAATAGAAAAACAAAGTAGATGTGACCATCCATGCCATGAGTCCCAGACATCTTTCCAGGAAGGTTCTGCAACAGAGAGTTCAAGGATGGAGAGGAACGTGAGGGACAGACACTGAGGGGAGAGAAGTGGCTAAACTTTCCCTGAATAACTCCCTTGTGTTCCTTCTCACCATGCTATGGAAGACTGGGAAAATGCAGCCACTCTTCAGCTCCTGTGACTATTGGTTTCTACCCCATATAAAAAGTCACAGGGATCGACTAGTGACAAATGGAGCAATGCCCACAAACGGGAGGCAGACCAAAAAACGGATGAAAATTGTCTCGGAAAACCATCACTTATGAAAGAGAGAGACCTAGGCGTGCTACATACCAAACACGCAACCGGAAGGGCTGCGAGGCACCAAGTTTTCTCTCGAAAGGGACGTCCACAGCAAAAGCCCAAACCCACGCAGCCATCCCTCTGCACCCAAAAGAAAAAGAACCATGGAAACAAAAAAAACACCCCACACCGTACTACGGAACACCTATACGCGAACCCCAAAACTTTGATGTGCGGTCATTACTTCACTCAACCTCGTCCCGGCAGCCATAGGGAGAAAGAGCGAGGATTGTTTAGCAGAAAGAAGAAGAACGACATCTAAAGAGCGGTGATATATAGCCTGTTTTTAAATAATTGGAAATAGGGAAGGAAGACGAGATGTTTAGCCAAGACAATGAGACAATTAAGAAAGGATAGAGCAGCCCTGTTTAAGCTATCTCCAAAAGGGATCTTTCATATTAGGATGCGAGCAACAGCTTATTTCTTCTGCTGCTCACAGAGAAATAAGGACCCAAATGGAAGCAAAAAGCACATGGAGCAAAGCTGCCAAGAAAAAAAAAAATAAGATATCCAGCCTCAACATGAGGGAGGCCAACTTCCTGAGAGTACAGAGCATTATTCAACACAAATCTCTCCAGACCATATTGTGGCGTCTTCTCTTTCCTGAGGCTTAAACAAAAGATGCGGCAGGTCACTCTGTCGGTGGATGCATTCATTGTCTTCTGATTCCTCGCATGGCTGAAGGGAGTTGGCCATGGATGGTCTTTGGGGTCTCTCCTCCAAACTCTAGATATCCCTTTGGTCTCATTCAGTTCGTGTGGAAGAGGTCGACACCCACAGCTCCAAGACCTCATATCCTTGTGTGGAACCCATACGTGTTGAACTCTTCAAGAGGATGGTCTGGTGTCATCCGACCACACATGCATGTGAGGGGATTGATGCGGGACCCCACTTCAGCTAAAAAGGGCCGCTGGATGCATTTCACTAGAATCACAGAAACTGGAGAGGGAGACCCACCAAGGCCCATCCAAAGTCCAACCCCCAATTCAGCCATGTGGAAACTCACAATCAAATGCAATCCCCAACAGCATGGCCATCACAGCCTCTCTTACTTAAACGACCTCAAAAGAAGGAGACGCCCATCTATCCTCAATGCATTGCCTTCCCACTGTCGAACATCCCTTAGTTCCTCCTAATGTTGAGGTGGCAATCTCTTCCTGCAGCTACATCACATTGCTACATGTGACACAAACCAAACTTTGCTCCTCCTCAATACTGAACATCCCTTGAAAAATCTAAAAGGCTCTCATCATCTTACTTCTTCAATTGCTTCTTATCCTGGCTAAATATAACCCAGCTCCTTTCTCTTGCTGTAGGCAACCTCTATGGATGGAGTACCCCCAAAGAAAGCTGACAGCATTGATGGGATGACCGTGTTTAGGCCATTGAACAAAAGTCCTTGTGAGGCCAAAAAATGAAAAAACAAAATCGGAAGCCAGCTTCACAGCTCAAGAAGGGCTCTGTGTGTTTGGTTCCTTCACACGACACCCAGCCACCCTCTGACCCACACCTCCCTTCATCAAAACTGTGCAAACTTCCCAATATCATCCTGCCCATGTCTTTGGCAAAAAAACCACTTTGGACCTTATGATGACACACAGAATAGTTTCTAGCAATGATGAAACCATACTGTAATGACGACTTTACGATTTTCAGCTCTCACCTGGGCCAGTCAGGCCCTTGTCTTCTGGTCAAACCAAAATGCACCTCCAATGTGGAAAAATTTGTTTCTCAACTGCATGCACTTCCTCCCTGCATCTAAATGCAACTGTAGTACAGAAAGAAACAGAACCTGGTAACCCAGATGTTTGCAAAGGTAACCCTTTATGCAATAGGACGGAGAGACATACTGAGGGGTTGGAGACCAACAATGAGTCTTTGGGACAGTGGGGAGCATTGGACAGATCCACATGTACAACTATCTCCCTCCCATATTCGCTACGGGTTAGTGGTCACAAATCAACCAACCATGCAATATGAATGACCACCACAAATAACCTTTAAAACACCACCATGGTTTTACCTGACGAGCGACCACTCTCTAGGAACTATCCTCCAGACAACTCCTTGGCCACCCGTCCGACACGACCACGACCATACGAACTGCGCGGGAAAACGCTACAAAAGGCCTACGTAGACGTGTCTCTCTCAGGAAACTCTCTAGGGTCACTGCAGGGAAAACCTTGTATGGTACAACGTCCGACAGACCACGACCATTAGCAAACTGCCATGGAGGAGCATACAAAGGCTCTACGTAGAGGTTCTCTCTAGGACACCTCTCTAGGTCCTCCAGGCACAACTGCTCGTGGTCAACCGTCCGAACAGACACTGACCCATAATAGAATTGCGCTGGAGGAGCTTACCACAGTGCTAGTATAGTACCGGTCTCCGGAATCTGTCCTTCAGGGCAACTCTGTGACCAACGTCCGACAGACACTGACCATAGAACTGCTCTGGAGGAACTACAAAGGCCTACTATAGTATCCTCTCTAGGAATCTCTAGGTCCTCCAGGACAACTCTGTGGCCAACGTCCGACAGACACTGACCATAGAACTACTCTGGAGGAACTACAAAGGCCTACTATAGTATCCTCTATAGGAATCTCTAGGTCCTCCAGGACAACTCTGTGGCCAATGTGCGACAGACACTGACCATAGAACTGCGCTGGAGGAGCTACAAAGGCGTAGTAGAGTCTTCTCTCTAGGAATCTCTAGGTCCTCCAGGGCAACTCTGTGGTCAGCGTCCGACAGACACTGACCATAGAACT
>NC_056522.1:382037067-382040288 GCF_019175285.1 Sceloporus undulatus
CAGCTCGCGCCCTTGGGCTCTCTCCTACTTGAATCATAGAGTTGGAAGAGACCCGAAGAGCGCCATCCAGTCCAAGCCCATTTGCCATGCAGGAACTCTCAAGTAAACATCTCCATTATCTCCAAGGAATCTCTTCCACTGTCAAACAGCTTTATGTCAAGAAGTTCCTCCTAAAACTGCCCATTGTCTGTGTTCTAGTCTCTGGAGCAGCAGAAAACAGCTTGCTCCCTCCTTAATGAAATAATAATAATAATAATAACTATACTAATAATAATTAATAATCGTTTATTTGTATCCTGCCTCTCCCTACTGATCGAGGCGGGTTACAAAACAGACAGGTCTCAATAAAATACACAGTACATATAGAAAAACCAAAAACTAAATATCCTCTCCCCTTATGCCCCTCCCTACCTTAAGCAAGAAACAAAAAAAATCAACAACAACACATAAAATGTGTTAAAATAGATTAAATAGCAACTAGGAGACTTCAAATATTTAAACAGGGCTATCGTCATATCCCCCTTAACCTCCCTTCTCCAGGCTAAACAGCCCCCGCTCCCTGAGTCTATGCGCACAAGGCATGGCTTCCAGACGCTTCACCATTTGGTGGCCCTCTTTCTGGACACAGTTCCAGTTTCTCACATCCTTTGCAATGGTGGCCTGACTCTTGCTCTTGCCTTATGGAGGTGTGATCCCAGTGGTTGGTCTTCAGCCTGCAGAGCGTTCCCAATGATGGGCAATGGGTCGGTCCGGGGGCAGCTTCCCTTCTTGTGGGTCTTGCTTTCCAGATGGCAGAAGACCAAGGCAGGCAGATACAGACGATCAGCCCAGAATTGGTGCTGTCCCCAGAGGCTCCATCCAGCAACCTATTGTCTTCCAGATTCAGGATGAAAGAATGCTTTCCACTGCTCCACTGCTCTGAAATTTATACACTGCAAAGCTCTGGCACACTGGGTTGGTTTGAATACACTGTGTTATCATTACTCCATCCAGCTTTCTGTTATCGTCTCGACAAGAACTTCTGTGAACTTACTCTCTGTTCCCTTTGTTTGACTCTTATCTCATATGCATTGTATACACAGCCTGGGTGCACTTCTGAAGGTATCAGGGGGAGGTAACATGAAATTTTGTATTCAGCAAAACTGCCCCAGGTCCTATGGCAATTTAAAAGCTCACAGATTCATGATAGAAGGGATCGTTCATCAGATGCATGGATGTCTTGCTGTATGCTTTCAGCACGATGAGCAAAAGAGTTGTAGCATGAGCTGTCATAGAGGCTGGTTTTCTTCCTCCGATGCATGGAGTGAACTGATGCAGACGTGGGAGTAGCCATAGAAATGCAAAGCATGTAGCCTAAGGCCAGGATGGAGATATTCTATGAATTGTGGGGAGATTTGAGGATGTGGTGTGCAGGTTGGCAACCAGAAAGCAGAAAGCAGTGTGCAACTGGATGAAGCATGTCCAGTCCGCCCCGCTTGCCATAGCAGACTTGAGCTAAGCCAGATGGCAAGACCAGGGTGACAAAATGGTACAACGTATCCAGCAGGGCCGCTCACCATTGAAGCAATGGGACTGGAGATCCTATGGTTGGGTCGCGAATAGATCCCACATGTATACAAGGGCCACTGTAAAGTGTTAATGTGTAGTGGGCCATAATATAATAATAATAATAATAATAATAATAATAATAATAATAATAATAATGTTTATTTATATTCCCTGCCTCTCTGAAGACTGAGGCGGGATTAAAACAATAAAATAATATAAGATAATACAAATAATACAAATACTAATACAATCAATTAAACACTAATATTGAATTTGTTAAGGAAAAAGCAACATGGGACATACAGTTAGAGAAATAAAACTTGTATGTGAGAGTCAGAGTGACTCAGCAGAAGCCAATAGAGAACCACACAGGTGTGAATGGTAAGACAATTAACAGGCCCTGAGTGCCAAGGACAAGAATTGCAGAGTGGATAATTGGACACACCTGACAATTGTTCAGTGGTCAAGGCTGAGGTGATGAAATCATTAATTGTGGGATGAACAAAGAGAACCAATGGGAATGATGTACACGCCTAATGGGTGGAAACAGACCACAGTGGGTGGTGCCATGCTTTGGCTATAATAATGACTATAGATCCCAATGTATTTTGTGGGTTGTAGTTGTGGGTAGTAGAGTGAGGAGTTGAGTATTGTTTGGAGCTGTATATAGTAGAATAAAGTAGATCTTTTATATAAGACTACTGAGTTGTCTGGTGTCTTGGGTGAAGCCACAAGAACCAGCTGGATCCTGAAGAAGGGTGAAGACTTCTGTGGAAGCAAGAGTGAGAAGGCTTGGAGAGTTTGTCGGGGTCTTCAGCCTGTTCTCTGCAACTCTTGCAAAGATATAACAACTGGCCAAAACTGGTCAGCGTGGTGCACAACCAGGTGGTGAGTTCCAGGCCAGGTGAAGAGCCACAACTCCCATCATCCCTGACAGAATTTACCAATTCCTATTAGTTCTCTAAAATCAATTTATCCGTAGTCAGTGATCATCGTCAAGAGTGGAATATTGTCACAGATTTTTACATAGAGTCTGATGGGTAAGCCATCCGGAAGAGATCCCTTTTGAGTGCCTTCTTAGGGCCTTCCATAATTTTGGGATCGCTGCTGTAAGTGCCCTGTGGGAGGTTGTCATTAACCTTGCTTTATGGTGTTCCAGTACATACTTCCCTGATATTCTGAGAGCCTGGGGAGGGTTGTGTCGGGAGAGGCGTTCGTTCCCGCAAGTAACTCAGGCCCCAGCCATGTAGGGCTTTAGAGGTGATCACCAACACTTTGTATTGTGCCTAGAAGCTGATCGGCAGCCAGTGAAGAGATTTTAATATTGAT
This sequence comes from Sceloporus undulatus, assembly GCF_019175285.1. NCBI lineage: Eukaryota > Metazoa > Chordata > Lepidosauria > Squamata > Phrynosomatidae > Sceloporus > Sceloporus undulatus. The sequence continues at coordinate 382,039,945 of NC_056522.1, forward strand.
GTTATATGATCAAACCTAGATGTGCCAGTGACCAATTTGGCTGCCGCGTTTTGAACCAATTGAAGCTTCCAAACTTGGTACAAAGGTAGCCGCCCCATGTAGAGCACCTTACAGAAATCTAACCGAGAGATTACCAGTGCAAGTACCAGTGCTTCAAGGTCCTTTCAGTTCAGGTAAGGATGCATTTGGCGTATCAACCGAAGCTGATACCAAGCACTCCTGGCCATCGCTTCTATATAATGAAAAAAGAAATAAAAGTTTTATTTTTATACCGCCCTTCTTTCAACATAGCAAACAAGTACAAATACAATACAATATACAATAAAAAGAAAATACATTAAAAA
>NC_056522.1:382040313-382105966 GCF_019175285.1 Sceloporus undulatus
TAAAACTCTACATTAAAAACCATTCTGGCCAGCTGCCACTGCTGTCAGGGGGCGGGGGGGGGGGGGGGAGACTAGCCTGGAGCTGAATCCGGGAATGCTGACTTGAACAGGAAGGGTCTTTAGTTCCTTTTGAACTGGGCCAGGGAGGTGGCGCCGGAGCCTCATGGGCAGCGTGATTCCAGAGGGTCGGGCCGAGTGGTAAACGCTCCTCTCGATGTAGGAGGCTAATCTTGCCCTGGCCCTCAGTTAGCTGCTGCCATATGTTCTGAGGGTGTGCGGGGCAGATTGTATGTGTGAGAGGCAGGTCCTCAGGTATCCTGGGCCCAAGCCATGTAGGGCTTTATAGGTTATACCAACACCTTGTATTGCCCCGAAGCGAATAGGCAGCCAGTGCAGATCTTTGAGTAACAGGGTATTTGACTGACCCTGGATATACCAGTGACCAGTCTGGCTGCCATTCTGTACCATTTGTAGCTCCAGGGTATGGTACAAGGGTTGCCCTGTTAAGCGCATTGCAGAATCCATCGCAGAGGTTGACCAGAGCATGTAACACCGTTTCAAGTCCCTCTGGCCCAGGTAGGGACGCAGCTGGTGAATAAGCCGAACTGATAACAGGTACATCTGACCGTCGCATCCACCTGCGATGTAAAGATGGAGCGCGAGATCAAAGAGAACCCCCAGACTGCGCTACCGAGTCCTTTATGGGAAGCGTGATCCCGTTCAGCGACAGGTGGAACCCCACCATCCCGGACCAGGAGTAACCTATCACGAGTACCTCCCGTTTTCTCTGTATTCAGACTGAGTCAATTTTCCCTCATCCAGCCCATCTACTGACTCCAGGCATGAGACGACAACTGTAAGCCGGACGGATCAAGGAGTACTCCCAAATGTGAACTTTGTCCTTTAGGGAAGCGTGACCCCGTCCAGGACTGGCTGACAAATCTCCATCCCTGGACTTTGGGTAGTACCTATCGCGGGTACCTCTTTGTTCCTCTGGATTCAGCCTGTATGTTTCCCCTCATCAGCTCCATTAACCGACCCAGGCAGGCCTCTAGAGAGAGATGCCTCATCTTTAGTCACTGCAGCAATTGGGGGCATAGTGGAGATAAGATCTGGGTTCATCCGCGTACTGATAACACAAGCCCCAGATTTTGGATGATCTCTCCCAAGCTGCTTCAGTAAGTTGAACAGCATGGTGACTGTGTCGGAAATGACATTGGGTGGCCACTGGTGGAGCTGTTGTGCAGCTAATTTGGAGCTCCAGTGGCAGCTATGTCGCATTTCAAACATTGCATTCATTGGAATGTGATGCACTGTCAACTGTCGTTCTCAACTGTCCACTGAGAGGGCAGCAAGACAGTCTGTGCCTCAGAGTGGGCTGTGTCTGTTACTGAGGCATGAGATGTTGTGGTTATGTGACTGCCTCAGAGGTTGTGTTATGATTGCTGGGTTGTGTGTAAATAGTGTTGTATTAGAGACGGATGTCCACATACACTGTGTATATCTATGTTGGTCAAATACCGCAAAGGAAGATTAAAGCCCGTTTACAAGTGAAGACTTGTAAGAGTCGCTTATTAGTTAAGACATCTTCACCAGAATTCCCTTCTCTTGGCGTCCTGTCGACGTGGTTAACTCTGCAGGTGCTTGTGGTGGTACACTGCGCGTCATTTCCATAGGTCCAACAAGGTTATGGGCAAGCACACAGCCACAACAGACTGTATCATGCCTTGAGGGACACCGCATGTGAGCTCTATCTTTGAGAGCAGCTGTCCCCCAGCCTCCACCATCTGGAATCTGCCTGAGAGGTAGGAACGGAACCACTAGGAGCACAGTGCCCCCAATACCTAACTCCTCAAGCGTTCCAGAAGGATACCATGGTCGATGGTGATCGAAGGCCGCTGAGGGCATCCAAGAGACCAACAGGGCCACACTTCTCCTGTCAACGCACAGATGGAGCATCATCGACCAAGGTGACCAGGGCAGTACCTCCACTCCATGTCCCGACCTGAAGCCAGTTTTGAAATGCCTGGGTCCAGATATTGGTCTCATCAAGATACCTCGGAGCTGGAAGGAGACGCTGCCCAAGAATGGTAAAAGGGAGGCCAGTCTGTATTATTTTCTCATAAACCCTAACCATAGAACTGCAGTGGAGGAGGTAGAAAGGCCTAGCAGAGTGTCCTCTCTAGGAATCTCTAGGTCCTTCAGGGCAACTCTGTGGTCAACATCTGACAGACACTGACCAGAGAACTGCGCTGGAGGAGCTACAAAGGCCTAGTAGAGTATTATCTCTTGGAATCTCTAGGTCTTTCAGTGCCACTTTTAGTTAAAGTTCACCATAGAGTTACACTGGAGGACCTAAATATACTTAGAGAGAATATATTAATCAAATCTGTGAATAATTAAAGCCACAAATATCAAAGCCACAAATATGGATGGATGAATGTACTCTTCTCCAGCACCACATTTCATATGACCCCTAACAATGAAGAAATGGCAGCTGGAAAATGTGCAGAAAGCTTGATGCTCCCATGGTGTCACATGCAACAAGGAGAACATTGTGAGAATCCTTCCTTCAAATCTATATGCATCTCTGTTGTCACCCTTCTGGAGAGATGAGGCACAGTATCTGTACAGCTTCTTCTCAATCCCATCTAGAGTTCTACAATGAGAGGCAGATGTCCTTTGGACATGAAAGACTTTCCTTGCCTTCCTGATGGTGAACATTAATCCATTTCTTGTGCCTTCCTCCCTAGCTCTACAACATCTTCCCTTCCGTAATGGACTTCATCCCTGGGCCTCATCACAGAATAAAGTCAAATATTCAAAAGTCCAAAAAGTTTGTTTTAGAGGACGCTGAGGAGCACAAGTCCACCCTGGACCCCAGCTCCCCTCGGGATTTCATTGACTGCTTCTGTATTAAAATGGACCAGGTAAGACCAAGCCATGGGCTCCTGAAGGTGGGAAGAGAGCCTGGTGCCCCCGGGCTGTTCAGGATGATGCATCTCCATCTAGGCTGACCCTCTTAATCATCCATTTTCTCTGTTGCCTGCAGTGATTTACTCCAGACCCAATAATTGCAATTCATTTAAGTTGTCAACATTCTTCTTTAGTGACATTTGCATCCATCTTGGTTTTGTTAGACACTTTCCCACTTTTCTTCCTCATTGGAATTGTTTGCAATTCTGCCAAAAAATTGGTAGACGACAGAAAATGTCTTTCAAAGACCAGTTTTTAAAAAGCTCTTCCCATGCTCTCAAGGCATCAGGTGGCGCATGGACACACCTTTTTCTCAACCACCTTCAGTCTTTGGCATTTGCTATATTCTTCCCTCATTATATTTGACTGAAGGAAGTTACGTTGGCTCCACTGTTTTTGGATGTGTATTTCTCCAGGAAAAACATAATGCGGAGTCCTTCTTCACCATTGAAAACTTGGTCTTCTCAGCCATTGACCTGTTTGCGGCAGGAACAGAAACGACCAGCACCACTCTCAGATATGGACTCCTGATCCTCCAGAAATATCCAGAGATAGAAGGTAAGATACATGTGGCTCCCACACTCCTCCTCTCTCAACTTCTCCTGTTTGTTTTGCATCGAAGTGGGTCACAACAGATTGAACCTCCCATGGGTTTCAGATGGTTTCTCTGATTGCTCCTGGATGTTTGTGGCATTGAACTTCATCCATCTCTTGACAGAGAGAGTCCAGGAAGAGATTGACCGGGTGGTTGGCCGCTCAAGAAGGCCTTGCATGGCTGACCGTGGTCAGATGCCTTACGCGGATGCCGTCCTCCACGAGATCCAGAGGTTCATCTCTCTCATCCCATTGGGTGTCCCCCATGCAGTGGTCAAGGACACGCCATTCAGACAATACATCATCCCCAAAGTAAGTTCTCTGTTTCTACTTCAAGGACCCAAAGAGGTTCCTCCATAAAGAGAAAACAGCCTATTACGGTCTTCCATGCAGATCTCAAAGCTTGAACTGCTTTGCAAGGGAAAATACCACCCTTCATCTCTCCTGGACCCAAACTATCAAGGCCTTTGTGGCTCAAAAGGAGTATTTTTAACTACAATTGTAAACTGAGGGGCTCTACAGACCACCCTTTTCACATTGGATCGGGGCCCGGCAACTGCACGTGTTAATGTACTTTAACGCCAATGTTGTCTGCAAATCAATTGCACTTTTGTGTGTCTTTTCTGGTTTCTGTCTGGGTTAATGTTCGTTAACCTGGACGTCGTCTGATAATCATTCCTCGTTTGCGGGTTTGTTTAGTTTAAATTCCATTTTCGCTCCATGTGATAAACTCCATAGAATCCTAGAGCTGGAAGAGACCCAAGAAGGGCCCTGATCCAGTCCAACCCCCTTCTTCTGCCATGCAGGAACTCTCAATCAAAGCATATTTGACAGATGGCCATCCAGCCTCTGCTTAAAGACCTCCACAGAAGGAGACTCCAACACATTCTTCAAGGGAGCATCTTTCACTATCAAAACTTAACTCTCACTGTCAGGGAGTACTTTTTACTGTTCAGGTGGAATGTCTTTTCCTGGAGCTTGCATACATTGCTCCGGAGCAGCAGAAAACAAGCTTGCTCTATCCTCAATGTGACACCTGTTCAAATATTTAACCAGTTGCTTTTATTCTCTGCAGGGGACCACAGTATATCCTATTCTGACCTCGGCATTGCATGACAGCAAGGAATTCCCCAACCCCACAAAGTTTGACCCCCAGCATTTCCTGAACAAAGATGGGAGCTTCAGGAAGAGCGACTACTTCATGCCCTTTTCTGCAGGTAAAAATGGCCGCCAGACCCACAAGTGGGCAGCACCGACTCTTGGGTGGCTTTTGGGAGGTGCTTTAATCTGTATTCTGCTTTGGTCAGGCCCCACCTGGAATATTGTGTCCAGTTCTGGGCGCCACAATTCAAAAAGGACATTGAGAAACTGGAGCATGTCCAAAGGAGGGCAACTAAAATGGTGAAGGGTCTGGAAACCTTGCCCTATGAGGAACGACTCAGGGAGCTGGGTATGTTCAGGCTGGAGAAGAGAAGGTTAAGAGGTGATATGATAGCCCTGTTTAAATATTTGAAAGGATGTCATGTTGAAGAGGGAGCAAGCTTGTTTTCTGCTGCTCCAGAGAACCAATGGAGCAATGGTGCAAGCGCCGGAAACGATTCCCACTCAACATTAGGAGGAACTCCTGAGAGTAGGGCCTTGTCGACAGTCGAAACACTCCTTCCACGAGATTATATAGTGAGTCTCCTTCCTGGAAGTCTTAAGCAGAGCTAGATGGCCATCTGTCAGGATGCTTGATCAGATTTCCGGCATGGGAATGGAGGTGGACTGGATCAGGGCCCTTGTGGTCTCTTCCAACTCTATGGCCTGTTATAGACTGCCAAAATAAAGCTGCTTTGGGTCTCTTTGGAGGTATGCTATTTAAATGATGCATGGGTCCTAAGAGTCCAGAGGTCGCACCAAAGCCACACTCCATTCCTAAGCACCAGAGTGCAACTTTTAGTGCAGCTTCTGGATACTTAGGATGCATGCATCATTTAAATAGCATACGTCCAAAGAGACCCGAAGCAGCTTTATTTTGGCAGTCTGTAACAGGCCTATGATTCTATGATTCTATACTATTCCACTATTCTGGCAGTATTTCTGATGTTTTGCTGCATTTCACCATCATCACATTTGAAAAAGCTGTATGCATCCTTCAACACCAATACCAATCCTTACATGTTATATGCATGTAACATTCTGCATGGCAGAATGGGTTGGATTGCATGGCCCTTGGGGTCTCTTCCAACTCTATGCTTCGATGATTCTATGATCCTATTTCTTGTGACGCTTCCTTGCAGGCAAGCGGATCTGCGCAGGAGAAGGCTTGGCCCGCATGGAGCTCTTCCTCTTCTTGACCTCCATCCTCCAGAACTTCAAGCTGAAGCCCCTCACGGACCCCAAGGAGATCGACATTACACCTCTGATGAGCAGTACCACCAACATCCCCCGGCCCTACCGCCTCTGCGTCGTGCCCCGTTGAGAAGGTCAACATCTCTTACAAGATCTGTCTGGATCCGGTGCCTTTATTTAGAGCATTGGGCATGAAAACTATGGCTCCACTCCAGCCCCAAGTGAAAATGTGGTTTTTCATTAAAGGCTATGGAAAGAAGCTGGATGTGTCTGTACCTGCGCATGGCTTTCAAACTGTTTTAACTACTAAGCTGTGCAGTATGCTTTGAGTAAGTTTCAATTCTTTTATACTGTTTTGCATTTTACATAGTTTTAAGATAGTTTTATCTGCACACTCCTCTATAACTCAGTGATGAAGGATGATAGCATAGCATAGCATAGCATAGCATAGCATAGCATAGCATAGATAGGATTTGGATTAGGGTTAAACATGAAATTTCTTTAGATGTTGTTTTCTCGTTGAGATTGGGCAGGAGACCTTCCTGATCTTGGTCTCAAATTGATCATAATTCAGCTTCAATGGATGGCTCTGGGTTTCAATCCTTTCATCTTCAGAGCATAATATTTGGAGCAGCTCCCAATGTCTCTTCCACTCCCTTTTAAACAGGTTTGGCTTTTCCATCCCTATCTCTTGCATGCTTCCAGCAGATGGTCATCTTACATTGTTTGGGTATCAGTTGTTTGGTTATCCAAATCCAATCCCTGTTTTTGTTAGTCTGAAGCTGAAGCCATCAGTCGACCCAGAATCCCATGGTAGATTTCCTGGGAAGACCATCAGGTCTTGGTTCACAGTCTGGCACCTTTGAGGTCTCAGATTATTTCCAAACCTAGTCTCCTCAGGGCCACCGTGTGCATGGAGAGCATTATGCGCACAGCAAGACTTTTCTGCTTTCTCTTCCTCCGACTTTGTCTGAGCCAAAGCCCACTTTCTGTTGTCTCCTCTTCACAATAGGTGTATATTAACATCTCCACAACACTAAGCCTCCTCCACGATCCAGTTTCCATATCTCTACTTCAGTTAGTTCTGTATTGTGCGTCTCTTTGAAATACTATTAAATGTATGATTGCACTGTTGCGTGTCTTTAAAATAAAAACCTTCTTATCTTCCCCAAACTTGGCGTTCTTCTCAGTTTGTGCTGCTATACAAGGTGGAAATGTGTGTCAAGTGACGCAGCATCATGTCAGTGTCTTTGAGCTAACCAGCTCCCCGACATTTCAAAGAGACACCAAAACATTTGGTGGGGACCACCCATTCCCCCACCTCCCTTTGGGTAACAACTATAACCCCTGGCTCCCCTTGAAAGAAACCCTGGAGAAACATACCTCCTGTGGGGTTGTGGGGCTGAAATCCTGGCAGTCAAGGAGGGGGTCCAAAGGCCACAATCGACTACATTTGACTGAGCAAATAGCATTGAGCGTGTGGGTAGTAGATCCTAGAATCCTAATATCATAAACTTGGAAGAGACCACAAAGGCCATCCAATGGAACTCTCCATCAAAACAGATGGCCTCTGCCACAAGGCCAATATGGGTGAGAGATGTCCCGGTCACTGCTCTCCTGATACTCGGTTGCTACTCCTAGGGTGACTGCCTGGTAAAGGGAGCAGCCATCAAGCGTGGTTGTTTCAAATACAGTAGATAGAAAGTCAAGAAATACATGTGGGGTTGGGGTTTTCACCCAAGAAAATTGGGACGGTAGCACCAAGACCCTGAAGACCACTAATCTACAACATTTAACTGATTGAACACCATTGTGCATGTGGATATATGCATGCATTTATGATAAAGTGGTTGATTCCCAACTCCCCTGATATTATTTTTCCACCCAGAAAAATTGAACCAAGGGACAAAGTCACAGAATCAAAAAGCTGGAAGGGTCTCCAAAGGCTCCCTAGTTCAACCCCATTTTGCCACTGGAGCTCCTTGGAGGTCTTTAAGCACATGTTGGATGGCCATCTTTTGGGGATGCTTTGCTTGAGAGTTCCTACACGGCAGAATGGGGTTGGACTGGATCAGGGCCCTTAGGGTCTCTTCCAACCCTCTGATTCTATGAGTCCACAGCTAAAGCCCCAGTGAGAGGTGGTCATAGGGCCTATGGAGAAGAAAAGCCCACTGCCCTTCAAGACACTTCAGTTGAAAGGGTACAAAAGGCGGCACAGTCTCCCCAAGCAAGTGTCCTCCAGTTACTTTAGGCTACAGTTCCCATTATCCCCCATTATCCCCATACAGGGCATATTGGTCTGGAAGGGGTGTGTTTGCTGAGGGGCAGTGAATCAGTCAGATTCTGGACTGTGTTGCCGTTGCAGGTTTGGCATTGCAGAACCTTCCCTGAGGTGAAGGCAGCAACCACTGACTTAAGAGGGCAAAGGCAGAGTAGCAAACGTTTCTGGCATAGAGCCCAGACATGCGCTTAGCCTTTTGGCTGATGTCTGTTAACCCTTCAGTGAAGAGCTGAGGAGCCATGCAAATAATGCCTTCATGTAAAGGTAATGGGATCTGGCAACATATACTTCCATTAAAGAACCCTGAGGAAGGGAGCCAAGCAACACAAGATCCCAGCACAGATTTCAGAGACATTCAGGCACTGGGGAGAAAAGTGTTTGAATTCCTTGTCCTCCCTTGTGGGAAGAAATGATTTAAGCAAGCACACCCTTCATCCATTGCCTTTCCTCCTGGGAAGGCTGAGTTGCCAATGGGAGTTGCGTTTCATTGTGAGTCAAGCAAATGTGGCCAGAATTTGAGATGCCACATATGTTCCACAGATTGTGCATCTGGCAGCAGCGGAGATGTTCCACAGCCACAAGGGATTTCACAGCTTAAATGTGCAGCGTACCATGGATGCTCAGGAGATCATCACCTGCCCCAGTGCATTGTTCCCTGGGAGCATGCATGAAATCGCCCTATTCGGGATTTCATGGGGGGTTGGCTAATGGGTGAGTCTCACCCTCCTTTCAGTGGAGGGTGCCCATCTGGTGTACTTTTCTTCTGCTTCCAGGTGAAAAGACAACCCTTTCCTCCCATATGTTCTCACATCCAATGAGAGAACATATGGGAGAGAACATATGCTGGGATCCAATGCACCACACTCAGCAGCTCACTCATCGACTGAGCATGTATTTTGCCACGTTTTGGCCAATCCACCATTGTACCAGTCAAAGTCCCCATTGTGAACAAGGAACAGTGGCTTCCAACTCTACTATTCTATGAATCTATGATTCCCTACTTGGTTCAAATGTACCTGCAGTATGAGATCTCTGAGGGCTTCTCGCCTTATTTCAGTGGGATATCCATATTTGCAGAGTGACCAATGCTCCCCATGCGCAGCTGCACCAGGAAGCCGAAGCCATGGGGTTTTCTTGGCAGGTTTCTGAAGGAGGGCTTTGCCATCGCCACCCTCCAAGTCTGAGAGTTGACTTGCCAAAATAGGGTGACTAAAATGGTGAAGGGTCTGGAAACCATAAAGCCTTATGAGGAGAGACTTAGGCAACTGCTAGGGATGTTTAGTCTGGAGAAGAAAAGGTTAAGAGGGGATATGAGAAGCCTGTTTAAATATTTGAAGGGGTGCCATATTGAGGAGGGAGCAAGCTTGTTTTCTGCTGCTCCAGAGAACAGAACCTGGAACAATGGATGCAAACTCCAGGAAAAGAGATTCCACCTGAACATTAGGAGGAACGTCCTGACAGTAAGAGCTGTCTGACAGTGGGACACACTTCCTCAGAGTGCAATGGAGTCTCCTTCCTTGGAGGCCTTTAAACAGAGGCTGGATGGCCATCTGTCAATGTGGATGCTTTGATTGAGAGTTCCTGCATGGCAGAATAAAGGGGTTGGACTGGGTGGCCCTTTTTGGGGTCTCTTCTAACTGTATGAGTCTATGATAAAGAAAACAAAAATAATGACCACAGAGAACCTGCACAAATTTGAATTAGACAATGAAGAAATAGAAATAGTAAAAGAGTTCTCATACCTGGGATACAACACTGATAGAAATGGAGAATGCAGCCAGGATATCAGAAGAAGACTAAGAATTGGAAGGACAGCTATGAAAGAAAGAGAGAAGATGCTAAAATACAAGGATATACAACTGAGCACAAAGGTTAGAATCATGCAAGCCATTGCGTTCCCTATTGCCATGGATGGATGTGAGAGCTGGACAGTTAAGAAAGAAGAGAGGAAGGAAATCATAGCATCATAGCATCATAGAGTTGGAAGAGACCACAAAGGCCATCCAGTCGAACCCCTGCCATGCAGGAACTCCCAATCAAAGCATCCCCGACATTCATTGGAGATTGTGTGGGGCTGGAGAAGAGGGCTGAGGATCCCATGGAAAGCAGCCCAAAGGACCAACCAATGGGTCCTGGAGCAGATCAAGCCAGAAATCCCCCTAGAAGCCAAGAGGACAAAACTCAGGTTGTCATACTTTGGACACATCATAAGAAGGCATGAATCACTGGGAAAAAGGGAAGAGAGGAAGATGAACGGAAGATGGAGCTGACCAATGAGAAGGCAGATGGAGCTCAGCCAATAGCGCGAGGGCTGGGGAAGGGAGAGTCAGTGGACAGTTGGTTGGCAGCTGGACTAGACTCTTGAAGGAAGGGCCAATCCAAGGCAATGGGAGGGCTTTGGGTTAATAGAGTCCCTGAGGGACTGGAAATTGGGTTTTGGAGTCCGGAGGAAAGGACTTGGGTCGCAAACAGACTCTAGAATCATAGAATCATAGAATCGTAGAGTTGGAAGAGACCACTAGGGCCCTGATCCAGTCCAACCCCATTCTGCCATGCAGGAAATCCAATCTAGAGTAGAGAGTGCTGGGTTGTGTACCTTGAGGGTTGCTGATGGCCTTTGGGGCTTGAGCACTGAAAGGGGAAATGGGCAGCACCAGTTCTAGGTATATATGGAAACTAAGCAAGATTACAAGAACCAGTTTGGAAAGCATTTTATTTATTCCATTCTGATAGTCAATAAACTTTTGGTCTTATCACTGGCCTTATACTGATTTCAGAGACAGCAACGCTCCCTGCCCTTTAAAATCCTTGGGTGTTGAAGGTGGAGGCTGGCAAGATGTAAACCTCCGCATACATAGTACTTGGTGGTAGCGGAGGGATAAAGATAATCCCTCAGGGCAGCCATCATCCAAAGTCAGTGTTAAGGTGAAGGCGACCTGGACGGGGCCTTCACAGCCACATGCAAAATGGATGGACTCTCTTAAAGAGGCCAAGATGGTGAGTTTGCAGGAGCTGAGCAGAGCAGAGCAGTGGAGGACGGAGGGCCTCCAAGTTGGAGATGTCTCATCCATAGGGTCGCCCTGGGTTGAACAAGGGCAATGAACCACAAAACAACAACCCCAGCCATGTTTTGGGACATTGCTGGTAACTGGCAATAAGAAGAAACTCTAGCCATGCTAAGGCCATTAAAAGGGAGGAGGAACGAGGCAGAGCACTGAAGGAAAAGGTTCCTTACAAAGAAATGAACGATAAAGAATAAGAGATGGAGGACAACTGGTCCTCCAGCACAATCTTAAAAGATAAGTTGCAGAAAAATGATCATTTCAGCCAAGCCTAGCCGAACCCAAATCCCTGACTAAACAAAGGGCTAGAAGCCAAGACCTTGCTTATTTTCAGCCTCTTCCTTTCAATGGTCTCCCTCCAGCAACCATCTCTCCTCCTATCTTAGAGTCCCCTTCCCAAAGGGAAGAAAGGCCCTGAGAAATGGAGGGAGTCCCATGGATCACAGCTGGTTTGGCTGAATAATAGTATCATGGAAGCCTCTCCCTTGACCTCTTGGGAAATATGAGCCCAGGGTGCGTACCTTGTACTTATATAATAAGGTACGGATCAATATGACAGAGGACACCGCATGAAGTTCAGAGAAGTGCATATCCAGATGATGGTAAACAAGTCGGATTACACAACTTGGCCAGAGAAAAGTAAAGGAGGCATGCCTATGCTTTGCAGAGTATAAATGTCAGGATCTGGAGCAGAGTAACTCACCATCTCCATCCTTGAATCTGGAGCCATTCCTGCCTCTCTCTTCCGTCTGCTAAAATGGAGCCCTTGGGGACAACCGCCGTTCTTCTGATCGTCTGTATCTCCTGCTTCCTCCTCTCTGCCATCTGGAAGAGCGTGACTTGGAGGAAAGGGAAGCTGCCTCCTGGACCGACTCCGATGCCCTTCATCGGGAATGCCCTCCAGCTGAAGACCAACCACTTGGATCACGTTCTCCATACGGCAAGTGGACAAGAGTCGAGGGCATCATTTGTTTGTTTGTTTGTTTGTTTGTATCCCACTCTTTTCCCAGGACTGGGACATGATCTCTTGGAATAATACACTCCTAGAGTAGGAAGAGATCCCAGGGCTATCCAGTCCAACCCTGATGAGAGGGCATCAGCAGACAGGTGCATGAACCATTTCTGACCATGTCTGAACCAGGCATGAACCATTTCTGACCATCACATGTACATTGCATGTACAGCGCTGTGTAAATTTACAGCGCTTCATAAATAAAGGTTAATAATAATAATAATAATAATAATAATAATAATAATAATAATTGACAAAACTGGGGGCATACTTATCAAATTTGCAGATGACACCAAATTAGGAGGAATAGCTAATACTCCAGAGGAGAGATTCAAAATTCAGAATGACCTAAACAGACTAGAAAGCTGGGCCACAGCTAACAGAATGAAATTCAACAGAGAGAAATGTAAGGTACTGCATTTAGGAAGAAAGAAAGAATGAAATGCACAGATATAGGATTACAGGGGAGACCTGGCTGAACAAGAGACTTATCCATGTGAAAGGGATCTAGGAGTCCAAGTAGACCACAAGATGAACATGAGTCAACAGTGTGATGCTGCAGCTAACAAGGCCAATGCGATTCTAGGCTGCATCAATAGAATTATAGTGCCTAGATCAAGGGAAGTAATAGTGGCACTCTGGCCCTTTACAGACAGGCACCCTAGTACCTACTCTGTATGTACTAGGGTTGCCTTGGGGCATCTCTTCTAGACACCCCCAACCCTAGTACTGTAATTTTATTCTGTTTTTAACATGGTGTATTTTTTATGATATTTTATGATGTTGATACTGTTGTAAACTGTACGATGTTTTGTACCCTTGTTGTAACCCGCTTTGATCTCCTTTTGGAAAAGCGGGCTATAAGTAAAGAGTATTATTATTAGTAGTAGTAGTAGTAGTAGTACATACAGAGTATGTACAAAATGGTGGCGCCCATTCTACATAGGCGCTGCCACTATGACGTCACGGCTGTGTGGCCTCCAAACGGAGTGGTGCAGTGATGTCCTGGTGCTGCGGAATGAGCTCCATTTTGGAGCTCCTTCTTGGTTTTGTGTTGCTGGCGCAGCCTTTACACAGCTGCGCCAATGACACAAAGGAGAAAGAGGCCAAGTGGCCCCTTTCTCCCTTTCCCTGCCATGTTGGGTTGTCCTTGAAGCTTGAAGCCCCAAGGACACCCCTTTACAGGCTGCGGGGAAGCGGCCCGCGGCCTGGAAAAGGGGTGGATTGGGGCCTCAGGGCTGCCGCTGTGGCAGCTGAGGCCCCAATCCGTCGGGGAAAGGGGCGGGTACAGGCCGCCCCAAAGGGGCAGTCTGTAAACTGTTCTGCTTTGGTCAGGCCTCGCCTGGAATACTGTTTTCAGTTCTGGGCAGCACAATTCAAAAAGGACATTGAGAAACTGGAGCCATGTGTCCAGAGGAGGGCAACTAAAATGGTGAAGGGTCTGGAAAGCATGCCTTATGAGGAACGACTCAGGGAGCTGGGTATGTTTAGCCTGGAGAAGAGAAGGTTAAGAGGTGATATGATAGCCCTGTTTAAATATTTGAAAGGATGTCATATTCAGGAGGAAGCAAGCTTGTTTTCTGCTGCTCCAGAGAATGGGATATGGAGCAATGGGTTCAAACTACAGGAAAAGAGATCTCACCTCAACAATCTTTTGTTGTCAATCTTTTGACAGTAAGGGCAGTCTGATGGTGGAACACACTCCTTCCTCGGAGATTTTGGTGGAGTCTCCTTCATTGGAGGTCTTTAAACAAAGGCTGGATGGCCATCTGTCAGTGGGGATGCTTTGATTGTGATTTTCAGCATGGTTCTATGATTCTATGATTATGTGCAGGACCTTGAGGAAAGTGCATCAGCAGACAGATGCATGAACCATTTCTGACCATGTATTGATGACCACCCAGTAATGTGCTGCTTTCTTTACCTTTCTCTCTGTCTATATGTCTGTCTCTTTCCAGCTCAGTGAGAAGTATGGCCCTGTGTTCACACTGCATTTTGGCGCAGAGCGTGTCGTGGTGCTCTATGGCTACGAAGCTGTCAAGGAAGCCCTGATAGACCAGGCTGATGACTTTGCAAGCAGGGGGCACCTGCCATTAATGGAGAAATACGGCAAAGGGAAAGGTATCTTGCGGCATTTGCTGGTTGGATCGGGTGGGAGTTGCACCACTGCCATACAAGACAAGTGGGGCCCTGATGGGATATTTGGGACGTTTTTGGGTCCAGAACTATGGGAAAGATTAAAAGAGAATTTGAAAAAGAAGATAAGGAAAAGGTGATAAGGAAAAGGATATCGAGACAGAGGTCAAGGACAGAGTTATATAACGTGTTAGAAAAGTGACTATGCTATTCTGTGTACAGTGGTACCTCGGGATACGAAATACCCAGGTTACGAATTTTTCGGGATACGAATAAATCCCATAGGGATTTATTGTTTCGGGTTACGAAAGTTTTTTCGGGTTACGAAAAAACTCCGGCGCTGTTTTAAATGGAGCCGCGGCAGAGCCGCGGCTTTTTTCCCCATTAGCGCCTATGGCAATTCGGCTTACGAAGGTTTTTCGGGTTACGAAATTAGCCGCGGAACGAATTAATTTCGTAACCCGAGGCACCACTGTATATATAAAGAGAAGGCGACATTTGGGTAGTTGTATATTTAGGCAGGAGGGACATACAGAAGGGATAATAATGATAAAAATATGTCTGTCAAAAAGGGGAGCCGCTGAATAATTCAATGATGTGAATTGTAATAATCTCAGTTTAACGAGGATATGTCTGACTTAGAAGAAAGAATTGCAGAAAAATATATGAGACGATGATAATTAAGATTACTTAAGGAATAGTACTAGCAACCACTTTGCATTTTGGAAGTTTCCCTTTTAAACTGTGTTTGTGTTAGTTTAGATGTAGTAATTGTCTTTGCATTTATGTTTGTCTGAATGATTTTTAATAGTAATAAAGAGGTTTCTTAAAAAATTAAAATAAAAATGGAGTCAGAAACACGAAGATGAAAGTGTGGGAGAATCAATAGAGAAAATAAGTCCCCCCCCCCAAAATGGTTATGAATTACAGAATGGTTGACACAATACCTGCCCAAACTGGAGGTCTCCAGGGGAGGGGTCTCCATCATCCCTACCTGTCTGAGGCTTTCTACCTGGCTCTGGGACAGTCAGTGGTTGGAGCATTGCTATACAACTCTGGAAGACCATGGTTCAAATCCCCACTCCTTCATGGAAATCCCTTGCCCAGCTGTCTCCCCACTTCAACTAACAGATATGATCTTGGATGCCGTTCTGGTGGAACCTCAGGACTCACCTGAAGGGATTGTCTTTAGTCTCGAGTTCAAGGAAAGAAATAGTGCCACTGTATTCTGCTTTGGTAAGGCCTCAGCTGGAATAATACTGTGTCCAGTTCTGGGCACCAAAATTCAAAAAGGATGTTGAGAAACTGTAGCCATGTGTCCAAAGGAGGGAGACTAAAATGGTGAAGGGTCTGGAAACCATCAAGCCCTATGAGGAGAGACTTAAGGAGCTGGGGATGTTTACCTGGAGAAGAGAAGGCTAAGAGGTGATATGAGAGCCCTGTTTCAATACTTGAAGGGATGTCATATTGAGGAAGGAGCAAGCTTGTTTTCTGCTGCTCCAGAGACTAGGACACAATGGAGCAATGGATGCAAACTACCGGAAAAGAGAATCCAGCTCAACATTAGGAAGAACTTCCTGACAGCAAGGGCTGTTCGACAGTGGAACAAACTCCTTTGGAGAATTTGGTCAGGTCTCCCTCCTTAGAGGTCTTTAAACAGAGGCTGGATGGCCACCTGTCAATGGGGATGCTTTGAATAAGGGTTCCTGCATGACAGAAGGGATTTGGACTGGATGGCCCTTGTGGTCTCTTTCCAACTCTAGGATTCTATAATTCTAACTGTTCTATTTAACATCAATTTGTGGTCCAACACTCAAACCACTTCTCCATGCTGGCTTTCCAACCAATGGTGCTACCCCTAAACCAACCTTTGCAACCTGGCAGTGCCCTGACCAAAGGCTTTTGGAGGGAGGGAAGGTCTGGACACATGCCAATGACTCCTGCAGGGCTCTCCCAGTTCTTGGGGCAGGGGTTACTGAGAGAAGCAAGACCCCAAGAAGTACCCACCAGCGCTACCACTACCGCCACGGCCTATTTTTTATGCAAATGTACATTTCTGGGGTCCCACTTACAATAATTCACAATTTTAAATGTGAATCCTTAGCCGTTGTAAGATCGCATGTCCAGGTTGTGACCTTATGATGACTGCTCAACAGGATGCCTGCTGATATTGGAAATGATGTTTCTCTTGCCACAGTTTGGAGAGTTACTCTCTTCCTTTCCCAGGGATCATCTTCAGCAATGGAGAGACCTGGAAGCAGCTCCGGCGCTTCACCCTGACCACCCTCCGCAACTTTGGGATGGGGAAGAAAAGCATCGAGGAGAGGATCCAGGAAGAAGCCCAGTATCTCCTGGAACAGTTGCGAAACACTAAAGGTATGTGAATTGGGTAGGGATGAGTTATTTCCATATTAATCTGTGCATTGTTCTGTTGCTGAACGGCAAGGTCTCAGGATGTGCAAAGAGGATTTGTGTCTGTTAGATTAGAGACCCATTGCCTGCTGGGAAAACCCCTGACTCTGGGTGGTTTTCATTTGCATTTTGCTGGGTATTGATTTGGGTGTTTTTTTAGGAATGGTAACCAAACTTTGTTCACTTTTAGGGTTTCATCTTTCCTGTTGAAGTTGTCCAGGTGTTTGCACAAGGAAGCCATTGAAATCCACAAACACCTGGGCAATTTCAACAGGAAAAGCTAAAGCCTTTGGCTACCAGTCCCGAAAAACAGCAAATTCAGGACTCAGCAAAATGCAAAGGAGAAAGCACCATCAGGGTCAAGGGGATTCCCAGCAGACAATGGTCACTAATTATGCAGACCCAAATCCTCTTTGTATATCCTCCCACCCAGAGGCCTTGCCTTTCAACCACAGAACAAGACACAGATTTACATGGAAATCACTCCTCCCAACCTAGAGTCACACAGTATATCTATTCCCACTCTCTTCCATGCCAGCATTCTCTGAAGATGCCAAAGCCACAGATGCTGGCAAAATGTCAGGAATAAACTCTTCTAGAACATGGCCACAGAGCCCAAAACCCCCAGAAAAATCCATGGATCGACAGTGTTGGTTCTGGGCTGATCTGGGTACCATTTGACCACATGCAGTGAGAGATGCTGGAACCCATCAGCTAAAGGTCTGGGAGGTTTCCATCTTCCAAGGGCAACCTGGAAGATGGATTTCCTACCAAGAAAGGTCATTTGATAATGGTGATGGGTTGGCAGGCCTTGGTGAGGCCTGAACGTGGAGCCAGTTCAAGGTCCAGAAGGATTTTTGGTGTGTGTTTGGTCCTTCCAGAGCAGCCCTTCGACCCCACCTTCCTCCTCAACTGCGCTCCTTCCAATATCATCTGTTCCATCGTCTTTGGAAAGCACTTCGACTATGATGATGAGAAGTTTCTAGGAATTATGGGCTTAATGAATGACAACTTTGAGATCCTTAGCTCTCCTTGGGGTCAGGTAGGTCCTTTGCCATACAGAAAACAAACTCCTGTGTTTTATTGGTTTTATGTATTGCTTCCTTACACTATGTATTATTGGGAGGGAGGACAACAGAGTTCTGCAATCTATATTTAGGCTATTGGAGACACTAGGAGTCTATGGGGAACTGGAACCAACTTTTCTACATAGGAAGATAGTGTGCATTTCTGTATAGAAAACCCACTTACTTATATTTCTGCGTGGACAGAGACCTAACAATGTACAAACAGCAGTTGGAAACTGTCTAGAAAGCTTGGGAAAGTACTGTGGGGATGCTTTGTCCACGTTTATTTAATCTCTATTGTCATCCTACCAAAGAGATGAGGCACCTTTTCTCCATCCCATCTAGAGTTGTCCAATGAGACAGATGTCCTTTGGACATAAAGGACTTCCCTTGCTCTCCTGATGGTGAAGCTCAATCCGTTTCTTCTTTCTTCCTTCCTAGCTCTACAACATCTTCCCTTCCGTAATGGACTTCATCCCTGGGCCTCATCACAGAGTGGATGCAAATGTCAGAAAGGCCATAGAGTTTGTTTCAGAAGAAGCCAAGGAGCACAAGGACACCCTGGACCCCAGCTCCCCTCGCGATTTCATCGACTGCTTCTACATTAAAATGGACCAGGTAAGACCAAGGCATGGGCTCCTGAAGGTGGGAAGAGAGCCTGGTGCCTTGGCACTCCTTAGGAGGATTTGTCTCCTGGGCTGACCCTCTAAATCATCCCCTTTGTGCCCTTAAATTGCTCTGTTGCCTGCAGTGATTTACTCCGCACTCAGTGATTGCAGTTCAGTTCAGTTGTCAGCATTCTCCTTCAGTGATATTTGTGGTCCATCCTGGTTTTGTTAGACACAACCTGCTTTTCTTCCTCATTGGAAATGCTTGCAATTCTGCAACGGCTTTTGACAGACAACAGACAAGTCCTTCAAAGTCATTTTGTTTACCCTCCCAGGTTTTTTAGCTGCATGGACACATTTTTCCTCCACCAGCTGTAATAATAGAACCATACAGTTGGAAGAGACCCCAAGAAGGACCATCCAGTACAAACCCATTCTGCCATGCAGGAACTCTCTTTCAAAGCATCCCCGACAGATGGCCATCCAGCCTCTGCTTAAAGACATTCAAAGAAGGAGATTCCTACAAAACCTCCAAGGGAGTGTGTTTCTCTGTCGAACAGCCTTTACTGTCAGGAAGTTCCTCCTAATGTTGAGCTGGAACCTCTTTTCCTGTAGTTGCATCCATTGCTCCGTGTTCTAGTCTCTGGAGCAGGGGCCCTCCAGATGTTTTGGACTTCAGTCCCAGAATCCCAGTTCATTGGCCAAGCTGTCAGGGAGGGCATTATGAGGTAGGAAGGAAATTTGCATGTGGGTGGTGATTGGCTGAGGCTTCTGGGAGATGAAGTCCAAAACACCTGGAGGGGCGGAGTTTGAGGACCCCTATTCTGGAGCAGCAGAAAACAAGCTTGCTCCCTCCTCCTCAATATGGCATCCCTTCAAGTATTTAAACAGGGCTCTCATATCACCTCTTAACCTTCTCTTCTCCAGGCTAAACATCCCCAGCTCCCTAAGTCTCTCCTCAAAGGGCTTTATCATAGAGTCATAGAATCATGATTTCCAGATGTAAAAAGTTATTCCTGATGTTGAGCCGGAATCTCTTTTCCTGTAGCTTCCATCCGTTTTTGTGGTTCTTGTTCTCTGGAGCAGCAGAAAACAAGCTTGCTCCAGCATCAATGTGACATCCCTTCAAATATTTTAACAGGGCTAATCTTTGGCATTTGTTATATTTTTCCCTTATTATAATGGACTGAATGAATTTAAATTGACTCCACTATTTCTGATGCTTATTTCTCCAGGAAAAAAATAGTGAGGCCTCTGAGTTCACAATGGAAAACTTGCTTATCTCGGCCGTTGACCTATTTGGGGCAGGAACAGAAACGACCAGCAGCACTCTCAGATACGGGCTCCTGATCCTCCAGAAATACCCAGAGATAGAAGGTAATGCATATATGGCTCCCATAGTCTTCTTCTCATCTCTCCGTTTCTCCAGCTGAATTCCTGTTTAACTGCTCTGGGTGACTCCAGGTATAAGATATCTTATATAACCAGATATACGGATGTGTGTGTGTGTGTCCAGATATAATTATTTTCATGCAAGGCCTAGTAATTTCAGCCACCTTGCTCTTTCTCAGTCAGATCACCAGGGCTTCTCTGCCATGTTCACACTCATTTTCACATTTTGGATAAATACCAGACTTCCCTACAAAGGCCTCATTCCCACTTAATTTGGTTACCAGAGAATTTGGTCTCCGATCTGAATTGATGAATTGGTTCAGCAGCAGAGTGTGGTTCACACGATAATTAACTGAGTCTGGTAACCGAATTAAGTGGGAATTGCACCTAGGGAGCAGGGCCAGAAAGTTGCGCCACAAGAGGAAGGAGCAGCCACCAGGCCGCTGGGTAGGAAGGCCCAGCACACTGTCCATGCTTCCAGGGAGCCAAAAGGCACATTGGGAAGCTGTGCAAAGGCAGGGATGAGCAGGCCCAAAATGGGGCAGGAAGGCCTGGCGCCGCCTGTGCCGTGCGGATGGTCAGCCAAAAGGCAAGCAGGATGGTTGCGCAAATGGCTGGAACCAGCAGGCACTGATACGGGGCAGGAGGGCCTGGCAAGCTAGCCATGCTGCCAAGAAGGTAATAACAGAATGCGGGAGACACGGCTGGAGAGGCAAACACCCCGAGAATAGCCCATGGCAAGGTCAAAGGCACAAGCAAGAACCTGAGCCAGCCAGCCAGAGCATAATCATCCAAGCCCAGATTCAAATCTGCAACGGTTTCCACTTGCTCAGATTTGCTTTACAGAAAAAGATGCGGGAAAAATCAGTGTCTTTTAGACAAAGGTTAAATGGACCTAAAGCATACCCACCCACCCTTTTCGGAATTGCTTCAGTGATTCAGATCAAGTGGGAACCAGGGTCGTTTGAATCAGACTGAACCAGTTCACGATCTGGTTCAAAAGGTAGTGGGACTGTAAATCTCTTTACTCATTCTGTGCTAAGTTCCCCTATTCTGTCCTCTGCTCCATTATCCTCAGGTTGAGCCCCTTTTCCTTTTCTGAGAAGACGGAGGCAAAGAAGGCATTGAGTAACTCTGCCTTTTCTCTCTCTTCTCTTAGCATTTTGCCATCTTCTCCACGCAGTGAACCTACTGTTTCCTTCTTCTTCCTTTTGCTGCGGACATATCCAAAAAAGCCCTTTTTGTTGTTCTTAACCTCTCTAGCAAGACTGAGTTTGTTCTGCGCTTTAGCTTTTCTGACCTTATCTCTACACATGCCTGCTATTTGTTTGAATTCCTCTTTGGTGATTTCCCCATTTTCCCCAGGAAACAAAAGAGCAGTGTCCCTTGTGGTCTCTTCCAACTCTGTGATTCTGTCATTCTACCTGGGATCATAGAATCATAGACTCAAAGAATCATAGAGTTGGAAGAGACCTCAAAGGGCCATCTAGTCCAGTCTGCTGCCATGCAGGAACTCACAATCTAAGCACACACTCCCAAGCCACTTGTATTGCTTCGCAATGGATCACAATAGATTAAACCTCTCATGGGGTTTGCATGACTTCTCTGATGATTTTTGGATGTTTTTTGCTTGACACTCAACTTCCTCTCACAACAGGAAAAGTGCAAGAAGAGATTGACCGGGTGGTTGGCCGCTCAAGAAGGCCTTGCATGGCTGACCGCGGACACATGCCTTACACGGATGCCGTCATCCACGAGATCCAGAGGTTCATCTCTCTCGTCCCATTGAATCTCCCTCATGCGGTGGCCAAGGACATGCCATTCAGAGAATATGTCATCCCCAAGGTATATTCCCTGTTTATGCTTTGAGAACTCAAAGTGGTTCCTCTATAAAGATGGAATTGGCTATGGCTCATAAAGCTCTCCCTTGAGGTTTCCCAGGCTTGAGAAGGTTCACATGGGAAAAGATCATCCTTCATCTGACCTTGACCCAAACTATGGAGGGCTTTGTGGGTCAAAAGCAGTCCTT
This sequence comes from Sceloporus undulatus, assembly GCF_019175285.1. Taxonomy (NCBI): domain Eukaryota; kingdom Metazoa; phylum Chordata; class Lepidosauria; order Squamata; family Phrynosomatidae; genus Sceloporus; species Sceloporus undulatus. Next base: position 382,062,217 of record NC_056522.1, read on the forward strand.
TCAACCAGGCCTGGAAAAAGAGTAACAGATATTCCCACCAAGAGGTGGAAGGAGCTGTGGCATGAACTTAGATGGGAGCTTTGGGCCTCAGGTGTTCACTGCCATTGTCACATTCCTAAACCAAACTCTTCCATTGGAATAATACTTCTAAATAAAGAGGATTTCCATCTTCCAGAGAGCTAGCATGAATCATAGAATGGTAGAGTTGGAAGAGACCGCAAGGGCCCTGATCCAGTCCAACCCCCTTCTGCCATGCAGGAAATCACAATCAAAGCATCCCCTGTGACAGATGGCCATACAGCCTCTGCTTAAAGACCTCCAAGGAAGGAGATTCCACTACACTCCGAGGAAGGAGTGTGTTCCTCTGTCGGACAGCCCTGACTCTCAGGAAGTTCCTCCTAATGTTGAGCTGGAATCTCTTTTCCTGGAGCTTGCATCCATTGCTCCAGGTCCTATAGAGTCATAGAATTGGAAGAGACCCTAAGGACCATCCCGTTCAACCCAATTCTGGCATGCAGGAAATTTCAGTCAAAGCCCTCCCTGCGACAGATGAACATCCAGCCTTTGCTTAAAGACTTCCAAAGAAGGGAGTCTCCGCCATTCTTCCAGGGAGCATCTTCTACTGTCAGACAGCTCTTATGGTCAGGAAGTTCCTCTTAATGTTGAGATGTCCTGTTCTCTGGAGCAGCAGAAACCAAGCTTACTCCATGCTCAATGTGACTCCCCTCCAAATACTTAAACAGGGCTATCATATCACCTCTTAACCTTCTCTTCTCCAGGCTAAACATCCCCAGCTCACTCAGTCTTTCCTCATAGGGCTTTAGGGTTTCTAGGCCCTACAACATTTTGGTGGCCCTCCTTTGGAAACGATGCAGCATCTCCACATCCTTTTTGAGTTGTCCAAAACTGGATACCGGATTATTCCAGATGAGGCCTGACCAAAGCTGAATAGAGTAGGACTATTACTTCCCTTGGTCTAGGGACTAAATGTCTATTGATGCGGCCTAGTACTGCATTGGCCTTTTTAGACAGCGAACAAAGAAGCTGCATTTTTCATCAGCACAAATGCAGCAAAGGTACACTCCCACCATCCATTCACAATGTCTACGTAGGTGCCATGAGGCAAACCATCAGAGAACTTTTACTTTCCCAAGTCCTCCTTTGGACTACTCAGGGTAGTGACATCTGCAGAAGCCCTATGAGGAATGACTTAGGGAGCTGGGGATGTTTAGCCTGGAGAAGAGAAGGTTAAGAGGTGATATGATAGCCCTGTTTAAATATTTGAAAGGCTGTCCTATTGAGGAGGGAGCAAGCTTGTTTTCTGCTGCTCCAAAGAACAGGACCCAATGGAGCAATGGATGCAAGCTGCAGGAAAAGAGATTCCAGCTCAACATTAGGAAGAACTTCCTGACAGTAAGGGCTGTTCGACAGGGGAACACACTCCTTCCTCGGAGTGTAGTGGAATCTCCCTCCTTGGAGGTCTTCAAGCAGAGGCTGGATGGCCATCTGTCGGGGATGCTTTGATTTGGATATCCTGCATGGCAGAATGGGATTGGACTGGATCAGGGCCCTTCTTGGGGTCTCTTCCAACTCTATGATTCTATGATCCTATGATTCTATGATTCTTACTGTCAGGAAGGTCTTCCAAAACTAATGGCCTTCTTGGATTCTTTTATCCTCTACAGGGCACCACAATATATCCTGTTCTGACCTCAGTGTTGCATGACAGCAAGGAATTCCTCAACCCCACAAAGTTTGACCCCCAGCATTTCCTGAACAAAGATGGGAGCTTCAGGAAGAGCGACTACTTCATGCCCTTTTCTGCAGGTAAAAATGGCCGCCAGACCCACAAGTGGGCAGCACCGACTCTTGGGTGGCTTTTGCAGGGTCTCTATACTTCTTTAATCTTCCACAGTTCTACCAATTTAGGCAGGATGTCCTGAAGTTTTACAACAATTCTCCAGCATTGCATTTGAAATGGCTATATGCATCCTTAACCACCATCACCAATGTTTGCAAGTTATACACATGCAGCAAAGTCAAAGTTAGTAAGGTGTCCCTCTCTTGAAAGAGTCCATGGATATATGCACAGTTAAAGTAGTTTGGATCGTGTCACACCCTTGAGATTAACTGAAAGAAAGAAGCTGATAGCATGAGATTTTGGAGATGTGAGTCAACCTCCTCTGATGCATGTTTAGGAAGTAGACGCAAGTCTAGGAATGCTCTTGCTACCAACTTCTTTCTTTGAGTTAGTTTCAAAGGTGCTACAAGATTCCTTTGCCGGCTGATTTTCCAGACTAACATTGCTATATCTCTGAATAGCAGTTTGGAACCACTTTAATTTCCATGGCTATATCCTACAAAATTCTAGGATTTGTAGGGCTGCATCTACACTGCAGAATTAAGGTAGTTGACACCACTTTAACTGTCATGGTTCAGTCTTATGGAATTCTGGGAGATTGTACTTTGGTCAGATACTCTGCCTTCCCTGGTGAAGAGGTCTGGCGCCACAAACAATGACATAATCCCAGAATTTGAAGGGGTGTCACATTGAGGATGGAGAAAACTTGTTTTCTGCTGTTCCAGAGAATAGGACACAATGGAGCCATGTATGCAAGCTCCAGGAAAAGAGATTCTAGCTCAACATTAGGAGGAACCTCCTGAGAGTAAGGACTGTTTGAATGTGGAACACACTGCTTCAATGGACAGTAGTAGAGTCCCCTTCTTTGGAGATCTTTAAGCAGAGGCTGGATGGCCATCTGTCACAGGGGATGCTCTTCCAACTCTAGGGTTCTATGATTAAATCCATAGGATGGAGCCATGGCAAATCAGGTGGTCCCATATTGCATCGGTTCTGTACTGTGGAAGGAGCCTAGGTTGGGCAGAAGAACTCAGGTCCCTCTTCAGGACAACTCTGTCCCACCATCTGATATAATTAGATCTGTCTAGCAAAGAAGAACAAAGTATTGCACTATGGATTCCAAGATATGGAGCTATGGCATTTGGAGTGCTATCCAAATGCTGTAACTGTGAGGTATGGATTCTACCCATGGCTCACTCCTAGGTGTGGCATGTTTCATAGTCTTGATCTGTGCCCAGGGAGATGACAAGGAACTTCACAATGGACCCTGTAACGCCATTTCTCTCCAGAGTGTGCCATAGAATCCCAAGTCCCATTCCCACTTACATTTAAACCAGTTTGCGATTCACCTTTGCTCCATGTTGGTGAATCCATTCCAAAAGGTCCATCATTCCCACTATGAAAGCGGATTTTTTCATAATCCGCTTGTAATTGCTTCCCTTTTTGACATGATTGTCGTCCCCACTAGTTTGCGCCGCTTCAAAATGCATGTCAATCATCTGAACGCCATCAGTGACGTAAGCGGCAGCCCGGCTTGGGAACTATATTTGAAAAAAAAATGATAGAAGATTAGATTCATTGGTTTTGCAACTACTTGCCTGACTGAGCTGCCGATTGCCGGCTTGCCGCCTGAGTAACTGCAAGTAGTTGCAAAATCAATGGAGAGAACCTTCTATTAATTAAAAAAAAAAAAGATAATCGTGGGCCCATAGGTTACCCCACAAACACAAAGGCAGCGCTGAGAGGAGAGGGGAATGGTGGCCCTCCCAAAAACTGAGGAGGGATGGTAAAGACCCCTCTGCCATTAGTCCCTTTCCTCCAGAAGGATGCGATTCAGATCCATCATTCCCACTTGTTGAACACGCTCCGGAATCTATTCTTTCCAAAAGAACCGCCAAAGAACTAGTGTCAGGAAAGAGCAGGGTTTTTGGCATTTGCCTCACTTCATTGCGATTGAAACCGAACACGCTAGGATCAAAAGCACATAGTGGAAATGTGGCCCTAGGATCCTAGAATCCTTTGGCTAACGCTCAGTGAAATGGTACCCAAAGTAATTCTGAAGCTTTCTCTGTGATGCACCTTCTCCTCTCTTCCTTCTGGGGCTTCCTTTGCAGGGAAGCGGATCTGCGCAGGAGAAGGCTTGGCCCGCATGGAGCTCTTCCTGTTCTTGACCTCCATCCTCCAGAACTTCAAGCTGAAGCCCCTCACGGACCCCAAGGAGATCGACATTACACCTCTGATGAGCAGTACCACCAACATCCCCCGGCCCTACCGCCTCTGCGTCGTGCCCCGTTGAGAAGGCCACCATCTCTGGCAGAGGTGCAAATGGGCAGAGAAACTCAGCTTATACTTCTGTTGTAAGAGAAGTTTTCCAGCCCTCCCATTCTGGGCAATGAAACTACATTTGTGTGTTTATGCGCCTTCAAGTTACCTGTCGACTTATGGTGACCCCATGATTTCCACAGTCTTTTCTTCAGCAAGGATTCCTCAGGGGTGGTTTTGCCATTTCAACACCTGGTATTCATTGGTGGTCTTCCATCCAAGGACTAACCAGGACTGACCCTACACTGACCCTACCTAGCTTCCAAGATCAGACTGGACCTGGTGCCTTCAGGGGTATATATATATTGAGAGTATAGGACGTAAAAACTATGGCCTCAAGTGAAAATGTGGTTTTTCATTAAAGACTTTGGGAATAAATTGGTTGTGTCCTCACCTGCATCTCTGTGTGCTTTTCAAATTGTTTTAACTTCTTTACTGCTCAATATGTTTTGAATAAGTTTCAGTCACCGTGTGATGTAGGATGGTAGCATAGATAGATAGACAGACAGACAGACAGACAGATAGTCTTGTCAGTGTCTTTGAGCTAACCAGCTCCCCAACATTGAAAAGGGACACCAACACAGTTGGTGGGGACCCCCCCAACATTCCCCGCACCTTCTTTTAGGTAACATCTGTGACCCCTGGCTCCCCCGAGATTCCACAGTGTTGTGAAAAGAACTAGAGAAAGCCAGCATGCTCTCTGTGGGGTTGTGGGGGTGAATGCCTAGAGGTCAAGGAGGGGCTCCAGAGGCATGGCCCGCTCTCCAAAGTGGAGTGGCCACGATCTACTACAGAGATGCCCAAAGTGGACAGTGGAAAGATCCAGAGGGACAGTGAGGGGGAAAGGGGCAGCGGGGGCTTTCTGTCAAAGGGTCCCTGAAAAGCCTTCAGTTTTGGAAGTGGGGCAGAGGAGGAACCCAGGGATTCTTCCTCCTCTTGACTCCCAAGACACTTCGGTTGAAAGGGTAGAGTAGGTGGCACAGTCTTCCCAACCAAGTGTCCTCTAGATATTTTAGGCTACAGTTCCCATTATCCCCCATTATCCCTATTTACAAGGCACACTGATCTGGAAGAGGTGTGTTTGCTGAAGGGCAGAGGATCACTCAGATTCTGGACTGTGTTGCATTTGCAAGTGAGTACTGCAAAACCTTCTCTGAGGTGAAGGCAGAAACCACCGAGTTAAGAGGCCAAAGGCAGAGTAGCAAACATTTCTGGCATCAAGCCCAGAAGTGCACTTAGCCTTTTGGGTGGCTTCTGTTAACCCTTCAGTGAATAGCTGAGGAGCCATGCAAACACTGTTGGAATCCGCTTTGATTCCTGTGTGAAAAAGCGAAATTTAAATGATGATGATGATGATGATGATGATGATGATGATGATGATGATGATGATGATGATGATGATGATGATGATGATGATGATGATGGCGTCACACAAAGGCATGTGGATTTGGCACCAGTTCCCCATACTTCCACCAAAGAACCCTGAGAAAGGGAGCCAAGCAACACCAGATCCCAGCACAGATTTCAAATACATCGACACACCAGAGAGAAAATTCTTTGAATGCCTTGTCCTCCCCCATGGGAAGAAATAATTTACACAAACACACCCTTCGCCCATTGCCTTCCCTCCTGGGGAGTCTGAGTTCTCATCTGCCCAATGGGCAATGCTGTAGCACATTGTGGGTGTGCTAAACACGATCAGGATTTGGGATGCCACGTATGTTCCTGAGGTTGCGCGTCTGGCACCAGAGCAGATGTTCCACAACCACAAGGGATTTCACACTTTAAATGTGCAGTGGCCAGGTTGGGAAATGGAGTGGTATGCTGGTGCTATGGACAGGAGTCTGTAGCATGCTTGCCTGGCGATCTAGAGAAACTTTACACTTTTGGAGGGGTCCTGCAACCCTTTGCTCTATGAATGTTGAGGGCTGACTGTATATCCACAAATTCCCATCCATCAACAGGAGGGTGGAGAGAGACTATGGGTTTCTGAGAAATAATTACAGACTGGCCTCCCTTTTACCATTCTTGGGCAGTCGCCTTCCAGCTCCAGGTTATCTTGGATGAGACCAATTATCTGGACCCATTTCAAACTGGCTTCAGGTCGGGACATGGAGTGGAGACTGCCCTGGTCACCTTGGTCGATGATCTCCATCTGTGCGTTGACAGGAGAAGTGTGGCCCTGTTGGTGCTCTTGGATCCCTCAGCGGCCTTCGATACCATCGACCATGGTATCCTTCTGGAACGCTTGAGGGAGTTAGGTATTGGGGGCACTGTGCTCCAGTGGTTCCGTTCCTACCTCTCAGGCAGATTCCAGATGGTGAGGCTGGGGGACAGCTGCTCTTCAAAGATAGAGCTCACATCGGGTGTCCCTCAAGGCATGATACAGTCTGTTGTGGCTTGTGTGCTGTGCCCATAACCCTTGTTGGGACCTATGGAAATGACGCGCAGTGTCCACCACAAGCACCTGCAGAGTTCAACCACGTCGACAGGACGCCAAGAAGAAGGAATCTGTGAAGATGTCTTCAACTAATAACGACTCTTACAAGTCTTCACTGTAAACGAGGGCTTTAATCTTCCTTTGCGGTATTTACAACATAGATATACACAGTGTATTGGACATCCGTCTCTAATACACACTATTTACACCAACCAGCAATAATAACACAACCTCTGAGGCAGTCACATTAACACACAACCATCTCATTGCCTCTCAGTAACAGACACAGCCCACTCTGAGGCTCCAACTGTCTCGCTGTCCCTCTCAGTGACAGTTGAGAACAACAGTTGACAGTTGCATCAACATTCCAATGATGCAATGTTTGAATGCTGAGACATTAGCTGCCACTGGAGCTCCAAATTATCTGCACAACAGCTCCACCTAGTGGCCACACCAATGTCATTTCCTGACACAGTCACCAATGCTGTTCAACATTTACATGAAGCCGCTGGGAGAGATCATCCAAAGTCATGGGGCTTGGTGTTATCAGTACGCTGATGACACCCAGATCTATCTCACTATGCCCCCAATTGCTGCAGTGACTAAAGATGGCATCTCTCCTCTAGAGGCCTGCCTTGGGTCGGTAATGGACTGGATGAGGGGAAACAAATACAGGCTGAATCCAGAGAAAACAGAGGTACCCGCGATAGGTACCCAAAGTCCAGGGATGGAGATTTGTCAGCCAGTCCTGGACGGGGTCACGCTTCCCCTAAAGGACAAAGTTCACAGTTTGGGAGTACTCCTTGATCCGTCCCTACAGTTGTCATCTCATGCCTGGAGTCAGTAATGGGCTGGATGAGGGAAAATTGACTCAGTCTGAATCCAGAGAAAACGGAGGTACTCGTGATAGGTTCTCCTGGTCCAGGGATGGTGATGGTTCCACCTGTCCTGAACGGGATCACGCTTCCCATAAAGGACTCGGTACGCAGTCTGGGGGTTCTCTTTGACTCGTCGCTCCATCTTACATCGCAGGTGGATGCGACGGTCAGGAGTACCTGTTATCAGCTTCGGCTTATTCACCAGCTGCGTCCCTACCTGGGCCAGAGGGACCTTGAAACGGTGTTACATGCTCTGGTAACCTCTCGATTGGATTTCTGCAATGCGCTCTACATGGGGCAACCCTTGTACCATACCTGGAAGCTACAAATGGTACAGAATATGGCAGCCAGACTGGTCACTGGTATATCCAGGGCTAGTCACATAACACCTGTACTCAAAGATCTGCACTGGCTGCCTATTCGCTTCCGGGCGCAATACAAGGTGTTGGTTATAACCTATAAAGCCCTACATGGCTTGGGCCCAGGATACCTTGAGGACCGCCTCTCCCCATACAATCTGCCCCGCACCCTCAGAACATCTGGGCAGCAGCTACTGAGGGTCCCAGGGGCAAGATTAGCCTCCACATCGAGGAGGACGTTTACCATCTCGGCCCCGACCCTCTGGAATACGCTGCCCATAGAGCCTCCGCTCGGCCACCTCCCGGCCCCCGTTCAAGAGGAATAAGACCTTCCTGTTCAAGTCATTCCCGGATTCAAGCTCCAGCTGTCTCCCCCCCCCCCCCCCCGCCCCTGACAGCAGTGGCAAGCTGGCAGATGGGTTTTTAATGTAGATTTTTAATGTATTTTCTTTTATTGTATATTGTATTGTATTGTACTTGTTTGCTATGTGTGCACCGCCTGATTGAAGAGGGCAGTATAAAAAACTTTATTTCTTTTTCCTTATATAGAAGCGGTGGCCAGGAGTGCTTGGTATCAGCTTCGGTTGATACGCCAAATGCATCCTTACTGAACTGAAAGGACCTTGAAGCACTGGTACTTGCACTGGTAATCTCTCGGTTGATTTCTGTAAGGTGCTCTACATGGGCGGCTACCTTTGTCCAAGTTTGGAAGCTTCAATTGGTTCAAAACGCGGCGCAGCCAAATTGTCACTGGCACATCTAGGTTGATCATATAATCCATATTAAAATCTCTTCACTGGCTGCCGATCAGCTTCTAGCACAATACAAAGTGTTGGTGATCACCTCTAAAGCCCTACATGGCTGGGGCCTGAGTTACTTGCGGGAACGAACGCCTCTCCCGACACAACACCCTCCAGGCTCTCAGAATATCAGGGAGTATGTACTGGACACCATAAAGCAAGGTTAATGACAACCTCCACAGGGCACTTACAGCAGCGATCCCAAATTATGGAAGGCCCTAAGAAGGCACTCAAAAGGGATCTCTTCCGGATGGCTTACCATCGACTCTATGTAAAAATCTGTGACATATTCCACTCTCGACGTGATCACTGACTACGGATAAATTGATTTTAGAGACTAATAGGAATTGGTAAATTCTGTCAGGGATGATGGGAGTTGTGCTCTTCACCTGGCCTGGAACTCACCACCTGGTTGTGCACCACGCTGACCAGTTTTGGCCAGTTGTTATATCTTGCAAGAGTTGCAGAGAACAGGCTGAAGACCCCGACAAACTCTCCAAGCCTTCTCACTCTTGCTTCCACAGAAGTCTTCACCCTCTTCACCAGGGTCCTGCTGGTTCTTGTAGCTTCACCAAGCCACCAGACAACTCAGTAGTCTTATATAAAAGATCTACTTATTCTACTATATACAGCTCCAAACAATACTCAACTCCTCACTCACTACCCAAACTACAACCCACAAAATACATGGGATCTATAGTCATATTATAGCCAAAGCATGGCACCACCCCCTGTGTCTGTTTCCCCCCTTAGGCGTGTACATCATCCCATTGGTTCTCCTTGTTCATTCCCACATTAATGATTTCTCATCTCAGCCTTGACCACTTTACAATTGTCAGGTGTGTCCAATTATCCACTCTGCAATTCTTGTCCTTGGCACTCAGGGCCTGTTATTGTCTTACCATTCACACTGTGTGGTTCTCTCTTGGCTTCTGCTGAGTCACTCTGACTCTCACATACAAGTTTATTTCTCTAACTGTATGTCCCATGTGGCTTTTTCCTTAACAAATTCAATATTAGTGTTTAATTGATTGTATTGTATTGTATTATTGTATTATCTTATATTATTTTATTGTTTTAATCCCGCCTCAGTCTTCAGAGAGGCAGGGAATTAAATAACATTATTATTATTATTATTATTATTATTTTTATTATTATTATTATTATTTTTTATTATGGCCCACTACATACATTTAACACTTTACATGGCCCCTTTGTATACATGTGGGATCTATTCCGGACCCAACCATAGGATCTCAAGTCCCATGAGTTCAATGGTGATGCGCCCCTGTGGATACGTGTACCATTTTGTCACCCTGGTCTTGCCATCTGCTTGAGCTCAAGTCTGCATATGGCAAGCGGGCGGACTGGACATTCTTCATCAGTTGGTCACATCTGCTTTCTGCTTTCTGGTTGCCAAACTGCACACACCACATCCTCAAACTCCCTCCACAATTCATAGGAATATTCTTCCATCCTGGCCTTAGGCTACATGCTTTTGCATTTCTATGGCTACTCCCACAGTCTGCATCAGTTCACTCCATGCATCGGAGGAAGAAAACCAGCTCTATGACAGCTCATGCTACAACTTCTTTTGCTCATCGTCTGAAAGCACTACAAGACATTCCATGCATCTGATGAACGATCCTTCTATCATGAATCTGTGAGCTTTTAAGTTGCCATAGGACCTTTGGGCAGTTTTGCTGAATCAAAATTTCATGGTTACCTCTCCTCTGATGCCTTCAGAAGTGCACCCAGGCTGTGTATACAATGCATATGAGATAAGAGTCAATACAAAAGGGAACAGAGAGTAAAGTTCACAGAAGTTCTTGTCCAGACGATAACAGAAAAGCTGGATTGAGTAATGATTAACACAGTGTATTCAAACCAACCCAGTGTGCCTAAGCTTTGCAGTGTATAAATTTCAGAGCAGTGGAGCAGTGGAAAGCATTCTCTTCATCCTGAATCTGGAGACAATAGGTTGCTGGGATGGAGCCTCTGGGGACAGCCACCATTCTGCTGATCGTCTGTATCTCCTGCCTTGGTCTTTCTGCCATCTGGAAAAGCGAGACCCACAAGAAAGGGAAGCTGCCCCCCCGGACCGACTCCATTGCCCATCATTGGGAACGCTCTGCAGCTGAAGACCAACCACTTGGATCACACTCTCCATAAGGCAAGAGCAAGAGTCAAGGCCACCATTGCAAAGGATGTTGAGAAACTGGAACTGTGTCCAGAGGAGGGCCACCAAAATGGTGAAGCGTCTGGAAGCCATGCCTTGTGCGCATAGACTCAGGGAGCTGGGGCTGTTTAGCCTGGAGAAGGGAGGGTTAAGGGGTGATATGACGATAGCCCTGTTTAAATATTTGAAGTCTCTTAGTTGCTATTTTAATCTATTTTAACACATTTTTATGTTGTTGTTGTTGATTTGTTTTGTTTCTTGCTTTAAGGTAGGGAGGGGCATAAGGGGAGAGGATTATTTAGTTTTTGGTTTTTATATGGACTGTGTATTTTATTGAGACCTGTCTGTTTTGTAACCCGCCTCGATCAGTAGGGAGAGGCAGGATACAAATAAACATTATTATTATTATTATTATTATTATTATTTCATATTAAGGAGGGAGCAAGCTTGTTTTCTGCTGCTCCAGAGACTAGAACACAGAACAATGGATGCAAGTTTTAGGAGGAACTTCTTGACAATAAGAGCTGTTTGACAGTGGAAGAGATTCCCTTGGAGATAATGGAGATGTTTACTTGAGAGTTCCTGCATGGCAGAATGGGCTTGGACTGGATGGCGCTTCTTCGGGTCTCTTCCAACTCTATGATTCAAGTAGGAAGAGACCCCAAGGGCCGACTTCTGAGGTGCAGGACTTTTAGGAGGGGGCAATGTGTAGGTTACTGCAGGATTGCTAGTTTGCTTGTGTTTCTCTGTCTTGCCAACAAACTTGCCAAATAACTTACTGTCCAAATGCATCTGAGGAAGTAGACTTTAGTCTATGGGCACCTTCCCACTATGATTTAAAGCAAATCGCTGATTGGGTTATATGACCGCCATTCCCATTTGAAACCCGTTCCGATCCTTCTGTGATCGATTTCTGTCGCAATAAAGCGAGGTAAACGCAAAGCCCCCGGTTTTTCCAGACACTAGTTTCCTAGTGCTTCTTTTGGAAAGAATTGATTCCGAAGCGTGTTCAACAATTGGGAATGATGGATCTGAATGGCATCATTCTGGATGGAGGGACTAATGGCAGAGGGGCCTTTACCATGCCTCCTCAGTGTTTGGTAGATCCACCATTTTGTGCTGCCTTTGTGCTTCTGGTGTGATTTTTTAAAATAAAAAAGTAAAATTGATAGAAGATTTGATACATTGATTTTGCAACTACTTGTAATTACCTGGGCGATCCGATGGCAGCTGACAGTTAAGCAAGTAAGTGCAAAACCAATGAACCAAATCTTCGATCAGTTTGTGGTCTCTTCCAACTCTATGATTCTATGATTATTTATATACCCCCCACACAAACACACACACACACACAAACACACACACGAGAGAGAGAGAGTTCCCAAGCCGGGCTGCCACTCACTGTCACTGATGACGCACAGATGATTTTGCATTTTGACCTGCATTTTGAAGTGGTGCAAACAGACAACAATTGTGCCAAAAAAGAAGCGATCACAGGGGGATAATGAAAAGATCTGCTTTCATAGTGGGAACGACGGACCTCTTGTAATTGATTTACTGCCCTGGTGGCGCAGTGGTTAAATGCCTGTACTGCAGCCATTCACTCGAAACCACAAGGTTGCGAGTTCAAGACCAGCCAAAGGGCCCAAGCTCGACTCAGGCTTGCATCCTTCCGAGGAGGGAGCTAAAATGAGTACCCAGACTGTTGGGGGCAAATTAGCTTACTTGCTAATTAGCTTACTTGCTGTCCACCGCTATGATCTTTAGAATAGCGGTATATAAATAAAACAAATTATTATTATTATTATTACCAACACGGAGCGAAGGCGAATCGGAAACTGAAAGAAGTTGGCAGCATGAGCTGTCATGGGGCTCATTCCCACTGAAGCTCATGCTGCCAACCTCTTTCTATAGTTAGATTCAAAGGTGCTACAAGATGAAAGTGCCAAAATGGTACAAAATCATTTGAAGGGGCATAAGCAGACAGACCCTTGACCCATTTCTGACCATGCGTTGGTGACCATCCAGTGATGTGCCTGTCTCTCTCTTTCTGTATCTGTCTCCCTCCAGCTCAGTGAGACATATGGCTCTGTGTTCACACTGCATTTCGGAGCGGAGCCTGTTGTGGTCCTGCATGGCTATGATGCCATCAAAGAAGCCCTGGTCGACCGCGCGGATGAATTTTCAGGCAGAGGGAAACTGCCCTTAGCTGACAAAATCATGAAGGGGAAAGGTATTTTGTGTTTCTGGCTGGCTTGCGTGTGGGGCAAGGTCTAACATCTCTTCCAAAAATATAAGGGCGTCAGAACCACTGAGATACAAATCTGGGGAAGATAAACAGAAAAAAGAAAGCCACTGCAAAGTGGTTATGAATGATAGAATGAATACCTGAGTGTCCATCTTGATCTTTAGTCCAGTGCCACCAACCCAAATGGGAGGGCTTCAGGAGAGGAGTTCCCATCATCTCTATGTATTTGAGGATTATAGAATCATAGAGTTGGAAGAGACCCCAAGAAGGGCCCTGATCCAGTCCAACCCCCTTCTTCTGCCATGCAGGATCTCTCAGTCAAAGCCTCCCCATTGACAGATGGCCATCCAGCCTCTGTTTAAAGACCTCTAGGGAAGGAGACTCCACCAAAATCTCCTTTGAGGGAGTGGGTTCCTCTGTCGAACAGCCCTTACTCTCAGGAAGTGCCTCCGAATGTTGAGCTGGAATCTCTTTTCCTGGAGCTTCCATCCATTCCTCCATTGTGTCTATGATTCTATGATTCAGTGGCTCCTGCAGGGCTCTCCCATTTCTAGGGAGGAGCATCATGGAGACAAGCAAGACCCCAAGGAGTTGCCCCCCCCAGCTGCTTATTCCTTATGCAACTGTACATTTGAGGCCTCCCATGTTTATCACGGCAAGCTCAACCAAATTATAGAGCTGGATTGACTTAGAGAGAGGGGTAACAATATTACTCTACTTTCTTCAGACTCCCATCTTGTGGAGCAGATAGATATCCAGCCCAAGGCTAATACTTTATTTAATGCCCTGTCATGGACTGTTGCGGGACGGGCCTCTAAGTTGGCTGACAAAAACTGTAAAGACTTTTGTGCCCGTTTTGAGATTATCTGTATGCAAGGAAGCTGGGTCTCTTCCCTGGGTTTTCCATCTCCTCCTGGCTTTGTGGCTTCCAAATCAAAGCATCAGGGGCGTCCTGATGGAGGTTTGGCAACCTTGGTTGCTGTGGACTCTAACCCCACAATTCTCCAAGTGGACTTTGGGGTTTGTGACAATGTTCTTATTCTTCAAGCTGACTGGCCTAGTGGAGGGAAACCTTCTCTGATTCATGTATATTGCCCTCCTCAGAACTCAATATATGAGCATGATTTTAGATGGCCTGACGTAGAAGTAATTCCTACGTCTCTGTATGATGCATATGCTCATCCATTAATCTTAGTGGCAGGTGATATGAACGCTAGATTGGGTCCAAACAATAACAAACTAGCCGAGGAACTTGGTTTAAGTTAAGAAGACGTGTCCCAAACGCCCATTGGGAATTCTAAAGATTCTCGATTAATGAGGCTGGAAAATCCCCTTTTTCTATCATTTTTAAATTTCATCTTTTCCTTTCTAAGGGGAAGGATAGTGACCCTGAGGCCGATTCATAGAGATATATAGGACCAAGAGGGGAAAGCGAGGTCGACTATTTCGTTCTTTCACAAGCAGCGTTTCCATGGCTTGTTAACTTTAAAGTCCTGGTTAGGCCTGAGAGAGATCATATGCCAGTCCTTCCTCCCTTCTCTTCTGGAAATAAAAAGTTGATTGCCATTGATATCATGAGCCTCCCCCCCCCCAAGAAAACAAAAGGCTCAAATGGAATGGGACAGTCAATGAAAATGTAAATACCTTCCTAATGTCCCCTGGGATGCTGATACTAAGAGATCTTCTTATGACGACTCAAGAGCCTTTGGAGACCTTGGCCAAAATAGTCCAAGAGATTCAGCCTTTTTTGATCTGCACAAATTACACGCAGCCTACTAATAAGATCAATCATGGTTGGTTTGACAGGCAATGTGTCCCCCAGAAACGTATTTTAGCAAGATCTATAACAGTGATGGTGAACCTTTTAGAGGCCGAGTGCCCAAACTGCAACCCAAAACCCACTTATTTATTGCAAAGTGCTGTGTCTCTCTGGCTTTCTAGTAACAAACTCTGGCAAACTCTGTGCTGGGACCATGGCACATGTGCCCACAGAGAAGGCTCTGAGTGCCACCTCTGGCACACGTGCCATAGGTTCGCCATCACCGATCTATAAGGACACTAAGAGGGGAAGATTCGTCAGATACACTTTATATTTACCAGCGAAGGGCTTATAAAAATCTACTTAGGGGGAAAAAAGCAGAATTCACATGGCAGGCTTGGATGGATGTCGGCCAGTCCCTTGCGGAGAAGAACTCCTCTGTATTCTGGTCCCTAGTAAATAAAGGTACTAGAAATACACAAGGGCATATCACCCATCAGGTCACCTCCTCTCAATGGCAAGATCATTTTCCTGGCCTTTCCCCCCTATCCTGCCATGATACAACACTGAGCCCCTGTTCCAGAATGGATCTACCTGTGCTCTTTTGCTGCCCTGCTTGGGATCCAGTTACCATCGATGAAGGTAACTCCTTGATTAAATCCTTCCCTAACAAGAAAGCCCCAGCAGAAGACATGCTTCCCGGCGAATTATTTCGATCAAACCCAGACTGGTGGGCACCAGCTCTTCTTGCCTCATTATTCGCCTCCATCAACCAGGATGGGAAAATTCCTCAGAGGAGGGCTGTGAATATTGTAATTCCTATTCATAAAAAGGGCTCCATGGCTGACCCTAAAAATTTTAGGCCCATCGGCCTATTGAACATCATCTCTAAGCTTTAGGCAGACTAGAAGTATGAGCCATGGAAAATGACATCTTTGCAGAAGAACAAACCAGGTTTAGGAAGGGTAAATCTACACTAGATCAACGTTTTGTTTTACATCATGTGATCCAAAAATACTCCCAAAAGGTAGAAAAGAACTTTTTACCATCTTTGTTGATCATACTTCTGCTTTTGATCTAATAGACTGAGACCGACTTTGGTTAAAGTTAGCTGCGGCAAACATTGATAGAAGGCTGCTTCTTCCGATTCTAATGTCACATTGCAATACTACCATTAGAGTCCATCTTGGGGCAAATGGAGCCTTATCCGATAGTATTCCCAGAGACAGAGGCCTGCGCCAGGGCTGCCTCCTGGCCCCCTTTTCATTTAATTTTTATATAAAGGGGGTTGTCCAGAATTTAAAAGGATCAAGATCCTTCCCAGCATCTCTCCAGGATGTTAAACTTTCTGTCCTGTTATACGCAGATGATATTGTTCTGATCTCGCTTACTTTAATCGGGATGCAAAGACTTTTAAAGAAGTTAAGTGAATTTTGTTTAAACAAAATGTTAATAGTTAATCACTCTAAAACCAAAGTTGTGGTTTTGGGTTTAAGGAAAAAACTTCACCGCTGGAGCTAGTGGCAAAATCTATAGACCAACAATCCTATTTCAATTATCTGGGTTTAAGATTTCAAGCTCACCTGTCATGGAAAACACATTTTGTTGCAACCAAGCAAAAATCATCCCATTCTATAAACTTCCTCCTGAAATGCTATAGACTTCAATTGGCAGCCCCTTCTATTGAGGTTTATGAAGGAAAAATTGTTCCTCAACTATTACATGGTGCAGAAATTTGGGGGTATGATAGTATCTCTAATTTGGAAACTGTTGAGAATCCATTCTTGAGATCCCTCTTGTCTGTTTCTAAAAGTACCCCGGTCTCCTTTTTGAGAGCAGAAAGAGGTCAAACTGCCCTTCAAGCCGAGAGACATATTGCACTTGCCTTTTACTGGTTGAAGTTGTTGACCATGAATGATTCCAGGCTCCCCAAAAAATGCCTTTTAGAGCAATTATCTTCTCACTCCTCAAGTTCCTGGGTATGTATTGCCAGAATGATGCTGCAGAGCTATGAGACTGATGTTGACTCACTACCAAATTATGCCTCTGGTAGAGTTAAGCAACTGATGAAAGGGAAAATCCAACTTGTTGCTAAATGGGCTCCCTTACAATCACTCCCAAACTCCTCTTTCTCATTTTGGTTTCCTCTATATAAAACATCGTTTGGATTAGAGCATTATTTTTTTAATCTTACTCTGGCCCCTATTAGAAAAGCATTCACAGGCTTAAGGTTTTGACGTATGCCTTCTGCCTATAGATTGTGTATTTGTAAAACTGGGGTAGTGGAGAACATTGAGCATCATCTTTTGCATTGCCCTCTTCGTACCGCTCCTAGACAAAAGTTCCTTAATCATATTTTGCACTCTCTTTCCAACAGACAGATCTTGCTCCCAGCAGATCTCTATGCTTTTGGCTGGAAATGATGCATTCATTACCTCCATGATGGCAAAATTTTGCTTTAGCTGCTAGTAAGATTAGACTTAGTTCTCAAGATGGGAGCGAGGATCAGAAGTCTCATTTGCCATATGTTTTTATCATTATTGTTGTATTACTGCATCTTATTGATGGGATTATTTTATTGTTACTATTTTGTTTATCTGTATTTCCCCCCAGAAATTCTGTGTCTTGATCCTTTTATGTTGCTGCTGTTCCTACTGTCTGGACCAGTATCGCATTGGTGCGTTACAGACGGCCCAGAAGGGGCCATCTCGCGCCGCCGCCTGTTGCAGCGTCCAGGAACCACAGAAGCCAAATGGCGCGGTTCCCGGATGCTGCCAAGAAGGAGTGCGAAAATTGCGCTCTTTCTTGCTCCCTGGAAGAGACGGCACGAGGGCACGGCGTGCAGACGCAGAGCGTCCGTTACGTCAAGATGGTGGTGGCTGTGTGGAACGGCCGCCGCCATTTGTTACGGACAGAGTCCGTAACAGGAGTAGGGGCGTCTAGAAGAGACACCCCTTTTTAAAACTGGGACGTCCTGAGGACGTCCCAAATGGCGGTATGTAACCCTCCATTGTGACGGCTTTTAGCTTTTAACAACAAAGTTATTTTACAAAGTAGGGGTCCCATGTTTCATTGTTCCCAATCATAAATGTGAATTCTTAGCAGTTATAAGACTGCAAACCCAGGTTATCATCTTGTAACGGCTCAGTATGATGCCCACTGATATTGGGAAATGATGCTTTTTTGCCACTGTTTGGGGGATAATGCTTGTCTCTCGCTTTCCTCCATTTCCAGGGATCATCTTCAGCAATGGAGAGACCTGGAAGCAGCTCCGGCGCTTCGCCCTGACCACCCTCCGCAACTTTGGGATGGGGAAGAAAAGCATTGAGGAGAGGATCCAGGAGGAAGCCCAGTATCTCCTGGAACAGTTGCGAAACACTAAAGGTATGTGGATTGTGACAACCTCCACTATCCTCCTACTGACTTTCCAGAAGATTCCTCCTCATCTTCTTGACCACTGTTGCTTAAGGCTCAAAGCTCAAACTCTTGCTTGCATCTTAAACCTGGTGTACCTGGAGCAGTCATTTGGTGAAACTTGTTTCTGAAGATCAGGATGACCCTTCCTCTGCAGGAGGTCAGCCAGTGACCTAGGATTTCCCTCCAAGAGGTGGAAGGCAAACCCCCTCCGAGCCAATTCTGCCAGGAAACCTCAATGACTGGGCAGCCTTAGGGTCTCCGTGTCACAAACAAGTTGAAGGCAGACAGTGGCAATCCATCCTCACGCTAGAAGTACCTCACTCTAGTACCATTGGAATATAGCATGAAGGTATGTCTCAGGTGTCAATTGATGGAGTCCATATGGAAGAGGCTGAAGCCTGCCATAGAAAACGGATGTGATCTCCCCAGTTGTCTGGAAGGATGGGCCAGACAAGCCAAACACAGTCAGTAGAGGCTGATTCAGAGGCCCCAGCCTGGTCCAGGAAATACTGGAACCCATCAGCTGGGATGCTTTCATCTGCTGTAGACAGCCTGGCAGACACACTTACCACCAAGAAAACTGATTAGATAGCAGTGATAACTTGGCATGAGTTGAACATGAGTCAACAGTGCGATGTGGCAGTTGAAACGGCCAAAGAGATTTTAGACTGCATCAATAGAAGTAGAGTGTCTAGATCAAGGGAAGTAATAGCACCACTCTATTCTGCTCTGGTCAGGCCTTTGGAATTGTAATGTGTCCAGTTCTGGGCCCCACAGTTCAAAAAGGAAGTTGAGGAACTGGAGCCATGTGTCCAAAGAAGGATCACCAAAATGATGACGGGTCTGGAAATCATGAAGCACTATGAGGAGAGACTTAGGGAGATGCTGGGGATGTTTAGCCTGGAGAAGAGAAGGTTAAGAGGTGATATGATAGCCTCTAAGTATTTGAAGGGAGGTCATACTGCGGAGGGAGCAAGCTTGTTTTCTGCTGCTCCAGAGAATAGGATCTGGAACAATAGATGCAAACTACAAGGAAAAAAGGATTTGACTTCATTATTGGGAAAAAAGTCATGATGAAAAGAGCCTGGAGAAGAGAAAATTTAGGGGTGACAGGATACTAGTGTTTAAATATTTGAAGGGATGTCACGTTGAGGATGGAGCAAGCTTGTTTTCTGCTGCTTCAGAGGCTAGGACCTGAAACAGTGGATGCAAATTGCAGGAGAAGAGATTCCAGCTCAACATTAGGAGGAACCTCCTGACAGTGAGGGCTGTTTGACAGTGGAACACAATTCCTCAATGGATATTGTGGTTGAGTCCCCTTCTTTGGAGGTATTTAAACAGATGCTGGATGGCCATCTTTCGGGATGCTTTGATTGAGAGTTCCTGCATGGCAGAATGGAGTTGGACTGGATGGATCTTCTTGGGGTCTCTTCCAACTCTATGATTTTATAATTCTATGATTCTGTGACAGAGCTTATGTGGGCGGGGCAGGTGTCGCCGGTTGCATGATGTGGGTACAAGGCTCCTCCCACCACCTTCTCCTCCACCTGAGTAACAAACTTACTACACAGCGTGCAGCAACAATAACTTTTAATAATAACAGAAGAGTCCCTGGCGGGTTTAAACGGAACTAGTAGTCAACTTAAACCACATGGCCCAGCCACTTCCCAAAGTCCCAGGCGAGTCTTACTTCAGACTCCGGGCTTCCAAACCGCTCCCCGAAGATACCGAATCCGGTGTTCGTCGGCAGCATCCCCCTGAATGCTTTTCCAAGGGTTCCAGCTCGTCTTTCTCCCGTTCTCTAGGCTTAGGTCCTACCTCCCAATGTTCCCCCTTTGGGTCCCATCATTCCGCTTCCCGACTCTGTGAGTCTCGCGGCTTCCACGACTCTACCTCCATCCAGGGAAAAACACCCTCCTCCCAAGGATCTCGTGGGGTCCTCTCTTCCTGAACCCCGCTTTCCCTTGCAGGGAGACCAGAGTTCTGTCCTGCTTTGGGGTCCTTTGTACTAATTCTCTCCCTTTCTCGACCGCCACTTCCCGACCAGTTCTTCCGCGTCCTTCCCTGCCTCCTGCGTGCCTCGGACCCTCTCCTTTTATTTCCCCAAGAACCACGCCTCCTCCTTCCCTTGTCCCCACCCCTGGGACTCTTTCCTTTTCCTCTCCCACCTGATTCTCCCTTAGCCCTCTCATCTCTCCCATTCTCATTCACCACCTCACTACAGCTTAGTACTGAACAAAGTCTTGGTAAAGCCTGAAAGTGAAAGCTCAGAATAAGAAATTTTGAATTGATTGATTGACTGACTGATTGATTGATTTGTGGTCCTTCCAGAGCAGCCCTTTGACCCCACCTTCCTGCTCAACTGCGCTCCTTCCAATGTCATCTGCTCCATCGTCATGGGAAAGCACTTTGACTACGACGACAAGAGGTTTCTGGCCATTATGGGCTTTCTGAACGACAACTTTCAGATTAACAGCTCTCCTTGGGGTCAGGTACGTCCTTTGCCCCCAAAAGTCAAACATACACTCCTGTGTGCAAATTCCATTTACTGACGGCGGAAGAGAGGAGAACAGGTTAATACACAGCAGTTTAAAGTGAATATTTTGATAATGGGGGAGCATAGGAGTTGGAGACACAAGGAGTCTGTGGAGAACTGGGAAACATATTCCCTGCCTAGGAAGATGACCTATACTTCTGGAAGGAAGAACGACCTCTGTTTCTGTGGAGGCAGACCCTGCCCTGGCAATGCGCAAATGGCAGCTGGAGATTGTGTCCAGAAAGCTTGTCCCATTGTGGGAATCCTTCATTCACATCTGTATGCAGCTCTACTGTCCTCCTTCTAGAGAGATGAGGCACAGTATCTATAGAGTGTAAAGACCTCAGCCAAAGACAGCCATCTGGTACGGACAATCTAATTGATCCTGGTCAACTCAGTTTGACAACGAACTGGGCAAGTCCATTCCTTTTCTAGACAGAGACAAACAAGTAGGAAAAACAGGATGGTGATCAATCATAGCATGGCTGGTTAACCATCTGTGCCTTGAACTTTGGGTTGGTGTACTTGGTAATAGTTTGTAATTTCCTAGAGGAAGAAATAGAATAACTTTATGTCTAACTAGCAGGAGATTCTTCCTTTTAATCTGACAGACAAAACGCTCCGCATGTTTGCATGGGTGCGTGAACAATGTGTCTCAGCGCATAGGAAGAATTCCCCTGCAATAGAGCTTCTTCTCCGTTCCATCTAGAGTTGTACACTGGGACCCAGATGTCCTTTGGACAAGAAATCTCTTCCTTGCCGTCCTGATGGTGAAGCTCAATCCATTTCTTCTTTCTTCCTCTCTAGCTCTACAACATCTTCCCTTCCGTAATGGACTTCATCCCTGGGCCTCATCACAGAGTAAAGTCAAACGTCCAAAAGACCAGAGCGTTTCTTTTAGAGGAAGCCAAGGAGCACAAGGACACCCTGGACCCCAGCTCCCCTCGCGATTTCATCGACTGCTTCTACATTAAAATGGACCAGGTGAGACCAAGCCATGGGCTCCTGAAGGTGGAAGAGAGCCTGGTGCCTCTGCACAGTTCAGGATGATGGGTCTCCTTCTGGGCTGACCCTCTTAATCCTCAACTTTGGGCCCTTAAATTTCTCTGTGGTTACTCCAAACTCAATAATTACAATTCAGTTCAATTGTCAACATTCCTCTTCAGTGATATCTGTGGTCTGCCCTTGTTTTGTTAGACACCTTCCACTTCTCTTCCTCATTGGAAATGCCTGCTTTTTGGCAGAGGACAGACAAGTCCTTCAAAGTCATTTTCTTTAATCTTCCCAGGCTTTTTAGCCCTTAGAGATGGCTTCATCGACACATTTTTCTTCCACCAGATGTAATCTTTGGGATTTGTTATACTTCTGCTCATTATATTTGACTAAACGGAGTGAAATTGACTCCACTGTTTCTGATGCAATTTCTCCAGGAAAAACACAGTAAGGCATCCGAGTTCACCATCGAAAGCTTGGTTATCTCCGCCGCTGACTTGTTTGGGGCAGGAACAGAAACGACCAGCAGCACTCTCAGATACGGGCTCCTGATCCTCCAGAAATACCCAGAGATAGAAGGTAAAACACATGTGGCTCCCATAGTCTTCTTCTCATCCTTCAGTTTCTCCAGGGAGCATCTTGCTGAATTTCTGTTTAACTGCTCTGGCAGACTATAGGCTAAGGATATACACATCTTCATGCAAGAGCAAGTAATTTCAGCCATCTTGCCCTTATTCTGTCAGGACAGCAAGGTTTCTCTGCTGTATTCACACTCACTTCATATTTTGCTTATTCACTGGGGGGAAACTAATTCGCTTGAAAAGGAACCTGATTTTCCCCATTGACATAAACACCCAGCCTCTGTTTAAAGACCTCCAAGGAAGGAGACTCCATTGCACTGCATTGAGGGAGTGTCTTCCACTGTCAAATAGCTCTGAGATCAGGAAGTTCCTCCTGAATGTCGTTTCCCGGAGCTTGCATCCATTGCTCCATTGTGTCCTGTTCTCTGGGTCAGCAGAATACAAGCTTGCTCCCTCCTCAATATGAGACTTTCCTTAAAGAGGGCTATCATATCACTTCTAAACCTTCTCTTCTCCAGGCTAAACATCCCAGCTCCCTAAGCCTCTCCTCATAGGGCTTCATGGTTTCTAGACTCTGGCACTATCACTTCACTTGATCTAGACCAGGGGTAGGCAACCTTTTTGAGCCGGGGGCCACGTTGCTGGGGGGCCGAAGCCAAAAAATAAATAATTAAATAATATTTAAAAAATTTAAATAAATAAATAAACCGGGACAAATGTAGGACAACATTTTCAAATGGTGGACACTTTTTTTAAAAAAAGTGGAGGACACGTGAAAAAATTTGCTGATTTTTAAAAAAATGTTAATATAAATGCATGTTTCTGAGGCTTCTATAGACAATTGACCCCCAAAGGCCCCGGCGGCAATCGGCGGCAGGACCGGGCTGGGGCCGGTCCCAAGGCCTCGCCAGGCCGCATCTGGCCCGCGGGCTGCAGGTTGCCTACCCCTGATCTAGACACTGTACTTCTATTGATGCAGCCTAAAATCGCATTGGCCTTGTTAGCTGCCACATCGCACTGTTGACTCATGTCCAACTTGTGGTCTACTAAGACTGCTAGATCCATTTCATTCATATTAGAATCATATAATCATAGAATCGTAGAGTTGGAAGAGACCATAAGGACCATCCAGTCCAACCTCCTTCTTCTGCCATGCAGGAACTCTCAATCAAAGCATCCCCATTGACAGATGGCCATCCAGCCTCTAACCAGACCTCCAAGGAAGGAGACTCCACTACACTCCGAGGAAGGAGTGTATTCCACTGTTGAACAGCCTTTACTCTCAGGAAGTTCCTCCTAATGTTGAGGTGGAATCTCTTTTCCTATAGCTTGCATCCATTGTTCCAGTTCCTTTTCTCTGGAGCAGCAGAAAATAAGCTTGCTCCCTCCTCAATATGACATCCCTTCAAATATTGAAACAGGGCTATCATATCACCTCTTAACCTTCTCTCCTCCAGGCTAAACATCCCCAGCTCCCTAAGTTATTCCTCATAGGGCTTCATGGTTTCCAGACCCTTCACCATTTTAGTCGCTCTCATTTAGACATGCTCCAAGTTATCAACATCCTTTTTGAACTGCAGTGACCAGAACTGGACACAGGATTATTCCAGGTAAGGCCTGACTAAAGCAGAATAGAGTGGCACTATAACTTCCCTTGATCTGGACACTATACTTCTATTGGAACCTAGAATAGCATTGGCCTTTTTAGCTGCCGCATCACACTGTTCACTCATGTTCAACTTGTGGTCTACTTGGACTCCTAGATCCCTTTCACACGTAGTTTCATTCAGCCAGGTGTCCCCCATCATCCTATATCTGTGCATTTTATTTTTCCGCCCTAAGTGCAATACCTTACATTTCTCTGTGTTGAATTTCATGTTGTTAGCTTTGGCCCAGCTTTCTAGTCTATTCAGGCCATTTTGAATTCTGATCCCTTCCTCTGAGGTATTAGCTGCTCCTCCTAATTTGGTGTCATCTGCAAATTTAATAAGCCTTCAGAACCCAGTGCATTTGGGGCAAATGGCCCTCCTCAGAGGCAACATCTGTCTGCGAATGTGGCTCACAAGTACTTGTTGGAAATGCTTCAGCGACAGCCTCTAAGATCTCCTTCACAAAATGAACTCCGACATGCAACCACCTTGAGTCTTGCTTTCTGGGGATAAAATGGAGTATGAATAAAATTAATAATGGTATCAATAACAGCCGCCACAGCAGTTGGGTCGCCTTACATATTGCCCTTCAGAATGCCTTTTGCTTGAAACTCATTGGGATGTGGTAGTCTCTCCTTCCATTGGTAGCCATGAAGGCAAAAAGATGGAAACTGGGTGTCACTGTGTGTGGATGCACCTTCAACTTGCTTGTTGATTTTATGGCAACCCCGTGCATTTCAGAGGGATTTCCAAGGGAAGGAATCCTCAGAGCTGGTTGTCCCAGTTCCTTCCTCTGAAATATATCCTACAGCACCTAGTATTTGTTGGTGGTCATCCAAGTTGTCATTACGGAGGGGGAGGAGGATGTAGTCATTGGCCTGGGACCAAAACACATCTAAACCATTTATGTTGCGTTGAAGTGGGTCACAACAGACTGAACCTCCCATGGGTTCTAGATGGCTTCTCTGATTGCTCCTGGATGTTTCTTGCTTGACATTGAACTTCATCTTTCTCATGACAGGGAAAGTTCAGGAGGAGATTGACCGGGTGGTTGGCCACTCAAGAAGGCCTTGCATGGCTGACCGGGGGCAGATGCCTTACACGGATGCCGTCATCCATGAGATCCAGAGGTTCATCTCTCTTGTCCCATTGAGTCTCCCTCATGCGGTGGTCAAGGACACGCCATTCAGAGGATATGTCATCCCCAAGGTAAGTTCCCTGTTTCCACTTCAAGAACCTATAAAACTCTCACTTGAGCTTTGGGTAGGTTTGCATGGGAAAATGCCATCCTTCATCTGTCCTGGACCTAACTATGGAAGGCATTGCAGGCCAAAAACAGTGGCTTCAGCAATGCCTAGAAAGAGACCGGTAGCTAGACAAGAAAGGAGCTGCATCTTCAGTGAGCCCAAAAGTAGCAAAGAAAGACTCCCACCATCCATTCAACAAGAGGCAATGCATCAAAAGCTCTTACTGCCCTGTGTTGCACCGCTTATTGCTTTGGTGTAGGGGCCACATTTAGAGATCATCCGGAGACATGGAGAGGGGTACTGTCAGTATCTTGATGATACCCAGATATAGCTCTCTGTGCCTCGGACTACAGCTTTGACTAAGGATGACACCCCTCCTCCAAATGAATGCCTTAAGGCGGCACTGGACTGAATGAGGAAAAACAGACTGAAACTGAATCCCGATAAGATGGAGGTACTCGTTCTTGGGACCCCTGACCCAGGTATAGAGAGATGTCAACTGGTCCTGGAGGGGGTCACACTTCCCCTAAAGGATGGTGTCCGTGACTTGGGAGTGCTCCTGGATTCCTTGTTTCAGATGTCAACCCAGATAAATGCGACGGTCAGGAGTGCTTGCTATCAGCTTCGGCTGATACACCAGCTGTGTCCTTTCCTAGAACTAGGGGACCTGGAAACTGTGATACATGTGCTGGTAACCTCATGACTCGATTTCTGTAATGCGCTCTACATGGGGCTACCCTTATGCCTGGTCTGGAAACTTCAACTGGTTCAAAATATGGCAGCCAGGTTGGTCACCCAGACAGCTAGAGGTGACCATATAACACCCATCATAAAAACCACTTCACTGGCTACCTATCAGTTTCTGGGCACAGTACAAGCTGTTGGATATAGCTTTTAATGCCCTACATGGCTTGGGTTTCCTTAGATTTAAAGAGTCACCTCCTTCCATACAATCCTGCCCACACACTTAAGTCCTCTGGGAAAACCCTTCTTCATCCCATAAAGACTAGGCTGACAGCGGTCACCCAGAGGACTTTTTCTTCTGCCGCTCCCAAAGGATGGAATGGCCTGTCGGAAGAGATCCGTAATGCTATCAATCATGACAGCTCCAAAAAGGCTGGCAAGGCGGATCTCTTCCGACAGGCCTCCCCTGATCAGCTCACTTGGCCCCCGCTGATATGGACCCCCACCATTTCACAGTTGCTTTTATTATTCTTATTATTTTATTATTGAATGTTAAGTTATTATTGTTACTGTTAATCAGGAATTTTAAGTGTTGTGTAGGAGGGAGGAATAGTGGATTGTATTCTGCATTGTATATTTGTTACCTAGTTTGTAAGCCGCCTCGATCCAACTGGAGAGGCAGAATATGAATTATTATTGTTGTTGTTGTTGTTGTTGTTATTGGCATTCTTGTGCCTTGCTTTCAAGGGCTTTGCTCAGAGTGAGGGGCTTCAGAAATCCAGCTTTAGATGATAAACTAATTTCCTTCCTGGCTTCTTGTATCCTCTGCAGGGGACCACAGTATTCCCTGTCCTGACCTCAGTGTTGCACGACAGCAAGGAATTCCTCAACCCTATAACGTTTGACCCCCAACATTTCCTGAACAAAGACGGGAGCTTCAGGAAGAGCGACTACTTCATGCCCTTTTCCGCAGGTAAAAATGGTGCCCAAACCACAAGCGGGCAGCATCCACCGTTGGGTGGCTTTTGGGGGGGTCTCTTTAATCTTTAATCTCCCACTGCTCCTGATGTTTTGCAACAATGCTCCATCCTCACCTTTGAAATGACTATATGCATCCTTCACCATCACTGCCAATATTTACATGTTATACACATGCTGTAAAGTCAACGTTAGTAAGATGTCCCTGTCATTGAGACAGCCATAGGTGCATCCACCTCGCATAATTATAAATTCCATGGTTTCATCTAACCATATAATAATAATAATAATAATACAGTGGTGCCTCGGGTTACGAAATTAATTCGTTCCGTGGCACCGTTCGTAACCCGAAAAGCCTTCGTAAGCCGAATTGCCATAGGCGCTAATGGGGAAAAGCCGCGATTCCGTGCGAAAAAGCCGAAAAAAGCACCAAAAGTTTTTTCGTAACCCGAAAAAACATTCGTAACCCGGAACAATGTTTTCCTATGGGATTTTTTCGTATCCCGAAAATTTCGTAACCTGGGTATTTCGTATCCCGAGGTACCACTGTAATAATAATAATTTGTATTCCACATCTGGCAAGTCGAATCATGCGATTTGTAGGCTGCATCTACACTGCAGAATTGAGGCCGTTTGACACTGATTTAACTGACATGTCACAACACAATGGAGTACTGGGATGTGTAATTCTGCAAGATGTTTAACCTTCCATGCTAGAAAGCTCTGGTGCCTCAACAAACTACAAATCCCAGGGCTCCATAGGATGGAGCCATGGCAGTTGAAGCAGATGATGGAGTTGGAAGGGACCTTAAGAGTCATCTGGTCCAACCTCGTTCTGCCATGCAGGAACTCACAATCAAAGTATCCCTGACAGATGGCCATCCAGCCTCTGTTTAAAGACCTCCAAGGAAGGAGACTCCACCACTCTCCATTGGGGGAATATGTTCCTCTGTCGAACAGCTCTTACTGTCAGGAGGTACCTCCTAATGTTTAGGAGGAAGCTCTTTTCCTGGAGCTTCCACCCATTGCTCTTATGTCCTATTCCCTGGAGCAGCAGAAAACAAGCTTGCTCCCTCCTCAGTGTGACATCCCTTCAAATACTTAAAGAGGGCTATCATGTCACCTCTCCTGGGTGGCCATCTGACATGGGTGATGCTTTGATTGAGAGTTCCTGCATGGCAGAAGGGGGGCTGGAGTGGATCAGGGCCCTTGGGTCTCTTCCAACTCTATAATTCTATGAGTCTATGATCCTCTTCCTTCTGGGGCTTCCTTTGCAGGGAAGCGGATCTGCGCAGGAGAAGGCTTGGCCCGCATGGAGCTCTTCCTGTTCTTGACCTCCATACTCCAGAACTTCAAGCTGAAGCCCCTCACGGACCCCAAGGAGATTGACATTACACCTCTGATGAGCAGCATTGGCAACGTCCCCCGTCCCTACCGCCTCTGCGTTGTCCCCCGTTGAGAAGGTGCCCTGGCATAGTTGGCGATGGGCAGGAGAACTTGGCTTCTGCTTCTGTTTTAAGAGACGTTTTCCAGCCCTCCCACTTTGGGCACCAAAAATGTATGTGTGTGTCCATTTGCCTTCAAGTCACTTATTAACTTTGGGTGACCCCACAAATTTTATCACAGCATTTTCTTGGGCAAGGAAGATTCAGAGACGACTTTGCCAGTTCCTTCCTCTGAAATATCACCAACAGCAGCTGGCATGCCTTAGCAGTCTCCCATCCAAGGAATAAATGGCCCTTGTCTATCTTGCAAGATCAGTCTGGATCTGGTGCCTCAGATCTTTAGAATATTGGGCATGAAAACTATGGCTACATTTCAGCCCCAAGTCAAAATGTGGCTTTTCATTAAAGACTTTGGGATCAAACTGTGCGTGGTTTTCAACTTTTTAACTGTGACGTTTGCTTTCGTGGAAGGAGCCAGTTTCACATTTTGTGTCCCGAGGGTCAGTTGGAGGGCAGTTCTTTCCATTTGGCCGGAACAAAAGGGAGCCAGCTCCTGCCCATTGGCTCCGTCCTGTGATTTTGCAAGCGATCTGCTTGTGACGCTCACCTCTCTTTAAGCTACTTTAGATCTTCTGGGATGACAGCACCCTGGTCTTTTCCCCACCGCTCTCCCCAAACTAAGAGGGACCCTTTCAAAAATCACTGGCGTTTAAAAGGACTGTGTATTGATGGCAATGCGGATCTACTTTAGAATGAAGACAAGCTTTTTGTTAAAATAAAATATGAACTTTTAACCAGTTGTTTCAAACAGACGTTGCTTGAAAATATTTCAATAAACATTGGTTCAGGCGCTTGTGTTTTTTCGGGGTCACTGCACTTTGCTCCGAAGCGGCATTTGGGGCAAATGGCCTTTGTTCCCATTTGAAACCACTTCCAATCCTCAATGGATCGATTCCAGGAGGAAAGAAGTGAGGCAAACACAACTAACCCAGGGTTTCCTGACACTACTTTGGAAGTGGTTTTTTTGGGGGGAAGAATTGATTCTGAAGCGTGTTCAATAAGTGGGAATGCCAGATCAGAATCGATTCTTTCTTTCTTTCGTTCTTTCTTTCTTTCCTGACCTTTTTATTCATTTTATGGATGCATGTGTGCAGCTTTGCAGTCGCTGGGATGGAGCAGCACATGTCCCTAAACGCAAGCTACTGGGGAAATATGGCAGAGAGAGAGGGAAGAAGGAGAAGGAATCCTTGGGGAACTTTAAGGTTGTTCCTAGGAATCCCTAGTAGTCTGGCAATCTGGTGTCCAGTTCTGGGCACCACAATTCATAAAGGATGTGGAGAAACTGGAGCCATGTGTCTGGAGAAAAGAAGGTTGAGAGGTGATATGATGATACCCCTGTTTAAATATTTGAAGGGATGTCCTATTGAGGAGGGAGCAAGCTTGTTTTCTGCTGCTCCAGAGAACAGGACCCAGAACAATGGATGCAAGCTGCAGGAAAAGAGATTCCAGCTCAACATTAGGAAGAACTTCCTGAGAGTCAGGGCTGTTCGACAGTGGA
This sequence comes from Sceloporus undulatus, assembly GCF_019175285.1. NCBI lineage: Eukaryota > Metazoa > Chordata > Lepidosauria > Squamata > Phrynosomatidae > Sceloporus > Sceloporus undulatus. The sequence continues at coordinate 382,092,151 of NC_056522.1, forward strand.
ACAAACTCCTTCCTTGGAGTGTAGTGGAGTCTCCTTCTTTACAGGTCTTCAAACAGAGGCTGGATGGCCATCTGTCAATGGGGATGCTTTGATTGTGATTTCCTGCATGGCAGAATGGGGTTGGACTGGATCAGGGCCCTTGTGGTCTCTTCCAACCCTATGATTATATGATTCTATGTGTCTAAAGGAGGGTGATTAAAATGGTGAAGAAGGGTCTGGAAACCATAAAGCCCTATGAGGAAGGATTTAGGGAGGTGGGGATGTTTAGCCTGGAGAAGAGAAGGTTAAGAGGAGCTCAGTCCAACCAGAGAGAGGAGAAGGAGAGGAGCTGCTTGGCAGCCATTTTGAGACCGTGTGCTTGAGACCGTGTGCTCGTTGCTGAAGGGGCGGAGCTTCTGGGAGTCACATCTGTGAGTCACAAGGGGGCGGAGCTAGCAGACTAGCTGTATATACCACCTTCCAGAGCCTTCCAGAACAGTCCGGCCAGAGAGAAGAGAAGGAGAGGAGCTGCTTGGCAGCCATTTTGAGACCGTGTGCTTGAGACCGTGTGCCCATTGCTGAAGGGGTGGAGCTTCTGGGAGTCACATCTGTGAGTCACAAGGGGGCGGAGCTAGAAGACTAGCTTTATATACCACCTTCCAGAGCCTTCCAGAACAGTCCGGCCAGAGAGAGGAGAAGGAGCTGCTTGGCAGCCATTTTGAGACCGTGTGCTCGAGACCGTGTGCTCGTTGCTGAAGGGGCGGAGCTTCTGGGAGTCACATCTGTGAGTCACAAGGGGGCGGAGCTAGCAGACTAGCTGTATATACCACCTTCCAGAGCCTTCCAGAACAGTCCGGCCAGAGAGAGGAGAAGGAGCTGCTTGGCAGCCATTTTAAGACCGAATTTTAGTTTTCTTTAACTCAACAACTCTGCTCAAGTGGCATCAGGTTAGAATCAGATATTGAAACAGAACCTTCCCTTTAAGTGTAAGATAGCAGCCAGTACTTTCCTTTAAAGAAGTATTCCCAGTAGATTGACTGCTATATTCATTACTAAAGACTTTGCAGTATGGACAACGAGGGATCTGCCGCAGTCACCTGCAACTCTTGTGGGATGTTTCTCTTCTTGCCTACAGAAGTGGAGAACTTCACATGCACCAAGTGCAAGTTGGTAGCACTCTTGGAGGAGAAAGTGCAGCAGCTGGAGTCCAGAGTAGCTACACTTCAGCATATTAGGGAGCAGGAGGATTTCCTGGACACAATAGAACTAACAATCTTGGATGAGTACCACGCAGAGGAAGATGCTCAGGTGGAAGAGGTCACTTGCCATACACAGGAGGCAGACAGCTGGAGGAATGTCACAAAGAGAAGTAAGCCAATAAAGAATTGTTCGGGGAGCTTGCAGCTAGAGAATCGATTCGAAGCTCTTTCTCTTATCAAGGAGGATGAAGAAGAGCAGCATGGACAGACTTCAGGGACAGAGCAGGGGAGCCTGAGAGTCCCACCCGAGGGAACAGTCGCTGCTAAGCCTCGGAGGAGGCATGTGGTCGTAGTGGGGGACTCCTTGCTCAGGGGTACAGAAGCAGTGATTTGTAGGTCTGACAAGATGTCTCGAGAGGTGTGTTGTCTTCCAGGTGCAAAGATCCGGGATGTGACAGAGAGGCTGACAAGACTGGTCAAGCCTTCTGACCAATACCCTTCCTTTTGGTCCACGTGGGAACTAATGATACTGCAAGACACAGTCTTCAGAACATCAAAAGGGATTACGAGGCGCTTGGTAGGAAGCTGAAAGGAATGGATGTACAGGTTGTCATCTCGTCTCTTCTGCCAGTTGAAGGGCATGGTCCAGGAAGGGAGAGGAAAATAGCAGATGTGAACAACTGGCTTCGCAGATGGTGCCGCCGAGAAGGATTTGGATTCTTCGATCATGGGCTGCGGTTCCATGAGGAGGGACTTCTTGCAACAGACGGGTTGCATCTCACGCCAGTTGGAAGAAATGTTTTTGCCAACAGTCTCAAGAACTTGATCAGGAGAGCTTTAAACTGAGTTCCGAGGGGAAGGGAGACAATATTAAGGAAGGCGAAAGGGATGGCGAAAATAGTCAGACATAGAGGAAACAAGGCAAACAGTGCAAGGACCCAACAGTGGGAGGCAAAAAAACTTGCACAAGCAGCAAGTAAAGGGAACACATTGTCTTAAATGTCTCTACACTAATGCACAGAGCATGGGAAATAAGCAAGATGAACTCGAACTCCTAGTACAACAAAGCAAATATGATATAATAGGCCTCACTGAAACCTGGTGGGATGAGTCTCATGATTGGAAAGTGGAAATAGAGGGGTATAACCTTTTAAAGAGAAATAGGCCAAACAAGAAAGGAGGAGGAATAGCACTATATGTCAGAGATATTTACACCAGTGAAGATGGCTTTTTGTTTTGCTCAGAGGAAGTGAGCCAGAAACTTGCCCTCAGAGCAAACAGCAGAAAAGGAAAAGAGGCTCAACCTGAGGATAATGGAGCAGAGGACAGAATAGGGGCATTTCAGTACAGAATAAGTAAAGAGATAGTAGAGGAACACCTTATTAATCTAAATGAATTTAAGTCTCCGGGACCAGATGAACTCCATCCAAGGGTATTAAAAGAACTGGCAAATGTCATATCGGAACCATTGGCAATAATAGTCTTTGAGGACTCCTGGAGAACAGGAGAGATCCCAGCAGACTGGCGGAGGGCAAACGTTGTCCCCATCTTCAAAAAGGGGAAAAAAGAGGATCCCAACAATTATCGTCCAGTTAGTCTGACATCAGTACTAGGAAAGATTCTGGAGCAGATCATTAAACAGAGAGTCTGTGAACATCTAGAAGGCAATGCCATAATCACAAAAAGTCAACATGGGTTTCAGAGAAAGAAGTCATGCCAGACAAACCTAATCTCTTCCTTTGATAAAATGAAGGGAATGCTGTGGATATAGTATATCTTGATTTCAGTAAGGCCTTTGACAAAGTTCCCCATGACATTCTTGCAAACAAGCTTGTAAAATGTGGGCTAGACAAAGGAACTGTTAAACGGATCTGTAACTGGTTGACCAGCCGAACCCAAAGGGTGCTCAACAATGGCTCCTTTTCATCCTGGAGAGAAGTAACCAGTGGGGTCCCACAGGGCTCTGTCCTGGGCCCAGTGCTATTCAACATCTTTATCAATGACCTGGATGACAGAATTGGGAGCATACTTATCAAATTTGCAGATGATACCAAATTAGGGGGAATAGCTAATACTCCAGAGGACAGGATCAAGATTCAAAATGACCTGAATAGACTAGAAAGCTGGGCCACAGCTAACAAAATGAAATTCAACATGGAGAAATGTAAGTCACTTAGGGCAGAAAAATGAAAAGCACAGATATAGGATTATGGGGGAGACCTGGCTGAATGAAACTACGTGTGAAAGGGATCTGAGAGTCCAAGTAGACCACAAGTTGAACATGAGTGAACAGTGTGATGCGGCAGCTAAAAAGGCCAATGCAATTTTAGGCTGCATCAATAGAAGTATAGTGTCTAGATCAAGGGAAGTAATAGTGCCACTGTATTCTGCTCTGGTCAGGCCCCACCTAGAATACTGTGTCCAGTTCTGGGCGCCACAATTCAGAAAGGACATTGAGAAACTGGAGCGTGTCCAAAGGAGGGCGACAAAAATGGTGAAGGGTCTGGAAACCATGCCCTATGAGGAACGACTTAGGGAGCTGGGGATGTTTAGCCTGGAGAAGAGAAGGTTAAGAGGTGATATGATAGCCCTGTTTAAATATTTGAAAGGATGTCATATTGAGGAGGGAGCAAGCTTGTTTTCTGCTGCTCCAGAGAACAGGACTCAATGGAGCAATGGATGCAAGCTACAGGAAAAGAGATTCCACTTGAACATTAGGAGGACCTTCCTGACAGTAAGGGCTGTTCGACAGTGGAATGCACTCCTTCCTCGGAAGGTGATAGAGTCTCCTTCCTTGGAGGTCTTTAAACAGAGGCTGGATGGCCATCTGTCAGGGATGCTTTGATTTGGATTTCCTGCATGGCAGAAGGGGGTTGGACTGGATGGCCCTAGTGGTCTCTTCCAACTCTATGATTCTATGATTCTATGATTCTATGATAGGGTAGCCTTGTTTAATTATTTGAAGGGATTCATGTTGAGGAGGGAGCAAGCTTGTTTTCTGCTGCTCCAGAAAACAGGACCCAATGGAGCAATGAATGCAAGCCCCAGGAAAAGAGATGCCCAACGGTTTCATGTAGAGTCCCTCTTAACAGAGGCTTACAATCCAAATTTACGGAATGGAATTTTATAATCTGGGTTAGGATTAGGAGTAGGGTTAGGATTAGGATTGGGGTTTCTTCCACCTGGGGATTACAATCCAAATTTACGCAGCGGGATTGTATAGTTGGGGTCAGGGTTAGGGTTTGGGGTTAGGGTTCGGGTCCCTGCCACCAGGGTCTTGCAATCCAAATTTAGGGAATCCCAAATTTAGGGACTGGGATTTTATAATCTGTGTTAGGGTTAGGGGTTCAGGTTGGGGTTGGAGTTAGGATTAGGGTTAGGGTCCCTGCTACCAGTCTTAGAATCCAAATTTCGGAAATGGGATTTTATAGTTGGGGTTGGGGTCAGGGTTAGGGGTTTGGGGTTTGGGTTAGGGTCTCTGCCACTAGGGGCTTGCAATCCAAATTTAGGGAATGGGATTTTGTTGTTGGCCCTCCATATTCACATATTTATTTTTCACAGATTCAACCACCCATGCCTTAAAATATGCAAATGTCTCTGCAAATGTCTATTTGGGATGATATATCTCCGCAATGTATGAAATATACAGAAAAGTCCTATAAAGGCATATATTTATTCTCCTGTAATGAAAAATTTGCTCAGTGTTCAAAACTGAAGCTAATCTTTAGGGAAATGCTGAAGTTGATTTGCTTGAAAGATGAGTACCTGGATGCGAAACTGAATCTTGTACGAGAAACAAATGTTATTGAATTATCTATAGCCTGAGATCAAAACAAAAGAATGAAAACTACCCAGAACCTAGATATCATCGTCATGCGGCATGGAGGACTTTAGCAATCTGCCCTACATTGGACTGCCTTCGTACCTTGTTTCAAAACTTCAATTAGTTCAAACCACGGCAGCCGGACTGATCATTGGTACACCTAGGAGTAATATTACAGCGGCATTAATAATTAATAATAATAATAATAATAATAAATTTTATTTTTACCCCGCCTTTCCATAAAATGATCAAGGCGGCTTACAAAATTTAAAAACGTTACAATACAAAATAAAAGAAAAAATTCAATATAAAAGTTAAAAACATTACTACAAAGAATGGGAACAGGAAATTGATAAAATACACAGGACAAGGGCAAAAGAAAGAGAAGTCAATTTACAATGGTCCAGGGTCGTAAGGGAGACTAAGGGCGGGAAAACACACAATTAACTAAGGTGGGAAGGCCAGCCGAAATAAACACGTTTTCAGATTTTTCTTAAAGAGAACTAATGAGGCGGCGGAGCGAAGCTCTACAGGGAGCTTATTCCAAAGTGAAGGGGCAGCGATGGTAAAGGCTCTCTGTGAGGTCCGTGCAAGATTTGACCTAGGGACCTCCAACAGATTTGTCCCAGATGATCTAAGTGTGTGGGGCGGATTATGTGGGGAGAGGCGGTCCTCCAAGTACCCTGGGCCCAAGCCATTTAGGGCTTTATAGGTCAATAGGGCACTGTCAAGAGAGAACATGGAGAAACAGAATGGTTCCCCATTGGGAAAGGAGTCAGACAAGGCTGCATCCTTTCACCCTTTCTGTTCAACTTATAAGCAGAACATATTGTAAGGAAAGCAGGCTTGGATACAGAAGAAGGAGGAGTGAAAATAGGAGGAACATCAACAATCTCAGATACGCAGATGACACCATAATACAGTGCACCCGTGTCATACGCAAGTGCATTATACGCTGCTTTCAGCATATGCTGGAAGAAACAATAGCATGTGTGCCCATGGCACATGTGAGCTGCCGCCACCACACGCCACTGCATGCTGCTGCAAGCACAAGCTCCATTACTTGTAATGGGGCTCAAGTATACGCCCTTCTTGTTTTACGCGAGGGGGTCCGGAACAGATCCCCCCATAAAACAAGGGCACACTGTACTAGCAGAAAACCTCACAGACCTGGAATACCTGCTAAAGAAGATCAAGGCAGAAAGTGCAAAGGCAGGCTTATTATTGAACATAAAGAAAACAAAGACAATGACCACCGAGGACCTTCACAGGTTCAACCTGGACAATGAGGAAACAGAAACAGTCAAAGGATTTCCATTCCTGGGATCAAATATTGATCAGTGGGGACTGCAGTCAAGAAATCATAAGAAGACTAAAGATAGGGAAGGCAGCTAGGAGAGAACTAGAACATATCCTAAAATGTAACGACATACAACTGAGGAGGAAAGTGAGAATCACACAAACCATCGTATTCCCTATTACCAGGGATAGATGGGAGAGCTGGGCAGCTAAGAAACTGGATAGGAAGAGGATTAATTCCTTTGAGATAATGTGAGGCTGGAGAAGAGTGCTGAGGATCCCATGGACAGCAGCCAAAAGGACAAACCAATGGAGCCTGGAGCAGATCAAGCCAGCTATCTCCCTGGAAGAAACCAAGATGACCAAACTAAGGCTGTTGTACTTTGGCCACATCATGAGGAGGCACAACTCACTGGAAAAAGCAATAATGCCAGGAAAGGTGGAGGACAGAAAGAGAGGAAGGCCACAGGCCAGATGGAGGCTGGGCTCTGTGGAGGAAGAGGTCCTGGGTATGAATTTGCAGCAGTGGAGCATAGGCAGTCTTGGAGAGGTCTCATCCACAGAGTCGCCATGGGTCCAGATCACAACCAAATAACAATAAAAACAGCATGAACAGTTGGATCTGAGAGACCTGGGAATGTCCCAACAGGAGGTCTAGAGATCGTGCCAAAAAACCCCACAATAGCTTCACCTTAGGGTCTCCGTAGGTCAGGAATGACTTGAAGGCACAGAACAACAAAAGAGGAAGGTTTCTCCACTCAGAACAGTTAAACCATGGGATCAGCTAGCATAAGAGATAAGGAAGCTCCCAACATGGACGTTTGCAAGCAATTGGATGAACTGGGACTGAGGCAGGATGATTCCTGTGAATTAGATGCTGGGGAATGTGATGGACGGAGGGTGAAGCTGCACTCAGTTCCTGCACAGAGACTATGGACCTTTTTCACCCGGGGACCTATGTGCTTCCATCCCGAAAATGGTTGAAGTGCTGGCATCCGGGAAAAGCAAGCCAATTGGCTAATGCTTATCACACACAGAGCACAACAAGGGTATTAAAAGCACATTACGTAGGGTTCAATGCAAATTTGGGTATCAAATGGGTGAGGACAAACCCCTGTTGCTAGCTTGGGAAGTACCTTTTTTTGCACATGCTCCACTTGAGTTGTTGTCATTGACTGTCTTTGAGGGACATCTTTGGGTTCAAAGCGGTGGGTTTGGGAAGGGAGGCATTTTGAGTGTGAGCCGCGCATTGGGGCTTGTTTGACTGTTGTTTTTGTGTGTGTCCTTTAAAGAAGAAAGGAGATGCAGGAAGGAAAATCGCAACCAAGGATCATGGCAATTGTCGCTTGTTTGTAACGAAGAAAATCCATGGCCCATCAAGAGGAGCATTTCATACCAAGCCAAATGAGAATTGACTGCAAATTCTCCGTGCAAAAGGATTGAGAAATTTGATAGTTTTCCGAATTTAGCTGTTCCTGGGATGACTTGCGATTGCGAGTGGATTGCCGTCAGAATGGCTGGGATGTTGTTTGCTATTCTCTTGCAAAATAACATGAAACACCAGGGATGACCTCAGATTTACCCTCGGTTAACCTTCCGGTTTTCATCGTGTCATAAAGTCCTATGTCAACTTCCTGCAGTAGCTCCAACAAATGTGTGTTTAGTTTGGGGCGACCTGGAGCTCAGTCCCAACTCATGCATTGATTCTGCAGGGAATTTGATTTGACAGACAAAGCAGATACAACGGCTCTAAGGAAACCATAGTTACAGTAGGTTGGACTAAGATATTAGTCCTGCCTTATACCTGGATAGAAAGGAACCACACAAAGTCTTTGGCCAAAGGATGCACTGAAAAACAGGACTGCTTTCAGTCCAATGTCCTTGCAGCAATGCCTCTGATGAAGAAACTTCATTTCACAGCAGTAGCATTTTATAAGGATTGCAGTTACAGAAACAGGGCAAGATAAAGTGCACGAACAAAGCTGACGTCTTCACTTCTCCATTGTATGCATGTCGTTTCTTATCTCTAAAAAGAACAGAGCCTTTGAAACACCATCATTCCTGCGAACGAACGAATGTTCTCAGGGTAGGACAGCCAGTGTCAAAAATGTTCTTATTACCTTATCTGTGACGTTGGCTCTGGAGACATTTCTTGCAGTTAGAGCAGTCTGCAGAAATCCACTGAGAGAGACTTAAAAAATTGGATCCAAAGATTTTAACACAGAGAGTTACAATCTAAAAGAAGAAGAAGAAGAAGCCATGACCCAAAAGGAGGAGGGCATGGCAATGGGCGCAAGGGGACCAAGTTCAGCAGATGCTGCCGGTTCCTCTCTCCCTCCAAGCACAGGATGGCATAGACGCCTATAGTTGGAAGAGACCCCTTTATTCTGCCATGCAGGAACTCAGTTAAGATGGAGAAAGGGCCTTCCACTTCCTCTGGGCTTAGACATGCTGGAGCAGGTACTACTTCACTTACCCATGTGGTGCTTCTTTGTTTGGCCATTACTCAGGAGATTTATTCTCCTCACACTTGCAGAAATGGGGTTGCGTGTTCTTGGTTCCTGCATAACTGTTCCTCATTTGCCCCCACAAGTATGGCTTTATTCACTGGAATGGCAGAAAAGAGCCCCTGGGCCTTATCCCCCGTTGCACAAGGGACAAGAGTCAGACCCCTGGCAGCTACACCAGCAGTCCTAACACTTCTCTACAGAGAGGAAGGGTGGTGTAGCTCAGCTACCACGCAATTATGTAAGCGGAGATTTACACTATATAAGTATATACTGTATATGCTCATGTATGAGTCTAGAAAATTACATCAAAATTGACCCCCAAAACCTGCGTCGTCGTATCCATGGGTCAATGTAAGTACTGTACATTAACTCTTATTTAAAAGAGGGAACTCTCTCCTGATGAAAAGCAAGAGTATAGTATGTGAAGCACTGACCCCCCTCCATTCTCTCATCCATCCAGTCTTAAGAGTAAACAATGTCAAAGAACAGACATAACATAATTTTATACCTTCTTTGACATTGTTTTCCTTTAGTTCCTTTTCTATATGCCCCTAAATTTTACCCCGGACTTATCCAAGGGTCATAGCAAAATCCATAATTTTGGCCCCCAAACTTGCCCTCGACTTATACACGAGGTTGACTTATAGTTTATATATGGTGTGTGTGTGTGTGTGTGTGTATATGGACCATCCCCATCCCCTGGTGAAAAGCAAGAGAGTAATCTGTCCTGGAAGCACTGACTTCCCTCTATTCTCTCATCGATTCAGCTTTTAATATGAGCACAAACAGTTATGCCTCCTGGAACTTTATAAGTGCTTTGGTATTTAGTTTTCCTTTGCTTCATCCTTTATATCCTTTGTTATCTGGCAATAAATTTTACCCAAGACTAACCCTCAAGTCATATAAAAATCTTAATTTTGGCTCCCAAACCCTGCCCTCGACTTATATGTGAAGTCAACTTACAGTCGAGTATATACGGTAAGTAGGATCCATATATATATATATATATATATATATATATATATATATATATATCCCTGTATAAGGGATGCGGTGGCTCAAGTGGTTAAGATGCTAACTCTGTTGATTGCAAGACTGGCATTTTGAGGCCCAAGAGCCACATGACATGTGAGCTCCCTTTGCTAGTCCCAGCTTCTGCCAACCTAGCAGCTTGAAAGCATGGAAATGCAAGTAGATAAACAGGTACCACTCCAGTGGGAGGGTAACCAGCGTTCTGTGCAATGATGCTGGCACCATGATCACTGAGTAGTCTCTGAGAACACTGGCTCTTTGACTTAGGAATGGAGACCGACCCCTATGGATGGACACGACTTGACAACCTTGTCAACCAGGAATACCTTTACTTTTACCTTTAAGTAGGCTGGAATGGGAGGAGAGGTGAGGAAAGAGATGAAGCATAAGAATGAAAGGGGGCAGGGAGAGCTGGGTTGATGGAGTCATTGCTGACCATTGAGAAAGTGGGTCACAGGAGGCAATAGCAGCATCCGGTGGCAGCGGAGGAGGCAGAGCCAAACAGAGGTGTGCTGGGGACGCCGCTTCCCCACCGTGGATGGCATCCTCCTCCTCTTCCCTCTTGGATGGACTCAGAGCCCATAGAAAGCAGCTGGAGGGGCTCTTGGGTGGAGGCCATCTTGGAAGAGGAAGAGTGGCAACAAGGGACTGGGATGCTATTAGCTGTCCGACTGAGGATCTCCATGGAAGGCTCCAAGAGATGCACACTAGAGCCTTGGCCATCAGAGAACTATAGAACTATCAAATCCGGGCCAAAAAGGGCCCTGATCCAGTCCAACCCCATTCTTCTGCCATTCAGGAACTCTCTATCAAAGCCATCCCTGGGACAGATGGCTGTCCAACCGCTGTTTAAAGACCTCCAAAGATGGATGATAACAGACAGATTAGGGAAATAACCACAATTGACCCACTGATGTGCAGAAGACACAGGTTTTTATTTTAGGGCTGGGCTCCTGTAAAGGTGCAGTGAAGCAGTCCCAAATTCAGTTATTGTCAAGCATTTATAGAAATGCATACAAAGACAGGAGATCCAAACCCCTATTTTCCTCCTCCCCCTTAGTTAATTTCAAAACATCTATATTAGCATATTCATTTAATGGCATCAGCAAAACCTGTTTACATTTCAAGAAATGGTGGGTCAGGTTGTTCTGAAACTTTCTGAAACCTTCAGGCATGCAAGGATCAAGATTCAAAGTGACCTTGATAGATTGGAAAGCTGGGTCAAGGCTAGCAAAAGGAAATGCACAGATATAGGATTATGGGGGACACCTGGCTGAATGAAACTACTACATGTGAAAGGGATCTGGGAGTCCAAGTAGAGCACAAGTTGAACATGAGTCAACAGTGTGATGCGGCAGCTAAAAAGGCCAAAGCGATTTTAGGCTGCATCAATAAAAGTATAGTGTCTAGATCAAGGGAAGTAATAGTGCCACTATATTCTGCTTTGTTCAGGCCCCACCTGGAATAATATTGTGTCCAGTTCTGGGCAAAACAATTCAAAAAGGATGTTGAGAAAGTGGAGACATGTGTCCAAAGGAGGGCAACTAAAATGGTGAAGGTCCTGGAAAGCATGGAGCCCTAGGAAGAGAGACTCAGGGAGCTGGGGATGTTTAGCCTGGAGAAGAGAAGGTTAAGAGGGGATATGATCGCCCTGTTTAAATATTTGAAGGGATGTCATATTGAGGAGGGAGCAAGCTTATTTTCTGCTGCTCCAGAGAACAGGACCCGGAACAATGGATGCAAGCTACAGGAAAAGAGATTCCACCTCAACATTAGGAGGAACTTCCTGAGAGTCAGGGCTGTTCGATAGTGGAAGAGACTCTTTCCTCAGAGTGCAATGGAGTCTCCTTCCTTAGAGGTCTTTAAGCAGAGGCTGGATGGCCCTCTGTCAATGGGGATGCTTTGAGTGTGAGTTCCTGCATGGCAGAAGAAGGGGGTTGGACTGGATCAGGGCCCTTCTTGAGGTCTCTTCCAGCTCTAGGATTCTATGATGTTCTAAACATTTCCAGACATTCTCTCCATCCTTCTACCAGTCTATCTCAATACACCTTTTGTTCTCTCTGCCTCCCCCAACTCAGGCCTGACCAAGGCGGAATAAAGTGGTACTCTGAGAGTGCTGCTCCCGTGAGAGAGCCTCTCATCCGCTCTTTTCTATGCCTTTTCCAGCTCTATGATGTCCATTTTTGGAGAGGTGTTGGTCAGAACTGTAGGTAGCATTCCAAGGTAAGTGAGCACACCATCGGTCTCCATCAGGGCAATGTGAGAAGAGCTGTCCTATCGCTTATCCCTTTCTCAGCAAGCTCTAAATGCTCCACCAACCGGGTCTGTGCTGTTTACTTTCAGGCTTGAGGTGATTTGATAATAGTTCCTTCTCCAGCCCTGGACTTTGGGGAGCAGCAGCTCAGGGCTGAGAGAGAAGAAAGCAAACGGAAAGTCAAGGAAAGGGAGCCATGGCAGAGGCTCTGAAGATCCAGCTCCAAAGACAAAGCCTTGAGTAAGAGTCATCCAATGAGGCTGAATTGTGAGCAACTCAGGACATAAAAAGGGAAGTCTCCCTTTCAGTGGAAACAGCTTTCTCACTTCTAAAGCAATGCTATTTATTCTACTGCATTAATTGAGATATTTACATCCTAGATTACCTCTTGAATTTCAGGGTGCCACACCAATAAAATCAAAATTAAACAGTTTAAAATTTAATACAATAAAGCAACGATTCCCAAACTTTAGTCCCTCAGGTGTTTTGGACTTCAGCTCCCAGAAGCCCCAGCTCACTTGGGCAACAGTCAGGAATTCTGGGAACTAAAGTCCCAAAAAATCCTGAGGACCAAAGTCTGGGAACAGCTGCAACAGAGAAAATTTTAGGCAGAATGCAAGCATATTGGAGCATAAAGTTAAAGCAGCTTAAGCTCCATGCTCATGTGCATGTGCAGATTTGTCGGAGCCCACGTTTTCCATTTGCTCTGCAGTGGCTGTCAGGCATCAATGCTTTTGCTTCCCCTGCAGATGTCAAAGCAGAGTTTCCCAGACTTCAAAACCTCTGCCAGATCCCAGGCCATCTGGAGGTGGCCTTCTCAGCGACGGACAACGCAGAGCCGATAGGGCCGGGGGATGTTGGTGGTACTACTCATCAGAGGTGTAATGTCGATCTCCTTGGGGTCTGTGAGGGGCTTCAGCTTGAAGTTCTGGAGGATGGTGGTCAAGAACAAGAAGAGCTCCATGCGGGCCAAGCCTTCTCCTACACAGATCCGCTTGCCTGAAAATGAAACCAACATGAGGAAGGGAAGAGACGAAGACAGTGTCACAGAAGGAACTGAAGCATATCTGCACATGTCTTTTTGCCATGTCAGAGGACGGATGTATATCTGATCATATATGGATCTCCTGAGAGAACACTCTGGTAGGCATTTTTAGCTCCTCCAGTGCAGTTCTATGGTCAGTGTCTGTCGGACGTTGGCCAAAGAGTTACCCTGGAGGACCTAGAGATTCCTAGAGAGAACACTCTACTCGGCCTTTGTAGCTCCTCCAGCGCAGTTCTATGGTCAGTGTCTGTCAGACGTTGGCCACAGAGTTGTCCTGGAGGACCTAGAGATTCCTAGAGAGAACACTCTGCTAGGCCTTTGTAGCTCCTCCAGCGCAGTTTCAACAGACAGCCCTGGAACCATATGACCTGAACGATGGAGGACGCTACAAGGCCGTCGTAGAGTGTTCTCTCTAGGAATCTCTAGGTCCTCCAGGGCCACTCTGTGGCCAAACGCGACAGACACTGACCAATAGAACTGCGCTGGGGACTACAAAGGCCTAGCTATTATCCTCTCTAGAATCTCTAGGTCCTCCAGGGGCAACTCTGTGGCCCAACGTCGACAGACACTGACCATAGAACTGGATGGAGGAGCTAAAGGCTAGTAGGTGTTCTCTCTAGGAATCTCTAGGTCCTCCCGGGAACTCTGTGGCCAACGTCCGACAGACACTGACCA
>NC_056522.1:382105991-382106565 GCF_019175285.1 Sceloporus undulatus
CCTGGAGGACCTAGAGATTCCTAGAGAGAACACTCTACTAGGCCTTTATAGCTCCTCCATTTCAGTTCTATGGTCAGTGTCTGTCGGACGTTGGCCACAGAGTTGCCCTGGAGGACCTAGAGATTCCTAGAGAGGATACTATACTAGGCCTTTGTAGGTCCTCCAGCGCAGTTCTATGGTCAGTGTCTGTCAGTCGTTGGTCACAGAGTGGCCCTGGAGGACCTAGAGATTCCTAGAGAGGACACTCTGCTTGGCCTTTGTAGCTCCTCCAGCGCAGTTCTATGGCCAGTGTCTGTCGGACGTTGGCCACAGAGTTGCCCTGGAGGACCTAGAGATTCCTAGAGAGGACACTCTACTAGGCCTTTGTAGCTCCTCCATCGCAGTCATATGGTCAGTGTCTGTTGGACGTTGGCCACAGAGTTGCCCTGGAGGACGTAGAGATTCCTAGAGAGGACACTTTACTAGGCCTTTGTAGCTCCTCCAGCGCAGTTCTATGGTCAGTGTCTGTTGGACGTTGGCCATAGAACTGCCCTGGAGGACCTAGAGATTCCTAGAGAGGATACTATACTAGGCC
>NC_056522.1:382106665-382115025 GCF_019175285.1 Sceloporus undulatus
CTAGGCCTTTGTAGCTCCTCCATTTCAGTTCTATGGTCAGTGTCTGTTGGACGTTGGCCACAGAGTTGCCCTGGAGGACCTAGAGATTCCTAGGGAGAATACTCTACTAGACCTTTGTAGCTCCTCCATCTCAGTTCTATGGTCAGTGTCTGTCGGACGTTGGCCACAGAGTTGCCCTGGAGGACCTAGAGATTCCTAGAGAGGACACTCTACTAGGCCTTTGTAGCTCCTCCAGCGCAGTTCTATGGTCAGTGTCTGTCGGACGTTGGTCATAGAGTTGTCCTGGAGGACCTAGAGATTCCTAGAGAGGTGTTCTCTCAGGAAAAAACATGGTGTTTTTGAGTTTCTGTATTCATTGGGGTCTTGTGCCCCTACCCCTAGTGAATATGGAGGGACAAGTGTGTGTTTGTGTGTGTGTGTGATTCTATGATTTAGCACACTAGTAAGTTCAGTAAGCTGTTGAAATGACTTTTTTCCTTCCAAGGTTGCTGTCCACATAGGATCAGATATACATACTCTCTTCCAATTTCCTAAACATTTTCCTGCTTCCCCCAAAGAGGCTCCATTCTGAATTGATGCTCATGAAGGCTCTCTTCTCATGGTGATGCTAAAGGTAGCATCATAGTGTCCAGATCAGGGGAAGTAATAGTGCCACTCTATTCTGCTTTGGTCAGACCTCACCTGGAATACTGTGTCCAGTTCTGGGCACCAAAATTCAAAAGGATGCTGAGAAGCTGGAGCCATGTGTCAAAAGGAGGGAAACTAAAATGGTGAAGGGCCTGGAAACCATAAAGTCCTATGAGGAATGACTTAGGGAGCTGAGAATGTTCAGCCTGGAGAAGAGAAGGTTAAGAGGTGATCCGATGGCCCTGTTTAAATACTTGAAGGGATGTCATATTGAGGAGGGAGCTGGCTTGTTTTCTTCTGCTCCAGAGAATAGGACTTGGAGCAATGGATGCAAGCTCCAGGAAAAGAGATTCCACCTCAACATTAGGAGGAATTTCCTGACAGTAAAGAGCTGTTTGACAGTTGAAGATGCTTCCTTGGAGGTTGGTGGAGTCATAGAATCATAGAATAACAGAATTGGAAGAGACCCCAAGGGCCATCCAGTCCACCCCCATTCTGCCATGCAGGTAATCTCAACCAAAGCATCCCTGACAGTTGGCCATCCTTCTTTGGAAGTCTTTAAATAGAATCTGCATGGCTATCTGTCCCAGGGAGGGCTTGGATTGTGTCTTCCTCCATGGTCCAGAATGGTGTTAGACTGGATGGCCCTCGGAGTCTCTTCCAACCCTAGGATTCTATGATTCTATGGTGCCCCTCCTGTCCTGCACTCTGGCCAATGTGGGCACATTGCACTATGAACAACAGTGGTGACTATTGAGAAGAGACAGTGAGGGGCTGTTTCACTTCGAAGCGTTCTCTATCTCAAGAGTGGAATATTAACGAAAACCAAAAGAAACATTCAACCATGTATTCTCTTTTGAGGCTACCCAGCAGGAAGGGACCGTTTTTACCTGCAGAAAAGGGCATGAAGTAGTCGCTCTTCCTGAAGCTCCCGTCTTTGTTCAGGAAATGTTGGGGGTCAAACTTTGTGGGGTTGGGGAATTCCTTGCAGTCATGCAATGCCGAGGTCAGAATAGGATATACTGTGGTTCCCTAAAAAAGAATAAAGAATCCAGGGAGATAATTATTTTCATCCATGAAAGCCAAGCAAAGTTAAGACTTAAGAGAACCTTCTACATACAGGATCCATTTCAGGTTCTTCAAGAGGAAGGAGAGAACTTACCTTGGGGATGACATATTCTCTGAATGGAGTGTCTCTGACCACCGCATGGGGGACACTCAGTGGGACGAGAGAGATGAGCCTCTGGACCTCGTGGATGACAGCGTCCGTGAAAGGCATCTGGCCACGGTCCGCCATGCAAGGCCTTCGCGAGCGGCCAACCACCCGATCAATCTCTTCCTGGACTTTCTCTGTCAAGAGATGGGTAACGTTCAGTGCCAGGCCAATCCAGCAAACCTCAGAGGGGTCCTACAAAGTACAATGGAGATATGACCTATGTTTCTCATTGCAATGACAACATTTTAGTTGAATTAGAGCATTTTGATTCCAGCTCTTCCTGGAAGGCACCACTTTCCATCTCTTTCTCCTAATGCTCAGAGAGAGAGAGAGAGAGAGAGAGAATGTGAACCACATTCCAAGATATTACTTTTTCACAGCCTAGTTAATTTCAGAGCAAAGCTCTTCTTCAGGGTGCGAAATATATTCTGTATGCCCATCACCCTTATTTGAAAGCAATCGCTAAGCTATCTCTGGTTGATGAAGTGGAATTGATTCTTGCAGCCGCTCCAGAAAAGATTAGGCAGCCATGCTGGTGATTGCTTGCAGCACCCATTTCCAGTCCTAGATGTGATGGTGTGGCTCACTGCAGGTGGACAGTTGACCCCACCCAGAGCTGCAAAACAGAAGTCCAGCAAGGGATGGTCTGGAAATGCTAAGAAGAGGGTAGAGGACTGAGGTGAAGATGTCGGCCTGGAGGAGCTGCATCCCATTTACCTTCTATCTCTGGGTATTTCTGGAGGATCAGGAACCCGTATCTGAGCGTGGTGCTGGTGGTTTCCGTTCCTGCCACAAACAAGTCGTATGTGGAGAGGAGCAGATTCTCGGTGGTGAACTCGGATTCCTTGTTGTGTTTTTCCTGGAGAAACATGAAGATATACTGTAAGAAGTGGGAGACAAACTCCATGCATCTGGTCAAGAGAGGGCTAAAAAGCCTGTGGAAACTGGAACTGATCCACAGTAGACAATTATAGCAGCTGGCGTCCATGTTGGTCATCATGGAAGTCCTCAGGTTTTTCCACTAGGATTTCTCCCCTTGGCATTTTCCAAGGTCCAGTTGGGTGGATGGGTTTCTATGGCCCACAGTGGCTTCTCATGGGTCCCATGGCAGAAGGGCTTTAAGGGGTCAGGTCCAGAACCCTGGATAGCTCTCTCCAAGTCCCAAACTCAGTCCAAGAGCAGCTTCATGATGCTGCCTTACCTGATCCATTTTAATATAGAAGCAGTCAATGAAATCCCGAGGGGCGTTGGGGTCCAGAGTAGCCCTGTGCTCCTTGGCTTCCTCCAAAATGAAATCCTTGGCTTTCAAGGTGTTGGGCACTATCCGGTGGTGAGGGCCAGGGATGACGCTCATGAAGGAAGGGAAGGCGTTGAAAAGCTAGAAGGAGAGGCCAAAGAGAAGCACAGACATCACCCCCAAGTTCAACCACTGTCTCCCGTCCATGGAGAATGGGAGATGAACAGACATTCTCCAGAACAGTTAGAAACGCTTCTGTGTCCTCTATGCTCTGAAGGACCAAGGAAGATGCTCCAGAACCTGAGGACACACGTGGCAGGAAAGATGTGCTTCATAGATAGCAGAGAACAATGCATTCCTCAAGAAGTCTCCATGTTTTCACATCAGGAACATTTGGATGATATAGAGGTAAAACATGCGAATTCATTCCAATTTAAAAGAAGTTCTCTGCCTACAAAGAGGCCTGTGGCTTCACTGGAATGGAGACCAATTGGATTGCAAAAGAGGGGTCCCTCTTGAGATGCAAATGGACTTTAAAGTTCCTGGACTTTGAAAATCTCCCTATTAACATGGGAGCCTGCCTGCACAAAATATATCCTCCCCAATGTACCATCTTTACCGAGGAGTGAAACAACATGCAGGTCTATGATTAACATCTCCAATTGCTTTTTTTTATTATTTCTCTTGTTTGGTTTGTAACATCTTACCTGATGAAGAAGATGCCCAGCAGCTTTGACAGCTTGCAACAAACATATTGTGCATTTTGGCTGGACAATAAAGGTATCACTGATGGAGTTTTGCTTGTATGTGTGAGAAGAGGTTAGGTTTGAAACCATACTTATACCTTAAAACGAGCCTCATGCAATGGGCTGTCTGGCCATGCAACAAAGGCTGGATGTCTTTCCCCAGGAATCGGCAATGGGGTTCTGGACTGGTTCATCAGGATATCCCTGAGATGGACGGACAGGGAAGTTTGGCTTGGGACACAAGAGTGTGGCAGGCAGACAGAATGGCTTTCTGCTTTGGGTGCGAGGAGATCCTTTGTCTCAAATCGTGAGAAGAAATACAGTTTACTTGGGGGAAGGAAGGAGCACTTTAGATGGGATGGTTTTGGTTCCCTGGATGTCCACATGCCTTGCAGAAAACCTTTTTTCTCCTGGGAAGCTGACCCAGCATTCCTGAAAGTAATCTCTGAAAAGCATGCTATCTCCAGATATGAAATATAAAAATTTGAGGACCCCAAAATACACCTTTGGGGCATGCAAGGATGCTTAACACAAGAAACAGACCGGCAGCCAGTACGGATTGTGCAACGAAGGAGTTGTGTTGTGCGGATGGTACAAAAAGCATGTTCAACAAATTAACATCAGGACGAAACCACTTATGTTTCTCCCATGGGCTAAATCCAGATGGTAAATTCCTGAGGTCAAGGGTCTGCCCTCCTCCATCCCACCCAGAGACACAACAAACATGACATGGATACAGATTTCTCATGGAAATAGTTTCTGTGGCTGGCATCTTCAGAGATGCTTGTAACACCTTTGAGACTCAGAGATGCCTGAAAACACCACAAAAAACTATGGATGCTGACCATGAAAGCCTTGGACTTCACATTCTCATAAAAGCCCTGCAGATGAAAGGGCCTACCTGTCCCCAAGGAGAGCTAACAACCTTGAAGCTATCATTCAACAAGGCCATGATGTGCAGAAACTTCTTGTCGTTGTAGACGAAGTGCTTTCCAAAGACGATGGAGCAGATGACGTTGGAGGTTGCACAGTTGAGATAGAAGGTCGGGTCAAAGGGCTTTCCTGGAAGAACCGAAAAATAAAGAACGGCCTCCTCTCAGTAGAGCATATCATCAGTCGCAATGTATTCCTGGAAAGGCATGAGAAGAAGCCTACAAGAGTGATAGAGCTGGACAGGATCTGCCTACCCTTTGTGTCCCGTAACTCCTCCAGGAGATACTGGGCTTCATCTTGGATCCTCTCCTCGATGCTTTTCTTCCCCATTCCAAAGTTGCGGAGGGTGGTCAGGGCAAAACGCCGGAGGTGCTTCCATCTCTCCCCATTGCTGAAGATGATCCCTGGGGAAAAAGATGGGGAGGCAGTGTGTGTGTGTGAAAGGTCATAGAGTCATAGAGCTGGAAGGGACCACAAGGCCCATGTATTCCCACCCCTTACAATTCCAAAATCAATGCACATACTAGGAATGTATCATAAATCATAGAATCATAGAGTTGAAAGAGACCCCGAGGGCCATCCAGTCCAACCCAATTCTGCCATGCAGGAACTCACCATCAAAGCATCCCCATTGACAGCCTCTACTTAAAGGCCTCCAAAGAAGGAGACTCCACCAAACTCCAAGGGTACATCTTCCATTGCCAAATAGTCTTTACTGCCAAGACGTCCCTCCTAATGTTGTAGATTGCATCCATTGCGCTACCTCCTATTCTCTGGGGCAGCAGAAAACAAGCTTGCTCCCTCCTCAATATGACACCCCTTCAAATACTTAAAAAGGGCTATCATATCACTTCTTAAACCTCTCTTCTCCAGGCTAAACATCCCCAGCTCCCTAAACTGTTCCTCAGAAGGCATGGTTTCCATACCTTTTGCCATTTGGACTGTTCGACAGTGGAATACATTCCCTTGGAGATTTTGGTGGAGTCTCCTTCCCAGGAGGTTTTTCAGCAGAGGCTGGATGGCCATCTGTCAATGGAGAAGCGTTGATTGAGAGTTCCTGCATGGCAGAATAAAGGGGTTGGACTGGATGGCCATTCTTGGGGTCTCTTCCAACTCTATGATTCTATGATTCTAAGTAACATGTAAGTACATCTGAATTATGGAGGCTGTGTTGCTCTGGACATATCTTGAGTCTCCATGACTTCTTATAGAAGACAGTGATGCAGAATGAGGTGAGAAAGAGCAAAAGGGGGAGCCTGTGCTGCAAGTAGATGGACCCCATCCAGGGAGCCAAAATGGCCGATGGCCTGAGTTTGCTGGACCTGAGCTACTAGGCTAGAGGTGACCAGGGGGCTCTTGGAGGCCTCTCATTCAGAGGGTCAGCAGAAGTCAAAGCTGACTTTTTGGAAACAGCAAAAGCAACTGACTTAATAAGTTAACCATTATGCTTAACTCAGTAATGATTAACTAAGTGCATGGACATTTTTCTGCTAATGTCACTTTTTAATCCTGTTGATTCTGCCCTCTGCCGCTTGGTCCCTGTCCATCCTTGCCCACAAAGCCACCTCAGACATTACCTTGCCCTTTCCTGACCACGTCTCCTATGGGCAGCTTTCCCCGGGCGGCAAACTCCTCGCCCCGGTCGACCAGGGCTTCCTTGATGGCATTGTATCCATGCAGGACCACAACACACTCCACTCCGAAATAGAGTGTGTACACAGGGCCATATTTCTCACTCAGCTGGAGGAAGGCAAAGTAAGAGGCAGGTTGTAAGGCGGCCACCTAGGCGTTCTCCCAAAGGAGACAAGAGCCACATGTTTAATTACAGTTCTGCATTCAGTGGCTGCTTCCTTTCTTCCACATTGCTTCCTACCAAACACATGGATTCTGTGACTTTCCATCCCAGCGACCTGATTCAGAAATATCTCCCATCCTCTCTTCTGCCTCTTCATTCTCTTCTCCATGCAAACAGTAATGCTGCAATCTCTATGGGGCAGGGATCCCTTTGCAAAGCAAACTGTTCTCCATGTCATTATTGGCACTAAATTCTGCACTCTTTGCAAATAACCAAACTAAAAGTTGGTTTCCATCTGTTCAAGGAAATCTAATGGAAACAAAATTAGGAAATGCACATTGTGTGGATGTGGATGTGCCTTCAAGTCACCTCTCATTTTATGGCAGCCCCACAAATAGGATTTTCTTTAGCAAGGATTACTCAGGAGTTTATCACACTGAGGGCGAAATTGGGACTTTAAACACTGATTAACCTGAGAAAATCGAGCAACTGACATTAAAACGGGATTAAAATGAGATTAACGCAAGAGCCATTATCCCTCAATAAATAGGCAATAACCAGGTAAAATTATTTGCTGCTGTTTCTTCCTGGGTTATTCACAGGAAAATGTCACTTTCATCATGTTTCACTTCGACGTCGTGTGAAAACCATTAGCACAATTGTGCAATAGTGACGGGTTATTCACAGGATAATATCACTTTGAACATGACACAGTGTGAAAACCATTAGCACAATCACACAAAAATATTGGGTTATTCACAGGATAATATCATTTTGAACACAACGTCACGTGAAAACCATTAGCACGATTGTGGGATTTTCACTTGTTAATCACCATTTATACTCCATTTGTCCGCCGTGTGATAAACTTCTCAGAACGGTTTTGTTGGTTCCTTCCTCTAAAATAGACCCTCCAGCACCTGGCATTCATTGGGGATCTCCCAGCCAAGTATGAACCAGGGCTGGCCCTACTTAGCTTCCAAGATCAGACAAGATCTGGTGCCTTTAGGGTATTTAGGGGGCTGGAAATACATATTGCCCCCACCACCCCCAGATAAATGTCTGTTCTGGAGGATGGCCACCCTTCCACTGACCTTGCTTAGAGTCTGGTCCAAGTGGTTGGTCTTCAGCTGCAGGGCATTCCCAATGATGGGCAATGGAGGTGGTCCGGGGGGCAGCTTCCCTTTCTTGTGGGACCTGCTTTTCCAGATGGCAGAAAGAACAAGGCAGCAGATACAGACGATCAGAAGGACTGTGGTTGTCCCCAGAGGCTCCATCCCGGCAGCCACAAATTCAAAGCAAGACTTGCCCCAGACTCCACTGCCTCAGCTTTAAACACTGCAAAGCCAAGAGATGGTCACAAGTTAACCACAGATTTTAGATGTACTGGAATAAACAAGGTTAATCATTACATTTACCATTCGCAACAGATTAACCAATCTGAACTTCACTCTGGTTTTTTTCTTTCTATTGGTTTTTTATTTTAAAAAGAGATACCAAATACACTTGTCCCTCCATATTTGCTAGGGCTAGGGGCACAAGACCCCCGTGAATACGGAAAACCCACAAATAACAAAAACGCCATGTTTTTACCTGAGAGGACACCTCTCTAGGAATCTCTAGGTCCTCCAGGGCAACTCTGTGGCCAACGTCCGACAGACACTGACCATAGACCTGCAATGGAGGAGCTACAAAGGCCTAGCAGAGTGTCCTCTCTAGGAATCTCTAGGTCCTCCAGGGCAACTCTGGCCAACGTCCGACAGACACTGACCATAGACCTGCAATGGAGGAGCTACAAAGGCCTAG
>NC_056522.1:382115050-382130732 GCF_019175285.1 Sceloporus undulatus
GTTGCCATGGAGAACCTAGATATTCGTAGAGAGAACATATTAATCTAATCATGAATAATCAAATACACCTATCAAAGCTGCAAATATGCGGGATGAGTGTATATGTTTGGTACTCAATTCCTAAGTAGTTTGGGGCCGGAGGTATCTATGCTCATCTGTTTTATCAAACCACTGAAGAACCTAGTGGCACCGTTCAGACTCACGGATTTATGATGTTGAGCTCTTATGGACTCTATGATGACATGAGCAAATGTGGAGTCACATTTATAATGAAATATCTTAATCAGACGCATGGGCTTATCCCTAGATTTGTGCACATGAATGAGAGATGTGAGTCTATAGAAGTTAAGATAGAGCCCTAACTCCAGCAATATGGAAGAGAGAGTGTAGTGAGAGTTAACCTCTGCTGCAGCCCTGATCCGACTTTTGAGGGTGCAAAAAGCGCCAAAAAGCAGCTCCTTTTTGCATCCTGCAAAGGGCACAATAGCCTCAGTGGCATAGCTGTATGTCACCTCTTCTGCGTGTGTCATTTGGATGCAGTGCAGGAGGCGCACCATGAAGCCGCCTGCTGTCTGGACGGTGCGCGGCATCATGGCGCCCTGGGGCAGAGTCGGGAGTGCATTGTCAGGACACTGTGCCCCAACTTGGCCTACAGGCTGGCCTTTCAGACCTTAGTTAAGGCCTTAGTTAGATTAGAAATTAGAAATAGGGCCTTAGTTAAGATTAGAAATGTGAGGCAGAGCTAGTTAGTTTGGGTCAGTCAGGGTCTTAGATGTGCTGGTTAAACATCAGTTAATATGATAATAATATTGATATCATACATTTGAGAACACTGCATGTTGTTATTGGTGTGAATGAGTTCGGCTCTTTCTGTAGTCCAGATTGTTGGTGGTGTCCAGTGGTGGGATTATACAAACCAAGTCTCACACAGGAACCACAAGTGCATCTAGAAGGTCCCCCTCATTTGATGCAGGGACAGATTGAGGTCTTCACATTTGGTGGTGGATGGAGGATAGGTGGGCGGCCCTCACAATTGCATTAATAGAACCATACCTTCCAAGTCAAAGGAAGCAAGAGTTCAGCTCTGTTCTTTTGGCCCGGCCTCATCTGGTCCTGCATTCAGTCCTAGGGGCCTCGTTTTAGGTTATGACAAGTGGGAGCAAACTTGTTTTCTGCTCCTCCAGGAAATAGGACCTGGAGCAATGGATGCAAGCTCCAGGAAAAAAGATTCCAGCTCAACATTGGAGGAACTTCCTTTTTTTCCCTTCCATTAGAGAAAAGAGAAATCTTTTCCTTTCTTTTTTCTTTCATAAAAAAAAAGAAAGCTAAGAAAAAAAAATAGATTCAGATGTAATTAAAATGAAAGGGAAGGAATTTGAAAAGCTGATGGAGAAGAGCTGATTGAAGAAATAAAAGTACTAACGAAACAAATATCAATTATTACGGTTGAGGAGATGGGAAAAAGATGAGATTCGGAAAGCAGAAATGTTCTGTCCTGGCAATAGTCAGGAGATGGCTAGCTATAAAAGAAAGGAAAGAGAGGAGATACTGACATTGAGGAATGAAATGGGAAGGAGAAAGTACTAGATCAAGAAAGGATTTAAAAGGTCCTTCACAAATATTCCGCAACTCTTATAAATGGCTGCAGATTTCAGAGGAGAAGACTGAAAGATATTTAAATGATCATACTTTGTCAGTTATCGGCAAACAGGAAAGAAAAAGGATGACTGTATCCAGTGCAATGGTTGAAGTTGTAGAGGTTATAAAGAAAATGTAGGCAGAAAGGCTCTGGGACCTGATGGGTTCAGAAGGTTTTAGAAGGTCAGTTAATTGGACCAGTTCAACAGAAGCCTTTTCGGAAGAGAAAGGAGCAGATTCCTGGAACAATGTCAATATTACTCTAATACCCAAAGAAGGTTGTGATCTGAGGAACCCAAGAACCACAAACTGATTTAGTGTCTAGATCAGGGGTAGGCAAGCTTTTTGAGCCGGGGGACGGGTTGCTGTCCCTCAGACAACTGGGGGGCCGAAGCCTCAATTAAATAATTAAATATTATTATTTTTTTAAAAAAAATTAATTAAATAAATAAACCGGGACAAATGTAGGACAAAAATTGCAAATGGAGGACACTTTTTAAAAAAATGGACAATACGCTAAAAAATTTGCTGATTTTTAAAAAAATGTTAATATAAATGCATGTTTCAGAGGCTTCTATAGACAATTGCCCCCCTTGCCCACCGCTTGTCCCCCTTGCCTGCCGCTTGCCCCCCCTTGCCCGCCTCTCTGATAGGCCAAAGGCCCCACGACCTCACGCGGAGGCCAAAGGCTCTGGCAGCAATTGGCGGCAGGACCGGGCGGGGCCGTCCCAAGGCCTTGCCGGCCGCATCCAGCCCGCGCGCCGCAGGTTGCCTACCCCGGTCTAGATCAGGGAAGTCATGTGCTCCTCTATTCTGCTCTGGTCAGGCCTCTCCTGGAATAACCCTGTGTTCAGTTCTGGGCAAAACAATTTAAAAAGGGATGTGAGAAACTGGAGCCATGTGTCCAAAGGTTCTCTCTAGGAATCTCTAGGTCCTCCAGGGCAACTCTGTGGCCAACGTCCAACAGACACTGACCATAGAACTGCCCTGGAGGAGCTACAAAGGCCTAGTAGAGTATTCTCTCTAGGAATCTCTAGGTCCTCCAGGGCAACTCTGTGGCCAACGTCCAACAGACACTGACCATAGAACTGCTCTGGAGGAGCTACAAAGGCCTAGCAGAGTGTTCTCTCTAGGAATCTCTAGGTCCTCCAGGGCAACTCTGTGGCCAACGTCCAACAGACACTGACCATAGACCTGCAATGGAGGAGCTACAAAGGCCTAGTAGAGTGTCCTCTCTAGGAATCTCTAGGTCCTTTAGTGCAACTTTTAGTTAAAGCTGACCATAGAGTTGCACTGGAGAACCTAGATATTCGTAGAGAGAACATATTAATCTAATCCATGAATAATCAAATACACCATATCAAAGCTGCAAATATGCAGGGATGAGTGTATATGTTTGGTACTCAATTCCTAAGTAGTTTGGGGCCGGAGAGTATCTATGCTCATCTGTTTTATCAAAACCACTGAAGAACCTAGTGGCACCGTTCAGACTCACGGATTTATGATGTCATGAGCTCTTATGGACTCTATGATGACATGAGCAAATGTGGAGTCACATTTATAATGAAATGAATCTTAATCAGACGCATGGAGTATTATCCCTAGATTCGTGCACATGAATGAGAGATGTGAGTCTATAGAAGTTAAGAAATAGAGCACTAAACTCAGCAATATGGAAGAGAGAAGTGTAGTGAGAGTTAACCTCATGCTGCAGCCCTGATCCAGACTTTTGAGGGTGCAAAAAAGAGCCGCAAAAAGCAGCTTCTTTTTGCACCCTGCAAAGGGCACAATAGCCTCAGTGGCATGGCTGTATGTCGCCTCTTCTGCAGTGTGTCATTTGGATGCAGCGCAGGAGGCGCACCATGAAGCCGCCTGCTGTCTGGAGCGGTGCGCGGCATCATGGCGCCATGGGGGCAGAGTCAGGGAGTGCATTGTCAGGATGCTGTGCCCCGACTTGGCCTACAGGCTGGCCTTTCAGACCTTAGTTAAGGCCTTAGTTCAGATTAGAAATTAGAAATAGGGCCTTAGTTAAGATTAGAAATGTGAGGCAGAGCTAGTTAGTTTGGGTCAGTCAGGGTCTATAGATGTGCTGGTATAACATCAATTAATATGAATAATAATATTGATATCATACATTTGAGAACACTGCAATGTTGTTATTGGTGTGAATGAGTTCAGGCTCTTTCTGTAGTCCAAGATTGTTGGTGGTGTCCAGTGGTGGGATTATACAAACCAAGTCTCACACAGGAACCACAAGTGCATCTAGAAGGTCCCCCTCATTTGATGCAGGGACAGATTGAGGTCTTCACATTTGATGGTGGATGGAGGATAGGTGGGCGGCCCTCACAATTGCATTAATAGAACCATACCTTCCAAGTCAAAGGAAGCAAGAGTTCAGCTCTGTTCTGTACTGGCCAGGCCTCATCTGGAGTCCTGCATTCAGTCCTAGGTGCCTCGTTTTAAGGTTATGGACAAGATGGGAGCAAACTTGTTTTCTGCTCCTCCAGAGAATAGGACCTGGAGCAATGGATGCAAGCTCCAGGAAAAAAGATTCCAGCTCAACATTAGGAGGAACTTCCTTTTTTTTCCTTCCATAAAGAGAAAAGAGAAATCTTTTCCTTTCTTTTTTCTTTCATAAAAAAAAAAAGAAAAGCTAAGAAAAAATTAGATTCAGATGTAATTAAAATGAAAAGGAAGGGATTTGAAAAGCTGATAGGAAGAAAGAGCTGATTGAAAAGAAATAAAAGTACTAACGAAACAAATATCAATTATTATGGTTGAGGAGATGGGGAAAAAGATGAGATTCGGAAAGCAGAAATGTTCTGTCCTGGCAAATAAGTCAGGAAGATGGCTAGCATATAAATTAAGAAAGGAAAGAGAGGAGAAACTGACGTTGAGGATATGAAATGGGAAGGAAGAAGTACTAGATCAAGAAAGGATTTAAAAGGTCTTTCACAAATATTCCGCAACTCTTTATAAATGGCTGCAGATTTCAGAGGAGAAGACTGAAAGATATTTAAATGATCATACTTTGTCAGTTATCGGCAAACAGGAAAGAAAAAGGATGACTGTATCCAGTGCAATGGTTGAAGTGGTAGAGGTTATAAAGAAAATGTAGGCGAGAAA
Organism: Sceloporus undulatus; assembly: GCF_019175285.1. NCBI lineage: Eukaryota > Metazoa > Chordata > Lepidosauria > Squamata > Phrynosomatidae > Sceloporus > Sceloporus undulatus. The sequence continues at coordinate 382,119,815 of NC_056522.1, forward strand.
GGCTCTGGGACCTGATGGGTTTCAGAAGGTTTTAGAAGGTCAGTTAATTGGACCAGTTCAACAGAAGCCTTTTCGGAAAGAGAAAGGAGCAGATTCCTGGAACAATGTCAATATTACTCTAATACCCAAAGAAGGTTGTGATCTGGAGGAAACCAAGAACCACAAACTGATTATAGTGTCTAGATCAGGGGTAGGCAAGCTTTTTGAGCCGGGGGACGGGTTGCTGTCCCTCAGACAACTGGGGGGCCGAAGCCTAAAATTAAATAATTAATTTAAAAAAAAATTAATTAAATAAATAAACCGGGACAAATGTAGGACAAAAATTGCAAATGGAGGACACTTTTTTAAAAAATGGACAACATGCTACAAAATTTGCTGATTTTTAAAAAAATGTTAATATAAATGCATGTTTCAGACGCTTCTATAGACAATTGCCCCCTTGCCCACCGCTTGTCCCCCTTGCCTGCCGCTTGCCCCCCCTTGCCCGCCTCCTCCTGATAGGCCAAAGGCCCCACGCCCTCACGCGAGAGGCCAAAGGCTCTGGCAGCAATTGGCGGCAGGACCGGGCGGGGGCCGGTCCCAAGGCCTCGCCGGGCCGCATCCAGCCCGCGGGCCGCAGGTTGCCTACCCCTGGTCTAGATCAAGGGAAGTCATAGTGCTCCTCTATTCTGCTCTGGTCAGGCCTCTCCTGGAATAACCCTGTGTTCAGTTCTGGGCAAAACAATTTAAAAAGGATGTTAAGAAACTGGAGCCATGTGTCCAAAGGAGGGCAACTAAAATGGTGAAAGGTCTGGAAGCCATGAAGCCCTATAAGGAACGACTGAGGGAGCTGGGGATGTTTAGCCTGGAGAAAAGAAGGTTAAGAGGTGATATGAGGGCCCTGTTTAAATACTTGAAGGGATCTTATTATTGTTGTTATTATTATTAGTTCTTGGTGTCTATTGGGATTTGGTTCCAGGACCCCCCAGAGATACCCCAAATCCTTGGATGCGCAAGTCCCATAAAAACAATGGGGTATTACTAGTAGTAGTATTAGTCCTTGGTGTCTATTGGGATTTGGTTCCAGGATCCCCCAGAGATACCCAAAATTCATGGATGTACAAGTCCCATAAAAAACACCAATCTGATAATATTATTATTATTATTATTATCATTATTGGTATCTGCTAGTTTTTGGTTCCAGAACCCCCTAGGGATACCCACAATCTATGGATGCTCAAGTCCCATAAAAACAGTGCGGTGTTGTTGTTGTTGTTGTTGTTATTGGCCCTTGGTATGTACTGGGATTTCTTTCCAGGCCCCCCGTGATACACAAATTCAGTGGACGCACAAATCCCATTAAATACAGCAGGGTAGTAAAATGGTGTCGATTACAGAAAATGTCAAAATGAAGGTTTGCTTTTGGGGGTTTTCTGAACAATTGTTTTCAGGCCACGGACGGTTGAAGCCGCGGATGCAGAATCCGTGGTTATGAGGGGTGGGCAAGCGTACCAACTGGCAAAATGGTGGCCAGACCCAGAGGCTCCATCGCAGCATCGATGGTGAAGGTGGCTCCTTTAGTCCAGAGGAGGCAAGAGGAGCCACGCTTCTTCCCTGGCTGAACTTTATACACCGTGAAGAAGGAGAAAGTCATCCGATGGGCATTTTCAAAGATCTGTCTCAGTAAATGGCATTAATCATTAAGTAAACTAATTTGTTTACTGCAGTCTAGAAATGAACCTCCTCAACCCGATTTTGGGCTCCCCAGTGACTGAAGGCTTAGGCAGTTAAACAATGGAAGTATCTAAGGGGCCAGGGCTTTCTCAGCTGGGGCACCCCAAGGGCAGGGGCCTGGCTGGTGCCAACTCTGGTTTTATTTATGTGCCAAGGAAAAACATGGGGTCGGATGGACTTGTGGGCATGGGCCTGCAGGAAATAGAACTGAGCCATTTCACAACATCTTCCTTCGATGGCCATCTCTCAGGGATGTTTTTAACTGAGAGTTCCTGCATGGCAGAAGAAGGGCTTTGGACTGGAGCAGGGTCCTTGGGGTCTCTTCCAACTATATGATTCTATGGCTTTATGATTCTATATGTATTCAGCATGTGGCTACTGGTACAGCGGGGGACTTTGGTATCTGATGGGGTTTGGTTCCAGGAGCCCCTGTGGATACTAAAACCCCTGGATGCTCAAGTACCAATAAATAGAATGGGGTATTATTATTATTATTATTATTATTATTATTATTATTATTATTACAGTGGGCCAATGGTATCTGGTGAGGTTTGGTTCCAGCCCCCACTCCCCCATGGATACCAAAATCTATGGATGCTGAAGTCCCCTTAACTACAATGGGATATTATTATTATTATTATATTACAATGGGCCCTGGGTATCCGCTGGGGTTTGGTTCCAGCCCCCCCCCCCCCAATGGATACCAAAACCTATGGATGCTCAGTTTCTATTAAAAAGAATGGGGTGTCGTGGCAGGATGGGTTTGGACTGGATGGCCCTTCTTGGGGTCTCTTCCAGTTCTGCCAGGAACGCAGAGAGACTGATCTGCCGGCCGTCTGCCTTTGCCTGAACTCAGCTGGCCTCTCTCTGCTCTTACGCAGACTGAACCTTGACCAACTGGGTTGGCTCTCTCTTGCAAAGGGGTGGCAGAGGCTGAAGACGCCCAGATTTCCATGAATCACAAGTCCATTAGCAGCAGCTTTGACTGAAAGATGCCCACAGAGGCAAAGCGTTTGCAGTTTGCTGGGAGGGAAGCGTTTTAAGGGGTTGCTCTGCAGCAGTGTCAGCTGTGGTTGCTTCTCTTTGGCAGAGAAGGCTAAAGACCTTGCAATACTACAAATCCCAGGATTCCATAGGATGGGGCTTTAAGTGGTGCATTAATTCTTACGTTCTGATGAGTGTTGTATTTTGTGCTTATTTTGCCTATGGTTTGTTTACTGCAATAAAGGCAACTGATTGATTGATCGTTAATTCTGCAGTGCAGATGCACCCAAAGAAAGTGGGATGGCAGAGGATTAATTGGGGTTGTCTCTGCCAAATTGGAACAGTGGAAAGGTATGAAATGTGTCTTTTTTAACCTCTTAAACTATTTAAAATGTTTCTTCCTTTCAAAGGCGGCATCCACACTGCAGAAATAATGCAGTTTGTCTGCATTAACCCGCTTTAACTGCCATGGCTCAATGCTGCAGAATTCTCCGATTCGTAATTCTGCAGTTTATTTAGCCTTCGCTGTGCCATAACAAACTACACATTCCAGAATTACATTGCATGGAGCCATGGCGTTCAAAACAGTGTCAAACTGCATTATTTCTGCAGTGCGGATGCTGCCAAAGTCATTTTATTTCTACACTGTTTAAATGAGCCAGGTTGACTTTGCTGCACACAAAGCCCTGGGAGCTTTAGGCAGAAGGAGGGATATAAATATCTTAATGAACAAATGAAGAAATTGATGCTCAGATGCCGAAATGTCACCCTGGAAGCAGGAGAAGAAAGTCCCATCATCGGAGACTCAGGAGACCCGAAGCATATGCTGGCAGCTTGCCTGGCAAGAAATGAGGAAAGAGTCCCATCCCATCCCAAATTGGGGCTTGGAGGCTGGTCCAGACTGTAGTGCGGAAAGATCAGCTCCTGTTTCCATGGAAACCCAGCAGAGAAACGTGGCCGAACATCCTTCCACCTCCTTCCTTCCCCGGATGGCACCTTAGATCTCAATTACTTCTTGTCTGTCTGTCGTTTCCTTTGCCAGGTGCCACAAAGGACCTGGATTTGCTATTGGTGGACTTAGCAATGCCATTGCGCTGGATGGCATCACCACTGGAATTTTTGTTTCTTGAGATCACTTAGAAAACTCAGGGAATCATATAATGCTAGAGATGGGAGAGACCCCAAAAAGGGCCATCCAATCCAACCCCCTTTCTGCCATGCAGGAACTTTCAATCAAAGCATCCTTGACAGTTGGCCATCCAGCCTCTGTTTAACAACCTCCAAAGAAGGAGAGTCAAAGGCACCGTCTTCCACTGTCAAACATCTCTTACTGTCAGGAAGTTCCTCCTAATGTTCAGGTGGAATCTCTTTTCCTGGAGCTTGCATCCATTGCTCCATTGTGTCCTGTTCTCTGGAGCAGCAGAAAACAAGCTTGCTTCACCCTCAATATGACATCCTTTCAAGTATTTAAGCAGGGCTCTCATATCACCTCTTGACCTTCTCTTCTCCAGACTAAACATACCCTGCTCCCTGAGTCTCTTAGAAGAGAGATTCTCTCAAGGGACAAAAGGTAAGGCATGCTCTTAGTAAACAGGAAATGAGATGGGGATGTTAGTGAGCAATAAAACTACCATAGACATGCATTCATATTCCTAGGAGGTCTCAGCATGCAAAGTTGCCATATATCCCAACAGTGACCACCAATGAAGCATCGAGGTCCTCAGGTGCAAAGGAGGCCATTTTTCAGACAGGGAGGGAGGCCTGGAGATCGTTGAGGACATGGCACTCTTTGGCTGCTTTCATAGAATCATAGGACTTTTTCACAGAGAGGATTGTATCACCGTCCCCAAAGAAGAAGAAAGGGGGGGGGGGGTCCAGAAAATGCAAGGAATTACGTACTAGCTCATCACACACACAGACGAACGCAGCGTCCGCCCAAAAGAGAAAGCAGTGCGAACGCAAATGAACTCATTACATGAGTACATCCCCATCGGCTTCTTGATTTTGAATTAGCGTCTTAGCGCATGCGCAAGGAGGACAGGATCCGATGGCCGACAGTAATCTCATGGCCAAATTGGAGATGCATTTCATAGTAACGCAAATGCGAATTGACTGTGAATTTGCAGTGGAAATGGATTGATGCATTCAATAGTTTTCCAAATTCAGCTATTCCTGGGATGTCTCATGATTGCGTTTGGATTGCCTTCCATTTGCATGCGATGTCATTTGAAAATCTTTTGCAAAATTACGTGAAATACCTTGGATGACCCCGGATTAACCTTTGGTTAGCCTTCCGATTTTCCCCGTGTGATAAAGTCCATAGACTTGGGAGAGACCGCCTTCCACCACACAGAAATACACAATGCAAAGAAGTATACAATCAAAACTCCCAGCAGATGGCTGTCCAGACTCTGCTTAAAAGCCACCTCCATGGTGATGGATACGGTGGCTTGGACGGTCCTTGCTATATCTTTCCACTTTAGGATCTTGTCCAGTCCCTTCATAGCTGGCCTTTCCAACCCTAGTCTTCTTCGGATTTGATCAACACACATACAGCACCAATTAAAAACACAACCTCCGTTAATAACTGGGTCTTACTCTTGTGCAGGGTTCTGGGTCTACCAGAATGGAAGTGTGACCCCAGGTTACTTTCCATAGCTGCAACTATTGTGTATCTTCTTAGGTAGAAAAAAAATGAAATGCAAAGATATAGGATGGAGGACACCTGGCTTAAGGAAACTTCTACGTGTGAAAGGGATCTGGGAGTTCAAGGAGACCACAAGATGAACATGAGTCAAGAGTGTGATGCAGCAGCTAAAAAGGCCAATGCAATTCTAGGCTGCATCAATAGAAGTAGAGTGTCTAGATCGAGGGAAGTCATAGTGTCACTCTATTCTGCTTTGGTCAGGCCTCACTTGGAATAAAACTGTGTTCAATTCTGGGCAAAACAATTCAAAAAGGATGTTGGGAAACTGGAGCCATGTGTCCAAAGGAGGGCAACTAAAATGGTGAAGGGTCTGGAAACCATGAAGCCCTTTGAGGAGAGACTTGGGGAGCTGAGTGTGTTTAGCCTGGAGAAGAGAAGGTTAAGAGAGGTGACATGATATCATATTGAAGATGGAGCTAACTTGTTTTCTACTGCTCCAGAGAACAGGACACAGAGCAGTGAATACAAGATACAGGGAAAGAGATTCCTCCTCAACATTAGAAGGAACTTCCTGAGAGTAAGGGCTGTTCAACGGTGGAAGACGTTCCCTTGGAGGGTAATTGAGGTTTTCAAGGAGAGGCTGGATGGCCATCTGTCAAAGGGGATGCTTTGATTGAGATTTCCTGCATGGCAGAAATGGAGTTGGACTAGATGGCCCTTGGGGTCCCTTCCAACTCTATGATGCCATGATTCTATGATTCCTCCTTCATGGTCCAGGTGTTCCTTGGCTACTTGGTTGTGGATGGAGGTCTTTCTTTTCTGCCAGAGCTCCTGGCCTTCCAATCTGCAGCAGCTGCAAGCAAGCAAGCAGGCTGGCTTTCTTAAGGTCAGCAGCTGGAGCTGCTATTGCAACAGGGAAACTCATACTCCCCAATGCACCCCATCAGGGCCAGGGAGGAAGGAGCAGCAAAAAGCCCCCGGCCCACAGGCAGAAGCACTTAGGGAAGAAAAGGCGCAGGAGCCAGGCATGAAGTGAGCAGCGATGCAGCCTCTTGTCTCGACCATAGCCAGCAACAGCCCTTGCCTTGAGTGCTCTATAAAACATCTCTAATAAAACAGACACAGCCCCATGATGGATTGCTCTGGCTTCTCATTATTGACTTTGGCCTTCAGGGAGGAAGGGACTCAAGAGAGAGCTGTGATGAAAGAGGACAGAGGAAGCCAGGGAGAAAAAGCAGGGAGCAAAGGGGTTTCTGGTGCCATCAAAGGATGGACAGGCATTCAGAGATCATGGAATCTTGCAGCTGGAAGAGACCTCCAAGGGCTATCCAGTCCAATCCCATGTTGTCATGCAGGAAGACACAATCAAAGCCCTCCCTGGGACAGATGGCCGCCCAGCCTTCTTTTAAAAACCTCCAAAGAAGGAGACTCCACCACTTTCCAAGAGAGCATCTTTCACTATCAAACAGCCCTTACTGTGAGGAAGTTCCTCCTAATGTTGAGCTGGAATCTCTTTTTCTGTAACTTGCATCCATTGCTCCATCTCTGGAGCAGCAGAAAAGAAGCTTGCTCCATCTCCAATATGAAACCCCTTCAAATATTTAAACAGGTCTATCATATCACCTCTTAAACTTCTCTTCTGCAGGCTAAATACTCACAGCTCCCTAAGTCTTTCCTCATAGGGCATGGTTTCCAGACCCTTCACCATTTTAGTCTGCCTTGCTTCCATGGAGGAGTCCAACATCATCTCTCACATCAGGCACTCTGCATAGGGTCACACTTTGGATTTTATAGGTCCAAAGTTCGTAACACCATGGTGGAGGTGGTGCATGGTGACACAGTGGAATGCATGTGCAAATAGCCACTTGGCATTGGAACGGAGAGCCCCAGGTAATGAGGTTACGTGTATGGATGCATTCTGAGAGATTATGATTTCCCCAAGGTCACCCAGTGGGCTTCCTGGGCAAAACTGGTATCTGAACCTTAGTCTCCAGAGTCCTAGTCCAATGCTCTAACCACTACACCACACTGGCTCTCAGGTTCCTTTAGGGTCACCATAAGTCAGAAACCACCTGAAGGCACGCAACTCCAATTTTCTCATGTCTTCCTTGCATTTTGGAAGCAATCTACAGCTGAGAGCTGGAACAGTCTGTCCCAGGGATTTCACCAAAATCCCGCCATAGGTTTCCCAAGGTGCACCTCTGTCTCGTGGGCTACACATAGGAGAAGCCCAATTGAACCCCATGGGCCTCCCTTCTGAGTAGATCTGCCAGGGATTGGACTCTCTGCCATTGTTCTCATCAGGCCTGAAGGAAGCTTTAAAAAACAACAGTAACATTCAATAAGATCAAACTGACTTAAAATCATCCATCAATTCAACATTAAAATCGATAAAGCAAGTGAAAAACCTAAAAATAGCTATGGAGGGACAGCAGAGAACATGCTTTGGAAGCATAGTGTTGAAAAGAGAGGAAACCAGCCTGAAGGTGCCAGAAAGTCCATGTCCTTTCTGCTGAGGTTGGAGGAGGATAATGGGACCCATAGTGATTCCACCATGGTTTGACTGTGGGAAAGGCACTTACCCTTTGTAGTGGGTTTTGTCCTCAGTCTTATATTGCTCAGGTAGACCCATCTCTGCTTTCTGTAAGACTCCTTGACCCCATTGAAAACAACCATTCACCCACGGGGACAATGACTGTCTTATGGACAGAGAGGTGAATCGGAAGAGAAACTCCTAATTCCACGACAAATGGGAACATCTGGCTTGACAACAGAACATGTGAAAGGGATCTAGGAGTCCTAGTAAACCACAAGTCGAACATGAGCCATGAACATTATGCTGCAGCTAAAAAATGCAATGTTCTAGGTGCATCAATAAGAGTGACTAGAGCTAAGGAATTAATAGTACCACTCTATTCTGCTTTGATCAGGCCTCACCTAGAATAACGTGCCTGGTTTTGGGCACCAGGATTCAAGATGGATATTGACAAGCTGGAGTGTGTCCAGAGGAGGGTGCTGAAAGGTCTGGAAACCACCAAACTCCATGGGGAATGGCAGCTTAGGAAGCTGGGTATGTTTAGCCTGGAGAAGGTTAATTGTTGGCCAATAGTCATGTTGGCTAATGGAACAAACTGGAACATGCAGAGGGTGGTGGAGTCTCCTTCCTTGGAGGTCTTTAAACAGGCTGGATGGCCATCTGTCAATGGGGATGCTTTGATTGAGAGTTTCTGCATGGCAGAAGAAGGGGGTTGGACTGGATGGCCTTTGTGGTATCTTTCAGCTTTATGATTCTATGTGCCAAGGAAGTTGACCAAGATGGTAAAATGTCAGCAAAGCAAGTCTAGTAGAGAGCACCTGAGGCATCTGGGTGTGTTTGGCAAGGAGAAGGGAAGACTGAGAAGTGAGAGGGCAGACATCTTCAAATGCCTGAAGACAGGGCCAACTGGCCTTCTGCAGCTCCAGGCAATAGGACCTGGAGTAATGGATTCAAACTACAATAAAAGGGATTCCACCAAAACATTTGGTAGAACTTCCTGATGGTAAGAGCTGTTCGACAGTGGAAGATGCTGAGAAGTCAAAGGCTTTCATGGCCGGTATCCATAGGTTTTGTTCTGTGGGTTTTTCAGGCTCTGTGGCCATGTCCTAGAAGAGTTTATTCCTGATGTTTCATCAGCATCTGTGGCTGGCATCTTCAGAGAATACTGGCATGGAAGACAGTGGGGAATACACACACACACACACACACACACTGTGTGACCCTAGGTTGGGATGAGTGATTTCCATGTTAATCTGTGTACTGTTCAAGAAAAAAGGAGCAAAATCAGATTGCTCAAACTATCGAGGTATAACACTGCTCTCCATCACTGGAAAAATCCTCGCAAGGATACTGCTGAACAGATTACTTCCTGCCATTGCAGAAGAACTTCTTCCCGAAAGCCAGTGTGGCTTCAGAGCTAATAGGAGCACTACAGGCATGGTATTTGCCCTTAGGCAACTGCAAGAGAAATGTAGAGAGCAGAACAAAGGACTCTATGGCGGGGTACAGACCGCCGCTTTGCGGCGGTCTGCCGCCGCCGCCAGTAGGTCCGTGGGGGAGCCGGAGCCTTCAGACGGCCCGACTCCCGCGCGGACCGAAAAAAGAAGCTTCAAAATGGAGCTTCTTTTACCGTCACGTTTGCGACGTAGCGAGGCGCCAGGGGCGCGCTCGCTACGTCACAAGCGGCGCGACACGTCTGGACGCTGTGCGTCCAGTACGTAAAGATGGCGGCGCCCATGTAGAAGGGGCGCCGCCATCTTGTACGGACACAGTCCGTACTAGGCCCAGGGGCGTCTATAAGAGACGCCCCTTTTTTAAAATGGGACGTCCGGAGGACGTCCCAAATGCCGGTGCAGAAAGCACCTATGTAACATTTGTCGACCTCACCAAAGCCTTTGACATTGTGAGTAGAAAAGGTCTGTGGCAGATCCTGGAACGACTAGGATGCCCCCCCAAATTCCTCAAAATGATCATCCTGCTACATGAAGGCCAGCAAGGTCAAGTCAGATATGGCGATGCTCTCTGGGAGCCCTTTCTAATAACTAATGGTGTGAAACAAGGTTGTGTTCTTGCTCCGACTTTATTTACAATCTTCTTCAGCATGATGCTCCAAAGGGCTATGGCAGATCTCAAAGAAGAAGACGATGAGGATGTTCTCACTAGATGAAACCCCGCGTTCTGAATCGAATCCTAGGAGTGGCGTTCCTATTAGGATCCGATTTAAACCTAGAACGGTTCTAGAGCAACCTGCAATCGTCCCCACTACAAATCGAATTGTAGAGCGGTATAGAATTTTGAATCGAGTTTTCGTCATTTAATGCGTGTTAAAATAGTACTAGGGTCAGACCTACGTTTTTCCCTTGATTCAAGTTAGGAACCGGGTTATTGAAATAGGAACAATCAGGCTGAGAAATTGGGCTAGGTGAAGGGGAGGAGCGAAGTGTGATGGGGCTGGCCTTGGGGGAGTTGCCCTTTCTGTCCCCATCCGTCGTGGCTGTCGCCATTTTTTCTTCCCTCACCCCTTTGTCCGCTGTGGTCTTTCAATAAGAGATAAGGATTATTTTTATTTTTTATTTTAATGGTTTACAGGCGCTTAATCTCTTCAGCGCTTTAAGCGCCTGAAGTCCCGGCTGCTCCAGCGCCTGCATCTGCAAAGGACTACAAGGCTTCTCCCGGTGGATTGCAACCTCCCCTCTGTGTGGGGAGAGCCCATTTCTAACGGAGGAGAGGCAGGAAGGGAAGCCTTCTCTCGAAGAGGCATTCCCTGCCCGCTTGGGCTCTGATCTCACCCAGGCAGGGAAGGGAAGCCTCCTCGCGAGGAGGCATCTGATCTCGCCCAGGCAAGGACGGCTCTGATCAATTGGGGGGGGGGAATAGAGCCTTTCTCCCTCCCTTTCTCAAATGGAATCTGCCTTCTCCTCCAACCCTGGAAAGAGAATCTTTGGGAAGAGTGCTCCCTCCCTGCTTTTCCAGCAGCCTCCTTCATTGATCTCTGTGCTCTCTGAAGGGATTCTCCCTGGCTGTCTTGGGAGACATGA
>NC_056522.1:382130757-382147222 GCF_019175285.1 Sceloporus undulatus
CCATGTGTCATGCAGGAAGACACAATCAAAGCCCTCCCTGGGACAGATGGCCGGCCCAGCCTTCTTTTAAAACCTCCAAAGAAGAGACTCCACCCTTTCCAAGAGGAGCATCTTTCACTATCAAACAGCCCTACTGTGAGGAAGTTCCTCCTAGTTGAGCTGGAATCTCTTTTCTGTAACTTGCATCCATTGCTCCATCTCTGGAGCAGCAGAAAGAGCTTGCTCCATCTCCAATATGAAACCCCTTCAAATATTTAAACAGTCTATCAATCACCTCTTAAACTTCTCTTCTGCAGGCTAAATACTCACAGCTCCCTAAGTCTTTCCTCATAGGGCATTGGTTCCAGACCCTTCACATTTAGTCGCCGTTGCTCCATGGAGGAGTCAACATCATCTCTCCCATCAGGCACTCTGCATAGGGTCACACTTTGGATTTTATAGGTCCCAAGTTCGTAACACCATGGTGGAGGTGGTGCATGGTGACACAGTGGAATGCATGTGCAAATGCCACTTGGCATTGGAACGGAGCGCCCAGGTAATGAGGTTACATGTATGGTGCATTCTGAGAGAGTATGATTCCCCAAGGTCACCCAGTGGGTTCCTGGGCAAAACTGGTTATCTGAACCTTAACCCTTATCAGACGTAGTGTGGAAATGGGGGTCTTCTGCACTGGGCGGTTCGAATTCACGTTTTTCGCACAATACCATCATACCTGGGAGTCCCTCCGCATTGGCAGGATTCACAATTGGCCATCCGCATTCGCGCGAGAAGTGCATTCAGTGCAGAAGTTTTGTCACACGGTGCTCAACATGAGGATATGGCCGATTCGTATCGGCCGCCCGCACAGCTCAGTGGTGCCCTGCATGGGTTGCGACCTTAAACGCTTCCGGGGTTGAAAGGGGAGGTCCCGTCCATGACAGCCCAGTAAAACAGCTGGAGAGCCAGCTCACTGCACCATTACAATCGCGATACAAACGTGCCCATTACTGTTTCCTCTTCTACATTCCTGCTTGGTTTAATGCAAGTGCAAGCCTGGCTCCATCTGCCTCTGGAATATAAAACACATGCGCATGTGCGCATGAATCGCGGGCGATCACCGCCGTTCCAACGGCCTCCTCCTCCTCCTCCCGGCTTGAGAGGCAGCCTAGGCTGGCTCCCAGCCGGGGGAGGAGGAGAGGCTGCTGGAACCGCGATTCCCCGGCCCCCCGCGCCTCTTCCCTGCCTGGGATGCAGCCAGGGATGCCTCTCAAGCGGGAGGAGGAGGGAGGAGGCCGCTGGAGACCACGATTCCAGCAGCCCTGTGCCTCTTCCCTGCCTGGGATGCAGCCAGGGTGCCTCTCAAGCCGGGGAGGGGAGGAGGAGGAGGAGCCGCTGGAACACCGCCCCCCCCCCCCGCTTCCTGGAACCGGCAAGAGGAAAGACCCACCGGAAGTAAAATTGGAATCTGGGGGTCTTGCGATGGAAATCACGGACTGGGTAGTCACACCAGACCCATTTGCACTGAGATCGAAACAGAGCCCCAATCCAGGATATTGCCAATCCCCTTATCAGCGCACTGGCCAACACGCTCCAAAAAGAGGAGCCAGTACGCATTCAGTTCGGCAGCTCGCGCATTCACGTGGTGCGGATTGGGCCATTCGAATGCTGGTATGATGGTATTGGCGGAAATAACGCGAATTTGAACCCGCCCAGTACAGAAGACCCCCAGTTCCACACTCATCTGATAAGGGCCTCTGTCTCCAGACTCCAAGTCCAATGCTCTAACCACTACACCACACTGGCTCTCAGGTTCCTTTAGGGTCACCATAAGTCAGAAACCACCTGAAGGCACGCAACTCCAATTTTCTCATGTCTTCCTTGCATTTTTGAAGCAATCTAAAGCTGAGAGCTGGAACAGTCTGTCCCAGGGATTTCACCAAAATCCCGCCATAGGTTTCCCAAGGTGCACCTCTGTCTGTGGGCTACACATAGGAGAAGCCCAATTGAACCCCATGGGCCTCCCTTCTGAGTGATCTGCCAGGGATTGGACTCTCTGCCATTGTTCTCATCAGCCTGAAGGAAGCTTTTAAAAAACAACAGTAACATTCAATAAGATCAAACTGACTTAAAATCATCATCAATTCAACCATTAAAATCGATAGCAAGTGAAAAACCTAAAAATAGCTATGGAGGGACAGCAGGAACAAGCTTTGGAAGCATAGTGTTGAAAGAGAGGAAAACCAGTCTGAAGGTGCCAAAGTCCCTGTGCTCTTCTGCTGAGGTTGGAGGAGGAATGGGACCCATAGTGATTCCACATGGTTTGACTGTGGGAAAGGCACTTACCCTTTGTGAGTGGGTTTTGTCCTCAGTCTTATATTGCTCAGGTAGACCCATCTCTGTTTCTGTAAGACTCCTTGACCCCATTGAAAACAACCATTCACCCACGGGGACCAATGACTGTCTTATGGACAGAGGGTGATCGGAAGAGAAACTCCTAATTCCCCGACACAATGGGGACATCTGTGCTTGACAACAGAACATGTGAAGGGATCTAGGAGTCCTAGTAAAACCACAAGTCGAACATGAGCCATGAACATTATGCTGCAGCTAAAAAATGCAATGTTCTAGGTGCATCAATAGAGTGACTAGAGCTAAGGATTAATAGTACCACTCTATTTGCTTTGATCAGGCCTCACTAGAAACGTGCCTGGTTTTGGGCCCAGGATTCAAGATGGATATTGACAAGCTGGAGTGTGTCCAGAGGAGGGTGCTGAAAGGTCTGGAACCACCAAACTCCATGGGGAATGGCAGCTTAGGAAGCTGGGTTGTTTAGCCTGGAGGGTTAATTGTTGGCCAAGTCATGTTGGCTAATGGAACAAACTGGAACATGCAGAGGGTGGTGGAGTCTCCTTCCTTTGGGTCTTTAAACAGGCTGGATGGCCATCTGTCAATGGGGATGCTTTGATTGAGGTTTTCTGCATGGCAGAAGAAGGGGGTTGGACTGATGGCCTTTGTGGTATCTTTCAGCTTTATGATTCTATGTGCCAGGAAGTTGACCAAGTGGTAAAATGTCAGCAAAGCAAGTCTAGTAGAGAGCACCTGAGGCATCTGGTGTGTTTGGCAAGGAGAAGGGAAGACTGAGAGTGGAGGGCAGACATCTTCAAATGCCTGAAGACAGGCGCAACTGGCCTCTCCGCTCCAGGCAATAGGACCTGGAGTAATGGATTCAAACTACAATAAAGGGATTCCACCAAACATTTGGTAGAACTTCCTGATGGTAAGAGCTGTTCGACAGTGGAAGATGCTGGAAGTAAAGGTTTCATGGCCGGGTTCCATAGGTTTTGTTCTGTGGGTTTTTCAGGCCCTGTGGCCATGTCCTAGAAGAGTTTTTCCTGATGTTTCATCAGCATCTGTGGCTGGCATCTTCAGAGATACTGGCATGGAAGACGTGGGGAATCACACACACACACACACACACACACACACGTGTGACCCTAGGTTGGGATGAGTGTTCCTGTTAATCTGTGTACTGTTCAAGAAAAAAAGGAGCAAATCAGATTGCTCAAACTATCGAGGTATAACACTGCTCTCCATCACTGGAAAAATCCTCGCAAGGATACTGCTGAACAGATTACTTCCTGCCATTGCAGAAGAACTTCTTCCCGAAAGCCAGTGTGGCTTCAGAGCTAATAGGGCACTACAGGCATGGTATTTGCCCTTAGACAACTGCAAGGAAATCTAGAGAGCAGAACAAAGGACTCTATGTAACATTTGTCGACCTCACCAAAGCCTTTGACATTGTGAGTAGAAAAGGTCTGTGGCAGATCCTGGAACGACTAGGATGCCCCCCCCCATTCCTCAAAATGATCATCCTGCTACATGAAGGCCAGCAAGGTCAGTCAGTCGATATGGCGATGCTCTCTTGGAGCCCTTTCTAATCACTAATGGTGTGAACAGGTTGTGTTCTTACTCCGACTTTATTTACAATCTTCTTCAGCATGATGCTCCAAAGGCTATGGCAGATCTCAAAGAAGAAGACGATGAGGATGTCTCACCTAGGTGAAACCCCGCGTTCTAATCGAATCCTAGGAGTGGCGTTCCTATTGGATCCGATTTAAACCTAGAACGGTTCTAGAGCAACCCGCAATCGTCCCCACTACAATCGAATTGTAAAGCGGTATAGATTTTGAATCGAGTTTTCGTCATTTAACGCGTGTTAAAAGTACTAGGGTCAAACTACGTTTTTCCCTTGATTCGAGTTAGGAACCGGAGTATTTAGTGAGAACGTAGCATTGGAATCGGGCTAGAAGGATGGGAGGAGTGACTGCGATGGGGGCTGTCCTTGGGGAGTTGCCCTTTCTGTCCCCATCCGTCGTGGCTGTCGCCATTTTTTCTTCCCTCACCCCTTGTTCGCTGTGGTCTTTCAATAAGAGATAAGTTATTTTTATTTTTATTTTAATGGTTTACAGCGCTATCTCTTCAGCGCTTTAGCGCCTGAAGTCCTGCTGTCCCGCGCCTGCATGCAAGGACTACAGGCTTCTCCCGGGATTGCAACCTCCCCTCTGTGTGGGGAGAGCCCATTTCTAACGGAGGAGAGGCAGGAAGGAAGCTCCTCTCAAAGAGGCATTCCCTGCCCGCTTGGGCTCTGATCTCGCCCAGGCAGGGAAGGGAAGGCTCCTCGCGGGAGGCATCTGATCCGCCCAGCAGGGAAGGGCTCTGTCAATGGGGGGGGGGGAATAGAGCCTTCTCCCTCCCTTTCTCAACGGAATCTGCCTTCTCCTCCAACCCTGGAAAGAGAATCTTTGGGAAGAGATGCTCCCTCCCTGCTTTTCCAGCAGCCTCCCCCATTGATCTCTGGGCTCTCTGGAAGGGATCTGCCTGGCTGTCTTGGGAGACATGAAGAGGGGATGCTGTCATGCAAAACCTATCCCATAGTTCCTCTGGAAACAGCTTGGGTTCCCCAAATTCGCTTTGCCAGCAGCCTCCCCCATTGATCTCTGGGCTCTCTGAAGGGATTCTCCCTGGCTGTCTTGGGAGACATGAAGAGGGGATGCTGTCCTGTAAAACCCATCCCCATAGTTCCTCTGGAAACAGCTTGGGTTCCCCAAATTCGCTTTGCCAGAAGCCTCTGCCATTGAACTCTGGGCTCTCTGAAGGGATTCTCCCTGGCTGTCTTGGGACGTCTCTTGCTCTTGCTTTATTTGGCTTTCACTCTTTCCTCTCTCTTAGGTCTGCAGCCTCTTGACGCTGGGATCGTTCTCTTTCCCCCTTTTCTGTCTTGTGTCTCTATCCCACTTAAACTGACTGCCTTCTCCTCCTTGATCCCATTTTCCAACCCTGGAGTCTCTACCCACTGAAACACACTGCCTTCTCCTCCTTGATCCGATTTGGCAAACACACACACACACACACACTACAGACAGACAGACAGACAGACGATTATATATGAATACTCACACACACACATGCATATATATATATAAATGCATACACACACAAACATAGGTATATATACACATATATATTTGTGTGTGTGTTTGCACACATGTATATATATATATATATGCATATGAGTGTGTGTGTGTGTGTGTGTGTATGTATATATATATATATATATATATATATGTGGTAATTATAAAGTAACAACTTTTTTAATTTATGAAAAAACCCTCATCTGTAGTTCCAAACCCACTGTAGAAATAATACAGTTTGAGACCCCTTAAGCTGCCCTGGCTCAGTACTAAGGAATTATGGGAACTGTTGTGTTTGTGAGACATTTATCCTCCTCTGCCAGAGAGTGCTGGTGCCATAATAAACTACCATTCCCAGGATTCCCTAGCACTGAGTTATGGCAGTTAATATGGGGAGACGCAGAAGAGGACGTTTGAGCGATTAAGCGCCTTCATTGGTCCATTTGGAAAAAAACTGCCAAAAATACATCGATTCACAAACTGTCAATGAAATGGAAACGATGCCAAAAGTTAAATCGCTTCCAAATATTACGGATTAACATTATGTCATTCTGACGTACTATTGATTGACAGCTCCAAATAAGGTATGGAGGAGAAAAATCGATTTATTTAAACACCGATTTCATGCCAAGTAGGAACACTTGCAGGTAAAAACTTCGATTTAAAAAACCAGATAGGAACGAAGAATAAAAGCGATTCGGAACGCGGGATAAGACCAGGGTTATTTTGAATCGGTTTTATTAAAAACGTTGTATTTTAAAACGTTTCAAATCTTAAGTGAGAACATCCTCGATGGCATTTATATACGCTACCGTACTGATAGTAGCCTGTTTAACTTAAGCCGCCTGAGGGCCCGCACTAAGACTCTCAACTATCTAGTCCGTGAGCTGCTTTTTGCTGATGATGCTGCCCATACGGAAGCAGCTCTGCAGCGCCTCACATCTGGTTTTGCAACAGCTGCAGAGCTCTTTGGACTGGAAGTCAGTCTGAAGAAAACAGAAGTCCTCTACCAGCCTCACCTCAGGAAGAACGCTACCATCCCCATATCACTGTAGGCACATCTGTGCTTAAGTCCGTCCAGCAGTTCACCTGCCTGGGAAGCATCATCTCCTCAGACACCAAGATTGATAAAGAGATCGATCACAGACTGGCAAAGGCATATACTGTAGTGCATTCAGAAGGCTTCACAAAAGAGTCTGGAGTAACAAACACTTGAGGCAAAGCACAAAAGTCAGTGTGTACAGAGCCATTGTACTGTCTCTTCTCCTCTATGGGTCTGAAACATGGGGCACCTATCGCCAACACCTACGACTCCTTGAACGCTTTCATCAGCGCTGTTTGTGCACAATCCAAAATATACACTGGACTGCCTGTGTGACAAATGTTGTTGTCCTTGAGCAAGCAGGGATCACCAGCATTGAGGCCATGCTATTGAGGACGCAGCTGCGCTGGGCAGGACACGTTTCTAGGATGGAGGACTATCGCCTCCCCAAAATAGTATTCTATGGTGAACTCGCCACGGGTCAAGAGTGTAAGAGGGGTGCCCCAAAGAAGAGATACAAGGACTCCCTGGAACAACATCTCAGGGTTGGCCAAACTGACCACCAACAATGGCCCTCCCTGGCCTTGCATCGGGAGGCATGGAGACGCACTATCCACGATGCTGCAGCCTTTTTCGAAAGCTCACGGCGGACGAGTCTCGAAGAGAAATGACAACGCAGAAAGAACCGCAACCGGAAACATCACCCAAGGAGACCTTCTGCTGTGCTTTCTGCAACTGGACCTGTTTGTCCCGGATTGGCCTTTTTAGTCACCAATGCGCTGCTTGTAGAAAGCGCGGGATCATGAGTCCTTCCTGAATCTTTGTTCGCAAAGCAAAGCCAGAGAGAGGAAAAGCCAGAGAGTTCTGTTGTTGGATGGCAAGGCCTTCCGAATAGGAGGCTATGCAAAGAGGATTTGAACATCTCCTAAGGTCAGGGGGCTTTCTCAGCATATCCTCCCACTCCAAGACCTTGCCATTAAACATCAGACTTGCTTCTCTGGAGGTTTTTAAGCAAAGGCTGGGTGGTCATCTGTCAATGGGGATGCTTTGACTGTGAGTTCCTGCATGGCAGAAAAAGGGGGTTGGACTGGATGGCTCTTGGGTCTCTCCCAGCTCTATGGTTCTATGAACCTATTCTATGATTTTTATGATCTCACACAGTGTACACACACACACACACACACACACACACCACTCTCTTCCATGCCAGCATTCTCTGAAGATGCCAAAGCCACAGATGCCAGCGAAACCTCAGAATAAATTGTTCCAGAACACATCCTGATAGCCCAAAAACCCCACAAAAAATAATGGACGATGCTGCTGCCTCAAAGGTGATGGAGTCTCCTTCTTTGAAGGGTTTTAAGTAGAGGTGGAGGTCTCCTCCAGCTCTGTCACCCTACAATTCTATGATTCTGTGACTCTTCAGAAGGACCATATCTCTAAATGTTAAATGTCTTGTCTGCTCCATGAAGGCACAGGGTTGTCCACTGTTGGGAACAGAATACAGTCGCCCCTCTAACTCCGTGGACTTGAGACGTGTGGACCTGAAAATCCAAGGAAGGGTGACCGCCATTAACACCAATGGGATGTGCGCCCATGGCATGCGCTCCACATGCACGTGCCCCATTGAAGCCTATGGGGCTTGAATAGGCACAGGTTTTGGAACTCGTGGGGGGTGGTGGTCTGGAACAGATCCCCCGTGAGTTCCAAGGGCCAACTGTATAGGATTCCTAGGTCTGACGTTGGTGGGTACTTCTATACTTAATTTGATTTTATCTGTCTATCTGTCCATCTGTCTATCTAGCAAGATGGCAAAGTGCTCTGGCAACACAAAACCCTTTCCTGACACTGCCCTGCTTCTCACTGCTCTTGTGCTTTAATGGAGTATTGTGACATTGGCTTAGGGACTTTCTTTTTTTTGCTGGGGGGTGGTGGAGAAGGACTTCTTAAATGTCAAACTCAGCAAATCCAAGTTGCATTTTCTAAAACAGCCCTTCTGCGTGTCTTCTTGAATGTTAATGCCGGTTTGTGCTCATCCACCCACATAAATAGAGATTCTTCTCCCATTTATCCCCCTAAAGCGGGCTTGTCTCTTTGCCCCCCACTCACCAAACCATCTTGCCCTTTCCACAGATGAGCGGTCGCCTGGCAGGATCCACCTCATTCGACACCTGGGCCCTCTCTGTGTTCAGATGCCAGCTCTTCTGTCTTCTGGCGCAGACGAGTGTGTATATAGGTGTGTGTTGCTGCTGCGTTTGTGTGTGCATGAGAATCCCACCACCAGCTTTCCATTCCACGCTCACCTCTGTCCACCAGCTGCTTCCAGGATTTTTTATGCCTGCATAGAAAGGCTATATTTTATCATCCGGTTCCAAAGATCACCTTCTTCACAAGTCTTTGAGGTCTCTCTCTCTCCCATCCTCCTTTCCCCCTCCCTTTGTTTTGCTCTGAAGAACTCTGTCACTCTCCTCTGTCCAGAATCCCCTTGAACATCAAAGAGATGGCCGGCCTCGCTGGCCCGCTGATCAATTCTTTATCACCTGTCGCTCCATCAAAGTCCAAGAAGCCTCTTCCTTCTCTCCCTCTTTGGAAGTCATCAGGGTCATTTAAAAAAAATCATCTTTATTCATACCCCACATTTACCCCGAAACTGGGACTCAGGGCAGGTTGCAATTGTATCTAATTGCATTAGGTAATATGCAAAAAGTCAACAGAATTAAACTCTTTAACCATATTGAAACAATTTAAAACATATGTTTGTTGTTGTTGTTGTTAACTGCCCTTCAGTTAAGTCCACTCTGACGCATGGCGACCCCATGGATGGGACATCTCCAAGGCCCCTGTCCTCCACTGCTCTGCTCAGGTCCTCCATGATTGAGTCCAGCCATCTGCAACACGATCTTCCACCTTTCCCAGCATTATTGTCTTTTCATAGAATCATAGACTCCTGGAGTTGGAAGGGACCACAAGGGCCATCCGGTCCAACCCCCTTCTGCCATGCAGGAACTCCCAATCAAAGAAACCCCGGGAGATGGCCATCCAGCCTCTGCTTAATGACCTCCAAGAAAGGAGGCTCCATTATCCTCCAAGGGCTGTTCCACTGTCAAACAGCCTTTACTATCAGGAGCTTCCTCCTAATGTTGAGATGGAATCTCTTTCCCTGGAGCTTGCATCCATTGCTCCATTGTGTTTTATTCTCTGGAGCAGCAGAAAACAAGCTTGCTCCCTCCTCAATATGACCTCCCTTCAAATATTTAAACAGTGCTATCATATCACTTCTTAACCTTCTCTTCTCAAGGCTAAACTGAGAAACTGGAGTGTGTCCAAAGGAGGGTGACTAAAATGGGGAAGGGTCTAGAAAGCATGCCTTATGAGGAGAGACTTAGGGAGCTGGGGATGTTTAGCCTGGAGAAGAGATGGTTAAGAGGTGATATGAGAGCCATGTTTAAATATTTGAAAGGATGTCATATTGAGGAGGGAGCAAGCTTGTTTTCTGCTGCTCCAGCGAACAGGATCTGAAACAATGGATGCAAGATACAGGAAAAGAGATTCCACCTGAACATTAGGAGGAACTTCCTGAGAGTAAGGGCTGTTGGACAGAGGAACAAACTCTCTCAGAGAGTGGTGGAGTCTCCTTCCTTGGAGGTCTTTAAAGAGAGGCTGGATGGTCATCTATCAACGGGGATGCTTTGATGGAGAGTTCCTGCATGGCAGAAGAAGGGAGTTGGACTGGATCAGGGCCCTTGGGGTCTCTTCTAACTCTATGATTCTAAACATACCCAGCTCCCCAAGCCTTTCCTGGTAAGACATGGTTTCCAAGCCCTAACTGAGCCTATCCATCTGTGCATGGTCTCCCTCTCTTTCTGCTGCCTTCCATCTTTCCCAGCATTATTGTCTCTTCTAATGATTCCTGACTTCTCATGATGCGGCCAAAGTATGCCAGCCTCATTTTGATCATCTTGGCTTCCAGAGAGAATTCAGGCTTTATCTGCTCAAAGACCCATTTGTTTGTTTTCTTGGCCACCCACAGCATCCTCAGCGCTCTTCACCGGCATCTCATCTCATATCCACCTTCTTCATGGGCTCAAAACAGATGGGCCAAAAGAAGTATCTTCTAGCCGCTTCGGTGTGCAAGAGACACATGTCCTTGGAGTGGCTGGAAGCTGACCTGGGGCTGCCAAAGGAGCCTGGAGCTGCTGGCCAAAGGAGCAGTGACAATCTGCTGTTTGGGACTGTGGCAGCAGCCTGCTTTCCGAGTGGGCCATGCGCTCACTGTGGTCCCAGGCCGGTCGCAGGGCAACTGGGGCCAAAGCTGTTGGCTCTTCTCTGCGTCCTGCAGGTGTGCAGTGACAAAAACAAACAAATACTAGGCCCAGACAGAGGTGCCAATGTTCAGCATTGTCTGAGGTGCTTGACCACAAGAGGAGCTCACACACAGGAGAGTGCAGAAGCACAACCCAGTATGCAGTATTGCAGTATAATAATGACAGTGTTTTACTGATTGCATTTTATATCTGTACTGTTTTAATTTGTTAATGTAATCCCACCTCAGTCCATAGGGAGAGGCAGGAAAATACAAATACATTATTATTATTATTATTATTATTTGGCACCTGAATGAGGCACAAACACAGTTGACTTCTTCCAAAGTCCTTGGAGGCTTTCATCGCTGTGGCAATATGTATAATATATACAACAAAATGCAGGTTAAATGGATCTAGCACATGGCCCCCCGCTCTGAATGGCTTCAGCGATTTCCTTCAAGTGGGAACCAGGGTCACTTGAACTGGTTGAAGCCGATTTGTGCTCTGGTTTAAAAGGTAGTGGGAATCAGGCCCACAAATCCCAGGATTCCATAGGGCATGGAGCCATGGCAGTTGGTGGGGGGCCATATCCTATGCCCCCAACTCTGCACTAGCTATACTGCTTGTTGGTGCATTCCCAGTCCCAGTTACAATCCCTGGCTTTGGCCGGAATTCTTTAGGTGACTTACGACTGTTAGAAGCGCAGATGAACTTCCTCTGTGGGACCTAAGCTGACATGTGTAGGTTCAGCTCCAAAACCGGTTGGATATGTTTGCCCTGCATGGAAGTCCATATTCAGAGGAAGGTCGTGGAAGCACTGTTGAGCATGGTTTGCCACTTTGTTTGTTTGCAATGATCTGGTCTGGTGTAGAGGTTTGAGCGCAGTTGAAGCTTCCTGTATAAACTCATGTATAAGTCTAGAAAATTAGGTCAAAAAATTGACTCCCCAAAACTGACTCGACTTATCCATGGGTCAGTCTAAGTACTGTACCTTAACTCTTAGTTAAAAGAAGGAACCATCTCCTGGTGAAAAGCAAGAGTATACCATGTGAAGCACTGACTCCCTCTACTCTCTCATCCAGTCATCTTAAGAGTAAGCACAGAGTTATGTCTGCTGGAAGTTTGTAAGTTCTTTGCTTTGCTTCATCCTTTAGATCCTTTGCTATATATGTCCCCAAATTTTACTCTCAACGTATCCACGGGTCATAGCAAAATCCATCATTTTGGCCCCAAAACTTGCCCTCAACTTATGCATGAGGTTGAGTTATAGTTGAGTATATATGGTAATAATAATAATAATAATAATAATAATAATAATAATAATAAGTGCATTGGTTTGAGTCACCACAGTGCATACATTGTGCACAGTATATGTACTGTGAATTGCAAATATTGCCGCTGTTGTTTTTGTTGTGACAGTGTGCCTTCAAGCATTTTCAGACTTATGGCAACCCTAAGGCAAACCTATCACAGGCTTTCTCTGCAAGAGGGGGGCTCCCGTTGCCTTCCTCTGAGGCTGAGAGGGTGCGACTTGCCACAGGTTACCCAGTGGGTTTCCAGGGAAGAGTAGGGATTCGAACCCTGGTCTCCAGCCCTTGAAGCACTACACCACGATGACTCATGGCAAACAAACAAACAAACAAACAGACAGCAATGAATTCCCTTCCAAAGCAGTGCTTCTGGGGCGCATGATCCATCTTGGCTCTCAGCATCCCTCTTTGCAGGAGCGCTGCCTCATTTCGCATCCTCCTCTGAGCTGAATCTGTGGGCTCCAAAACCCATTAGCTTCTGCCTCTTGCAATCCCATTGCCTTTCTCAGTGGTATTGTGATTAATTAAGGCAGATAAAGGGTTTACGGGGAGCACACAGACAGCATCATTATCTGTTTTTATTATGGCTCCTCTCCTCTGATCTGCATTATAGTGCTTCCTTTATTGAAGAACACGACAAACAATTTGAAGCCCGCTGTACATGATAATATTCAAGTGATGTACAACAATGATTGGGATCTGCATTGCGAAGATGGCAATGGCACTTTTATGGGTCAGCGGCTGCGCCAGCTGGCAGGAAAGCAGAAATATTAGCAAGAAGAAAAGGGCAGCCTTCACCAGGGTCCTCCTCACCCATCATCTCACACCCCTCCGTCGTCACTCTCTCTCCAGCCCTTTGGATTCAGCTGCGTTTTGCTAGCATGCATTTCTTTAACTAAACATATTTAAAGCCCACCACCAGTCTCCCTCCCTCCCATCCAAAACTGAGCCAGCAATCCACAGTGGGAAACAAAACCAGGGACCAGATAGGCATCGCTGGGACCTGGTGGGATGAGTCTACTGGTTGCAATGTACAAATAATGGACTCTTTGCACCAGCTTCTCTCTGGTTGCAACCAGGTTGGCATGTGTTCAGTTCCGCTCCGGAAGAGGTTGCACATTTTTCTTCAGTGTTCAACATCTGCATTACATTCAAGGTCATGGAAGTGTATTTGCAACAGAATCATAGAATCATAGAGTTGGAAGAGGCCACAAGGGCCATCCAGTCCAGTCCCTTTCTGCCATGCAGGAACTCTGACTTGAAGGCACATATGCACACACTTGGCCGACGGATATCCTTCTAACCCTAGTAATACTGCTGAAACTGGTGGTGTTATGCCTTTGGTTGAGGGTTTGCTTGTGCATTCTCTTGTACTTTTGGCTGCTTGTTCAGCTGAGTAATATTGTCATTCAACACAAGAGTTGTGTCACACAACTAACACTTTATTCCACATGTGAAAATCCAGATGTGGAAAGGTGCTGGATTAGATGACCTTTGGGGTCTCTTCCAACCCTAGGATTCTGTGGTCCTATATACAGAGCAGCTGAGCTCCTACACCATACACCACTTGTGTATCGGATCACAGGATCCTAGGGTTGGAGGAGACCCCAGGGTCATTCAGTCCAACCCCCTTCTGCCATGCAGGAACTCTCAATCAAAACATTCCCTGGGACAGGTGGCCATCCAGCCTCTGTTTAAAAACCTTGAAAGAAAGAGACTCCACTACTCTCCAAGGCAGAAGCATCTTCCACTGTTAAACAGCCCTTACTCTCAGGAAGTTCTTCTAATGTTGAGCTGGAATCTCTTTTCCTGGAGCTTGCATCCATTGCTCCATTGGGTCCTATTCTCTGGAGCAGCAGAAAACAAGCTTGCTCCCTCCTCAATATGACATCCCTTCAAATATTTAAACAAGGCTATTATATCACCTCTTAACCTTCTATTCTCCAGGCTAAACATACCTAGCTCCCTAGGTCACTCCTGATAGGGCTTTATGGTTTCCAGACCTTCCACCATTTCGGTGGTCCTCCTTTGGACACGCTGTAGCTTCCCCACATTCCTTTTTAGATTGTGGGGCCCAGAACTGGACACAGGATTATTCCCAGTGAGGCCTGATGAAAGCAGATATGAGTGGCACTGTGACTTCCTTCGATCTAGGCACTCTATTTCCACTGATGCAGCTCGGAATTGCACTGTAGATGGACTCTTTTGTGTAAATGTCAGCACTGTGTCATCTAAGGCCTTCTAGAAATACTCATGGCATCAACGCACCTGTCAAAGTCAGGGTCAAATCTCCTCTAAGATGGTCCTCAGTGCTTGTTCTGGGACCCAATTGAACATCCAGTGAGATGTTCAAGCAAAAATTGCCCCAAAGTTGAGCAAAAATTGGAGGGTTTGGTCCATTGTTGGGTCACCTTTTTCCTGAAATCCTCCCAGTGTTTTCCAGGGGTCTAAGAAGGCCTTTGGACCAAATCCAGCCCATCTTCTGCTACAGAGAGAAAAGACACTTTGACGATTCCCGCATTGAGGGAAAAATCAAATTGGGAGGACATCTGGGATCCTTGTCGTCTACAAAAGTTTAATTTGAATTTGCCCGTCATCCGCGGGCCTCTCTTTACAATAAATAAAGTGATTTCAATGAGAGGAGCCGCCGTCTCCTTCAGAGATACAGGAAGATTGCGGTAATTAAAAGAGCGGAAGGAGGTACATTCATGCCTCGTTATCTTTGGGTTGTTAAAAGGCAATGATTAAATAAAAGTTGATGGAAGCTGCCAGAAAGATAGATTATCCGACCCAAAAGGGCTCCATCATTTTTTTTTAATTTTCTAATTCCTCAATAGGACTGATCAGAACAAGACTCTGCATTTAATGCTCTGAATTAGAGACTAATGAGCGCCGCGGAAGTAATTTCCTCCCCTTCTCCTCCATGGAGCTCCCTCCCACAAACTCCTGGAAGCCATTAATGGAGGAAAGGCCCCAAAGAGCCCTGGAGAAGGGCCATCCCAATTGGAGTTGCCAGTCCAGGGTCGCCCCGGGCCCTGAGGTTTCTGGGCCAAAACCTGAGGCTTGAAATGCAATGGCCCTGAGCAACGCCATTAAACTGCATGCGCTGAGCACCAACCGCAGTTCATCACAGCTCAAACATATACACAGAGAGAGATGCACAATGTAGTTAAGTCAGAACTCTTAGCTAAAATCTGGGCAATGGAGGATTTATTCCTTACGTAGGGAGACAGGATAAGGAAAATGAAGATGATGATGATGATGATGATGATGAGTTCCCCATGACAGCCTTGCAAAAAAGCTACTAAAATGTAGGATAGGCAATGCTACGGTTAAGTGGATCTGTAGTTGGTTGACAAGCTGAACCCAGAGGACAAGAGCAAAATTCACAATGACCATAATAACAGATATGTACTGTGCCACGGTCCAAGAATCCAAATGGTTCTCGGCGGCACCATCTGCGGAGTCAGCTGTTCACCTCTGCTATTTTCCTCTCCCTTCCTGGACCGTGCCCTTCGACTGGCAGAAGAGACAACTTGTGCATTCAGCTCTTTCAGCTTCCTACCCAACACATGGCCATCCAGCCTCTGCTTAAAGACCTCCAAAGAAGGAGACTCCATTATACTCCAAGGGAGTGTCTTCCCCAATCAAACAGCCCTTACTGTCAGGAAGTTCCTCCTAATGTTGATCTGGAATCTCTTTTCTTATAGCTTGCATCCGTTGCTCCACTGTGTCCTGTTCTTTGCAGCAGCAGAATAAAAAACCCTTGCTCTCTCTTCAATGTGACATCCCTTCAAATCCTTAAACAGGGATATCATATCACCTCTTAACTATCACTCCCTCAATGGAGAGTGGTGGGGTCTCCTTCTTTGGAGGTCTTTAGACAGATACTGCATGGCAATCTGTCCAAGAGAGTGCTTTTGAATTCCTGCATGGCAGAAAGAGGGTTGGACTGGATAGCCCTTTTGGGGGTCTCTTCCAGCTCTATGATTCTACATCACAGCAGTTGTAGGTGACTTTAGCAGCTCCCTCACTAATCATGTCCTGTGGCCTTAGGTACGCCTTGTAGAGAAGTCTGGGCCTCCCCCTTTAAAATCACCTGCTACACACCCATACAAAACACCCCTGTTAACCTCACCTGTTTGCTAAGCTCTGTAGTTCAGTCAATTAATCCTTGCCAACTGTAGCAAGCTGCTGGGTTCCTCCAGACCAACAGCTGAGCTGGAGATTTGCAGTCGGCCCTTTCACTTGCCTAGAGCTGAGCCTCTGAAAAAGGGAGAATTTGTAACTGCATCGCCAATGTAGAGTTGACCACGAAAGTAGACCCAAGGCCAGAGATATTGCAACCCTAACCCAAAG
>NC_056522.1:382170669-382196560 GCF_019175285.1 Sceloporus undulatus
CAAAGCCCAAGCTTTCTTGATCTGTTGTGCACCCAGGATGCTGTACAAAACAGATCCAAGGCCTCTGGGGGCCTCACATAAACAAGAAATGGCACATGGCCATTACGCCTCACAGTCCCCCTTCTCCTGTGAAAGGGGTGAACTAACAGAGTGGGCTTGGTCGGTTGGACATGTGCAAAAGGAATGAGAAGACAATGGAACATGTGCATTATGCCAACCAACTATCAGCCCACTGGATGAGTGGGATATATCTATGTATTGACTCACCTTTCCACTAGTGATTCGCAGATTTACTCTGTGGGACTAACCCACTAGAAGAATGCAGATTATGTAGTGATAGAAGGCTTTTCCACACAATCCTGTGAGGGAGATACAGCTGAAAGTCATCCAAGGGGGTTTCCATGGCTAAGGGAGAACTTTAACCTGGATCCTCCTAGTTTCCAATCCAGGGATGGGGAAGCACTGATATGACAGCCCTGCTTAAATATTTGAAGGGGTGTCACATTGAGGTGGAGCAAGCTTGTTTTCTGCTGTCCAGAGAATAGGACACAATGGAGCAATGTTGCAAGCTCCAGGAAAAGAGATTCCAGCTCAACATTAGGAGGACCTCCTGAGAGTAAGGGCTGTTCGACAGTGGGACACACTCCTTCCTCAGAGTATAATGGGTCTTCTTCTTTGGAGGTCTTTAAACAGAGGCAAGATGGTCATCTGTCAATGGCGATGCTTTGACTGAGAGTTCCTGATGGCAGAAGGGTTGGCTTTCGTGGTTACATCCAACTCTATGATTCTATGAAAGTGGTCCTCACAACCCTAACAAGGCACTTGGGGGCACTTTGTTATAAATAACAATGACAGCTCTGGGGTACGTCTGTCCGTAGTCAGAACTCGCTCCCTAGTTTAGGTTAGGGCCACTTGCCTCCCCAAAACCCCTAAATGAACCCCATTTTTTATAAATTGTGTGATTTGCATTCAAGCCCCTCAGAAATCTCAGCCTAAGCTCCCCAAATACATGCAACAAGCCAAAATAAATCCTCTCCAAATCCCAACCCTTTTCCCCCTCCAAGAAGTGATGCGAAATCACCTTTGGTTCCCATTTTGGAGGGAAATGCCGGGGGGAGAATATATTTGGTGCATTAGTGGGGTGAAAATTTCGCCCCCCCCCGATCCCATTGCAGCCAACCTTCTGCTTTATGACTATATGAGGAAACCCCACTGGAAGGATTCAAGGTTTAAAAAAGCCCACGTTCCCCTTTTCTCCTTTTCTCCCCAAACAGAAGACAGAAAATTAGTGAACAGAAGGAAAGCTTATGAACTGAAAAGCAAGTCATACAAAAATAAATGTCTGTGTTTCAGGCAACCTGGGGACTTGTTGAATGGAGGTATCACTCAGTTTCTGCAGAAGAAGTTCTGCCGGAGGGCTTTAATGCCCCATCATAACTCTGCGCTTAGTTAAGAGAGGCGTTTGCCTATATTTTACGGGATGAAATATTACATCAGTGTTGCTGCTGTAAAATCTCCTCTTGCAAGTTGTGCATGGCTGGTGGTGCTACTCAGCCTTGTCCTGAATGGCAATGTTGTGCAATGTAAACGCACATCCAGATGTGCACCAAATGTACAAACTGAAGTCACCCACCATCTGCATGCGCAACAGCGCCATATGCACAACTCCGTCTGCAGACCTGACCTGAATGTGGCCATTCTGCATTGGACAAACATGTCCAACTATTTTATATATTGCGGAAATTATGCAGGTTCAGACACGAAAGGATTCTGGCCATGCTTTTTAATTTTGACAATGTGGCGGCTACTTTTAAGAATTTGAGGATTCATGCACTCCATCTGTGTTGTCACCAATTTATGCATGACATGCATGCTGTTGAATGTTTCACAGAGCTGATTCATACAGCTTCCATGCTGCCTTCTGTTCCCATTTTGCTTTGGTTGGGTGGACAACTCAAACGACAGGTAAAGTGGTGTGTTTTCAATTGATCCTAGAGCTGGGAAGGGGCCCCCACCTCCTGCTCAGTGTGTAGTCTCCAGCTAGAGCATCCTAAGCAGGTGGCTGTCTGGACCATTTTGGAAAGCCTCCAGAGAAGCCCACCTCACCACCTTTGTGGCCATTGAGTCCTTTGCCCAACCTCTATCACTGTATTTCAGGGTGGATCCCTAAAGGTAGAAAAAATGAAATGCACAGATATAGGAGGGTGACACCTGGCTTAGGAGACTTGTACATGTGAAAGGATCTAGGAGTCCATGCAGAAACAAATGAACATGAATCAACAGTGTGATGCAGCAGCTAACAAGGCCAATGCGATTTTAGGCTGCATCAATAAAAGTATGGGGTCTAGGGAAGTAATAGTGCCACTGTATTCTGCTTTGGTCTGGGCACCACAATTAAAGAAGGATATGGAGAAATTGAAGTGTGTCAAAGGAGGGCAACAGAAATGATGAAGAGTCTGGAAACCATGGAGCCCTATGAGGAATGACTTAGGGAGCGTGGTAGGTTTAGCCTGGAGAAGAGAAGGTTAAGGGTGATATGATAGCTCTCTTTAAGTATTTGAAGGGATGCCATATTGAAGATGGAGCAAGCTTGTTTTCTGCTGCTCCAGAGAACAGGACCTGGAACAATGGATGCAAGCTACAGGAAAAGAGATTCCACCTCAACATTAGGAGGAACTTCCTGAGAGTAAGGGCTGTTCGACAATGGAATGCACTCCTTCCTCGGAGGGTGATAGAGTCTTCTTCCTTGGAGGTCTTTAAGCAGAGGCTGGATGGCCATCTGTCAGGGATGCTTGAATTGGATTTCCTGCATGGCAGAAGAAGGGGGTTGGACTGGATCAGGGCCCTTGGGGTCTCTTCCAACTCTACGATTCTATGATTCTATGATCTCTCTAAGCACTTGGTCCCATTGCCCAGTGCTCTCACTGTCAAGAAGTCCTTCTAATGTTCAAAACACGCGGCAATGGATGCAAGCTCCAGAGGAAAGAGATCTGCTTCAACATTAGGAGGAACTTCCTGAGGTAAGGGCTGTTTGACAGTGGACACACTCCTTCCTCAGAGTGCAGTGGAGTCTCCTTCTTAGAGGTATTTAAGCAGAGGCTGGATGGCCATCTGTCGGGTATGCTTTGATTGGATTTCCTGCATGGCAGAATGGGTTGGACTGGATCAGGGCCCTTGTGGTCTCTTCCAACTCTATGATTCTATGATTCTATGAAATCTACCTCCTGGAACTGCTGACCATTACACCTGGTCCTATCTTTCTGGGGAGCAGAGAACAAAACTGCCCCCTCCTCTTTGTGGGAAAGCCCTTGAGGCTTTAAAGCGGGCCATCATGTCACCTCAATTTCTCGACCAAACTGAACATGCCCAGATCCTTCAACTCTCCCTAGGTTTGGTTCTCCATGCATGATCATCCTCACTGCCCTCTCTGCCAGCTTGTCTCTATCCTTCTTAAAATCTGGACTCCAGATGAGGAACCTCAGACCATGAAACCATGCTGGCTCTCAACTGGAAATGGCTGAAGTAGAGTGAAGGGAATGCTGGATGTGCATTGTCACCCGTACCTTGGACAGTTGCTGCACATGTATTGTGACTCTATGATTTCTGTCACTTTAATTCTTGAGGCGTCTTTCGTGTCCAGTTTCTCAACATCCTTTTTGGATTGTGTTTCCCAGAACTAGACACAGTATTATTCCAGGTGGTCCTGACCAAAGCAGAATTGAGTCTGCCTATTTTCAGACAAATGTCCTAGAGTTCTCTTGAGCAGATTCTGTTCTAGAATCTTCCTGGTAATGTCAGACTAAGTGGACGATAGTTGTTGGGATCCTCTTTCTTCCCCTTTTGAAGATGGGGACCGTTTGCCCTCCGCCGTCGGCTGGCACTTCTGCTTGTGCTTCTCGGTGTTGCTTTTAAACGTTAATGATCTGCTGTAGAATCTTTCCTGGAATTGATGTCAGACTAAACTGGCAGAATAGGTCTAGATTGAAGAGAGTAATAGCGACACTGTTACTCTCTCAGGTCTCAGCTGGAATATTCCAGGTGACCCGTCCAAAGCAGAATAGAGTGGGATGATATTACCTCCCCCTATTTAGACACTATGCTTTTATGGCAGAGCCTAGAATTGCATTGGCTTTGTTAGCTGCCGCCTCACACTGTTGACTCCTGTTCGCCTCTGTACTAGGACCCTTAGGTCCCCTTTGCATGTATGTTTATTCTCGGGACTATTATTTCCCTTGATCTAGGCGCTGGCTCCTACTAATCACATTTCTGTCTTGCTGTCTGTTGCAGGAAATCCAGGAGGAAGCAGAAAGGAAGGAAAACATTTCCATCACATCAGAGGACTCCTGGCATCTGCAGACATCTCTCCTGCCTGCTTTCCCTCGAACTCTGCTCTCCCAGCGACTCTTCTGGCGTATGTCGCTGATGGATGGCAGAATAGCACCTCTTCTTGGGTCTCCTGTCCTCCGGCCCAGAGGACGCCTGCCCCTAATGACCTGCGGGTTGCAATTAAATTGCGGAGACTCCGATTCAAGTGTGACATTGTCACTCTCCTCTCCTCCAAAACATCTTCGCTCGGGAGCACATAATTAATATATTCATCAGGAAATGTTTAATGTTAGGCTTTCAATTTTCAAGACTGTTTGAGGATAGAACTGCAATCAAGAGCTATATTAAAAAACAAATCCCAGATGATCCCGCTGCTTTGCAGCAGAGATGCCATGAAACCGGATTTTGGATCTGATGAAATATTTCTCAGCGTTGCAGAGCAGACTTGGCTCCCGCCTTTCTCTCCTTTTCGCTCTTCCTTGGTGCTGGCCGGACTTCTTATTCTAGCAAAGACATGAAGGGTTTTAATTATAGAATTATAGGATCCTGGGAGTTGGAAGAGAACCCCAAAGAACATCTGGTTGTGCAAGTAGTAATGGACATGCGGTGGTTCTTTGAGGAAGAAATTGCCCAAATTCACAACTGCCTATATATTTGGGATGGAAGGAACTTGAGATCTGCTTTATCTTAAATTGCTGCATTCATAGAATCATAGAATCATAGAATCATAGAGTTTGGAGAGAGACCACAAGGGCCTGATCCAGTCAACCCCCTTCTTCTGCCATGCGGAGGAATCCAAATCAAAGCATCCTGACAGATGGCCATCCAGCCTCGTTTAAGACTCCAAGGAAGGAGACTCTATCACCCTCCGAGGAGGAGTGCATTCCATGTCGACAGCCTTACTCTCAGGAAGTTCCTCCTAATGTTCAGGTGGAATCTCTTTCCTGCAGTTGCATCCATTGTTCCGGGTCCTGTTCTCTGGAGCAGCAGAAAACAGCTTTTCCCTCTCAATATGACATCCTTTCAAATATTTAAACAGGGCTATCATATCACCTCTTAACCTTCTTTCTTCAGGCTACTAAACATCCCCAGCTCCCTAAGTCGTTCTCATAGGGCATGGTTCCAGACCCTTCACCATTTTTGTCGCCCTCCTTTGAACATGGCTCCAGTTTCTCAATGTCCTTTTTGAATTGTGGCGCCCAGAAATGGACACAAATTCCAGGTGGGGCCTGACCAAGCAGAATACGTTGGCACTTTTACTTCTCTTGATTAGACATTATACTTCTATTGATGCGCCTAAAATACATTGGCCTTGTTAGCTGCGCATCACACTGTTGACTCATGTTCAACTTTGGTCTACTTGACTCCTAGATCCCTTTCACACGTATTTCATTCAGCCAGTGTCACCATCCTTATCTGTGCATTTATTTTTCGCCCTAAGTGCAATACCTACATTTCTCCCGTTGAATTTCATCTCTGTTAGTTTGGCCCAGTTTCTAGTCTATTCAGGTCATTTTGAATCTTGATCCTGTCCTCTGGTATACTATTCCCCCTAATTTGGTGTCATCTGCAATTTGATAAGTATGCTCCCAATTCTGTCATCCAGGTCATTGATAAAGATGTGAATAGCATGGGCCCAGGACAGAGCCCTGTGGGACCCCACTGGTCATCTCTCCGGATGAAAAGGAGCAGCATTGTTGAGCACCCTTTGGGTTCGGCGGTCCCATTAACCATACAGATCCATTTAACAGTTACTTTGTCTAGTCCACCTTTTTACAAGCTTGTTTGCAAGTATGTCATGGGGAACTTTGTCAAGGCCTTACTGAAATCAAGATCTACTACATCCACAGCATTCCCTTCATCTACCAAGATGTCATTTTATCAAGAAGAAAGAATTAGGTTTGTCTGGCATGACTTGTTTCTCTGAACCATGTTGACTTTTTGTGATGATGGCTTGCCTTCTAGTCTTCACAGACTCTCTCTTTAATGATCTGCTCCGAATCTTTCCTGGGATTGACCCGACTAACTGGATGTATGATTGTTGGGATCCTCTTTTTTTCCCCTTTTTTGAAGATGGGGACAACGTTTGCCTCTCCGTCGGCTGGGATCTCTCCTCTTCTCCAGGAGTCCTCAAAGACTATTATTGCCAATGGCTCTGGATGTTACATTTGCCAGTTCTTTTTTAGTTCCCTTGGTGGAGTTCATCTGGTCCTGGAGCACTTCACACCGGTGGGATTCAACGATTCGAATTGGGACCCTTGTGCATGCTCAGTGAGGATCTGGACACTTTCCTCCTTCCCTGCCCCCTCCTTAGCTGTCATCCTTCACTGGGCTGAAGGAGCAGCCAAGGGATGATGGGATAGGTTGCAGGGGGTCACTGGAGCCAGGATTGGACTGAAGGAGCAGTCAGGGGATGATGGGATGGGTGGCAGGGTAGCAGAGAGGAGGAGATGAAGGAGCATGACGCAGGGGGCCGAGGGGGGCGACATCGTAGTGATCTTCCACACCAGACCAATTTGAAGTGAAATCGAAGTGAGCTTGAAAGAGAATTCTGTGCATTCACTTTTTTCAATTTTACCAAAAATGATGGGGTTCACTTTGGAATCACTGCTGAAGCCCCATAGAAAGTAACCTTGGTCTGATCACACATTCACGTTACAAGTGATTCGCATTGTTGATCTGAGCTCCAAAAATCCCCAAAAACCTCTGTGTGATAAACGCCGCAAACATTTGAAGGGATGCCATATTGAGGAGGGAGCAAGCTTGTTTTCTGCTGCTCCGGAGAATAGGGCTGCTCCAGGGCTGTTCGACAGTGGAACACACTCCTTCCTCGGAGTGTAGTGGAGTCTCCTTCCTTGGAGGCTGTCTTTAAGCAGAAGCTAGATTGCCATCTGCTGGAGATGCTTTGATTTGGATTTCCTGCATGGCAGAAGAAGGGGGTTGGACTGGATCAGGGCCCTTGCGGTCTCTTCCAACTCTATCATTCTATGATTCTATGATTCTATGAATAGGACAAAATGGAGAAATGGGTGCAAGCTCCAGGATAAGAGATTCCAGCTCAACAATAGGAGGAACTTCCTGAGAGTAAGGGCTGTTCAACAGTGGAACACACTCCTTCCTCAGAGATTGTGGTAGAGTCTCCTTCTTTGGAGGTCTTTAAGCAGAGGCTGGCCATCTGTCAAATTGGGGGTCCTTTGATGGAGAATAGTGTTGGACTGGATCAGGGCCCTTCTTGGGGTCTCTTCCAATTCTATGATTTTGTGATTCTGTGATTCTATGTTCTCCTGGCCTCAAACCATTTAGGGCAGTGGTGGCGAGCCTATGCCACAAGTGCCAGAGATGGCACTCAGAGCCCTCTCTGTGGGCACACATGCCATCACCCCAGCACAGAGTTTGCCAGCCAGAGGGATGTGGCACTTTGCGATAAATAAGTGGGTTTGGGGTTGCAGTTTGGGCACTTGGCCTCTAAAACGTTCACCATCACTGATTTAGGGGCTTTGTAGGTCAAGACCAGCACCTTGAATTGGGCTCAGAAACCATTGGGAAGCCACCCTTGTTCTGGCAAGACTGGTGTTGTTTGTTTTCTCAAATGCACAACTCATATGCAGTACAAGGGGGGGGGCTGTCCTGCAATGCTACACATGCCTTCATTGTTTTTATCTGCCTTTCAAACATTTCAGACTTATGAGAAGCCTAAGCCAAACCTGTCACAGGGTTTCCTGGATCTGATATCTTCAGACGAAGTTGGACAGCATTGCCTTCCTCTTTCTTTGAGAGAGTGTGGCTTACCCATGAATGATCAGGGATTTGAATCCTGGTCTCCCAAATGCAAGCCCAGCACAAAAACCGCACTGACTCTCATGCGTTGCCAGCTCCGCTCAGTAGCAATGCAATGGAAATGTTAATAAAATGCGCAGTAAATCTGCAAGTGATGAAAAAGGGGTATTTAAAGTTGTTAACAGTCCAAGAGGGAGGCAGGAGATCTTCATGTCTAGACAGATTGATGTGGAAGTAGCTACTCCAGAGCCGCAGCTTCTTAAAGAGATGTTGAAATGGTCACCTCTTTGACGGCCGGAGGACATAAATACTCAGGTGTTTTCGGAGAGAAAGAGAGATGGAAAGAGGAACGTCGGCCTTTTCCTCTATATAAAGAGTATAAAAGAGGGAAAGGGGGGAGTTTGGTGTCTTCTTCTTCAAGACTGAAGTTCTGATCCCAGTTGTGGAGTGACGCAAAGGAGGACAAGGCACCGCAAATTGTAGGACGATCAGGAAAAATGGAGGGCAAGACCAAAGAAAAGCTTTTAAAGACCCATATGTAGGACATGTCCTGGAAAAGGAAGATGTCTGGTCTCTCTATGCATTTATTTACAAGCACAAATTATAAAATGTAACAATCCTCATAAGACAAGAAAGGAGAGAGTTTTGCTCTTGTTTCTGACTTACGGCGAACCTGTCATGGGGGTTTCCTTGGCAAAATCGGTTCAGAGGAGGTCTCTCAGAGGCTGAGAGAGCCTGACTTGCCCAAGGTCACCCAGTGGGCTTCCACGGCCAAGAAGGGATTTGAACCCAGGTCTCCAGAGTCTTCACACCGGTTCCACAGAAGGAGTCTTTGCACATGTCTTTGGAAATGCTCAAGCAATCCAGGAAAAAATTCTGCCCATGCACAAGGCAACTGGACCCCCAAAGAAAGGACCGTGTTTCCAGGACACGTCCTACATTTCAGCCTTCTGTCCAAAATGTCCTCCGTGTCGAGCATAACTAAGAAGCACAAATTTTCATTTACATGAGTGTTTGCAGCCTTTAAAGCAATAGCAATAGCAAGTACATTTCTATACTGCTTCATAGTGAACCCAGCACTCTTTCAGTGGTTTACAAAGTGTAAACCAATTGCCCCCAACAAGCTGGGGACTCCTTTTACCAACCTACAAAAGGATGCAAGGCTGAGTCAACCTTGGAGCCTTGCGGGGATTGAACTCACAACCTCGAAGTACTGTACCAGCATTTAACCACTCTGCCATGAAATCCAACAATTTTCTTGGATGTCCTACATTTTCCAGTGCCTTGTCCTCCTTTGCGGTTAGGAAATCTGATCACCCTTAGATAGGCTGGGACCCAGCTAAGCATGAGTTCAAGGAGGGAATGAAAGAGATCTCTAGGTGGGTGAGCATCACGTTGCGGAGGGAGCTGGATCCCATCTTTGGGAAAGAGACATCCCCCTTTTGACTAGAGTGCCATCTCAAAGGCAGGGAAGGAGGGAGGTTCTCCTTCCAACGCCATCATCCCCTTTGTTCCAGATCTCTTTGCAGAGCAGACAACAAGCTGATTGTCTTTAAATGTGGAACTGATTGGCCGCCTTCACCAGGCGACAAGGAGAGGATCCATGGCTGCCATCCCTGGATTGCAATAAGATGGAGCCTCTGGTGCCTTCTTATGAATATGTATATGCTACACAACAGGGTTGGCTGCATTCACCAAGCCTGCCTGCCTGCCTTCCTGTCTCTCCCTCCTTCCCTCCTTCCCTCCTTCCTTCCCTCCCTCCCTCCCTCCCTCCCTTTTTTCTTGCCTGCTTCCTTGCCTTCCTGTCTCTCTCTCTCCTTCCTTCCTTTTTTTCCTGCCTGCCTGCCTGCCTGCTTGCCTCCCTCCCTCCCTTTTTTCTTGCCTGCCTGCTTGCCTTCCTGTCTCTCTCCCTCCCTCCCTCCCTTTTTTCTTGCCTGCCTACTTGCCTTCCTGTCTCTCTCTCCCCCTCCCTCCCTTACTTTTTTCCTGCCTGCCTGCTTGCTGCTTGCCTCCTCTCTCTCTCTCTCTCTCTTTCCTTCCCTCTGTCCTCCCTCCCTTCCTTTTTTCCTGAAGGCCTGCTTGCCTTCCTGTCTCTCCCTCCCTTCCCCCTCCCTTCCTTTTTTCTTGCCTGCTTGCTTGCCTTCCTGTCTCTCTCTCCTTCCTTCCTTCCTTCCTTTTTTCCTGCCTGTCTCCCTCCCTCCCTCACTCCCTTTTATCCTGCCTGCCTGCTTGCCTTCCTGTCTATCCTTCCTTCCTTCCTTTTTTCCTGCCTGCCTGCCTGCTTACCTCCCTCCCTGCCTTCTTCCTTCTTGATTGCCTGCCTGCTCTCCTTCCTCTCCTTCTCTGGAGTTCTTTAATCAGAGTCTGGATTAGCATCTGTCCATGGAGATGCTTTGACTGAGTGTTCCTGCATGGCAGAATGGGCTTGGACTGGATGGCCCCTGGGGTCTCTTCCAACTCTAGGATTCTTATGGTTCTATGAAGTTTGCACCAGAACCTGGGACTGGGCCCTGCATTGCCCTGACTGCTCAGTGGGAAAACTAGTGGAGGACTTTTGATTTATCCCATGAAGATGGCTGCTTTGCATTGCGCAGCGAGTGATGCTCTTGAAGCACCAGCGCAGCATCACTCCCAGAACTGGTCCCAGTTGGACCTAAAAAGCCCACAGAAGGTCCCTTTATCCTGGGCATAGAATGGGAGCCGACTCGTCAAAACCAACTGAGATATCAATTATGATAATGGAACTTGATGGAATTTATCTTTTTAAATTGATTGATGGAGTTGAAGTGCACGGTCAACACTAAGTTCATCACTGAACTGAGTTATTAATTAAGGTATTAATTAATCTAATGAGAGGCCATGCTAAAGAGCCAACAGATTTTACTTCTTCCAGTTAACCTGATTGAAAACTGAACTCATTTTCATGTATAAATATCCTAAAGGAACCAGACCCATTTGATTTTGGAAGCTAAGCGGGGTCAGCCCTGCTTAGTCCTTGGATGGGTGACCACCAATGAATATCAGTTGCTGCAGGTGATACTTCAGAGGAAGGAAGTGGGCAAAAAACAAAGCAAAACCCAGCTCTGAGAATCCCTTGACTAGGAAAAAATTCAGAGAGTTGCCATAAGTTGACACACACACACACACACACACACACACATGCAATGGCAACCCCTAAATACCCGAAAGGCAACAGATCCTGCCTGGCCTGGAAAGAGTACCAGGGTTAGCTCTGGTTAGTCCTTGGATGGGACACAGTCAATGAAGACCAGGTGCTGTAAGCTACCTTTCACAGGAAGGAAGCGGGAAAGCCACCTCTCAGAGTTCCTTGTCCAATAAAATCCTATTGGAAATATCCATGGGGTGGCCATGAGTCACTCTGCCATACAGGGAGACACGGCCCAAGCCCTCCCTGAGACTGATGGCCATCCAGCCTCTCTTTGAAAACAGCCTCCAAAGAAGGAGGCTCCCTTATCCTCCATGGAGGCAGCAGCGCCTTCCACTCTCAAGCATCTCTTGCTGCCAGGAAGTTATTCCTAAGGTTCAGGTGGAATCTCTTTTCCTGCAGTTTGAATCCAGGCCCCTGGTTCCTGGAGCAGCAGAAAGCAAGCTTGCTCCGTCCTCCAGATGTTGTTGTTGTTGTTGTGTGCCTTCAAGTCACTTCCCTCTTATGGGGACCCTAAGGCTAACCTCTCATGGTGGGAAGATTTGTTCAGGTTTGCCATTGCCATCCCTTAAGGCCAGGAGGATGTGGCTTGCCTAAGGTCACAGAGTGGCTTTCATGGCCAAGCCAGGAATCGAACCCTGGTCTCCAGAGAGATCTTGCAGCACCTTTGAGAGTAACTGAAGGAAAGAAACTGGCACCTTGAACTTGTATTTTGTCATGCATCTGAGGAAGTAGACTGAAGTCTATGAAACCTTTCTTTCAGTTTGGACTTTTTCACATGGAGGAATGCATCACTGTCCCGAAAGAAGAAGGAGAAAGTGGGGCCAATCCGAAAATGCATGACATTGTGCACTAGCTCCTCACACGCAAAGAAAACACAGTGTCCATCCCAAAGAGAAAGCAGTGCGAATGCGGATGCATTCATCTCATGAGCATGCACCCATCGGCCTCTTCATTGCGAATTAGTGCATTTGCGTCTGCGCAAGAAGGAGAGGATGACATCTGGAAACCAGCCAAGAAACATTTCCTCCCAGAGCATTAAACTAAGTCTCTATATTGTTGCTGTGTGCCTTCCAGTCCTTTCCTTCTTATGCCAGGCCCTATCATTGGTTCTCTAGGAAAGATTTCTTCAGAGGGGTTTTCCTTCACATTTCCCCCCTTCAGTCTTTCCTCTGAAACAGCTGCTTTCCTCTCGGCAACCAAGGACCACAGGAAGGAAAATCACAACAACAAAGGATCATGGGAATTGTAGTCTGTTTCTAATGGGGGGAATCCCATGACCAGACTAGAGATGCATTTCATACTAACGCAAATTTGAACTGACTTTGAATTCACTTTGGAAAAGGATGTATAAATCCGATAGTTTTCCAAATTTAGCTATTTCTGGGATGTCCCACAATTGTGTTTGGATTGCCTTCCAATTGTGTTTGGTGTCATTTGATATGCTTTTGTGAAATACCACGGATGACTCCGGACTGACTTTGGGTTCACCTTCCAATTTTCCCCATGTGAAAAAGTCCTTAGTCTCCAAGGGGTCCCTACCTACTGATTCTACAGACTAACAGGGCTGTATCTTTGAACTCTACTTGGTCTCCAGAGTCGCAGTCCAACACTCAAACCACTCTGTCATGCTGTCTCTCCATCCTCCATATGAAATCCTTTCCAATAAGGTCCCTTGTTCCAACTCCAAGAACCATAGAGTCCCTTGTTGCAGCTTCTAAGAGCCAGTCCTCCTTTGCCTGAGGATAGAGACTGAGCCAAGAGAGAGCTCCTGGATTATTGTTGTTTTCAAACAATTCTGAATAAAGCCATCTGAAGCTTGATGGGTTTCCCTTTCTGTGCCCTCTTGCCAATCTGTGCCCTGCCTTTGCCCTGGCATGGCTTTCCATGCCTTCCTCCCCATGATCCTGGCTGGTCCTTCCTCCTTTGGATTCGGGCGCAAGGCAGATGGCTGAGGCCTGCTTTGGGCACGACACCCGCAGCCCAACCAGCTGGGTTTCCGCTTGTAATACAAGGCCAGCTTTTGTCACAGCCAGGCTTTGAAGTGGAGGGATTGCTCCTTCCTTCTGCAAGCTTGACGCTTCTTTCCTTTCTTCTTTCCTCCCTCCCTCCCTCCTTCATCCTCCCATCCTTCCCTCGCAGCCAGCTTTGGTCCCCAGCGCCCCTCAGCAAATCAACTTCAAATAGGATTGGGAAGTAATAAAGCAGACATATACAGGTGGCTACAAGAAAGCACCGCAGATGGTTTCCAAGTCCCCCCGAGGACCATGGGACTCTTTATCCTGTTGATTTGCATTAACTTTTTCTCAAAAAAGGGGGGCTTTATTCAATTTGAAGAATTCAGAACCAGACAAACAAGCCAGGAGCCAAAGTACACGAAGGACAAACCTCTCCATAAAAAAACAGCACAGTATTGGCTTGCATCCTTTTGGTTATGGTGCCAGTTAGAGTAACCCCATTGAGCCCAGCGCTGAATAGTGAGTGAAGAGACATGTAAAACACACACACACACACTAGATATGTCTAGTTTGTTTGGGAATAACATTAGTGTCCATGTCCCTGTGGGTACAATGCCTAGAGGATGCTCCATCAGCCCTGGTCTTCTTACAGCTCTCAGTGGAAGAAAGGGGGGTACTACCTCTGTCTCTCTCCTTGGTCTGTCCTTTCCTGGCTCTCAGTCTAATTGCAAAAGTCTTCTTATAGAATCATAGAATCCTAGAGTTGGAAGAGGCCCCAAGAAGGGCCTTGATCCAGTCCAGCCCCCTTCTGCCATGCAGGAACTCTCCATCAAAGCATCCCCATTGATAGATGGCCATCCAGCCTCTATTTAAAGACCTCTAAGGAAGGAGGAAGCAGTTCAGTTCTCTGAACTAGGCTGCATCAATAGAAGTAAAGTGTCTAGATCAAGGGAAGTAACAGTATTCTGTATTCTGCTTTGGTCAGGCCTCACCTGGAATAATCCCGGGTCCAGTTCTGGGCAACACAATTCAAAAAGGACATTGAGAAACTGGAACCATGTGTCCAAGGGAGGGCAACCAAAATAGTGAAGGGTCTGGAAACCATGAAGCCCTATGAGGAGAGACTTTGGGATGTACTGGGTATATTTAGCCTGGAAAAGAAAAGATTAAGAGGGGATTTGATAATTCTCTTTAAGTATTTGTCACGTTGAGGATGGAGTAAGCTTATTTTCTGCTGCTCCACAGACTAGAACCCAGAACAATGGATGCAAGCCCCAGGAAAAGAGGTTCCAGCTCAACATTCAGAGGAACCTCCTGAGAGTAAGGGCTGTTTGACAGTGGGACACACTCCCTTTTTTCTTTTCTCTTTCTTCTCTTTCTTCCTCTGCCTTTTCTCCTTTCCTCCTTTTCCTTTCTCCTTCTCCTCCTAATTTCTTTTCTCCTTCCTCCTCCTCCTCCTCTTCTTCATTTGATATGAAGAAGAGGGATTGCCATCTCTAGCCTTCAGAAAACAATTCCCTTCGTCCCATCTCTCGCTGTAATAGAAATAATCATTATTTCTGGCAAATATGATTGGGGTTTAGTGGTGCCCAGACATGTGGAATTCCACCCTTAAGAGATCAAATGCAATCTAGGCGAATATGAACTGCACATCCAGCAAATTAATGGGTCTGTCAGGAGAAAATTGTAGGCAAACAGCAATGAAGAAATAATCCCGAGCAAATTGCTAATGGCAAAACCGGTTCTCTCCTCCAGAGACGCCTGGTACCTGCCTTCAGGATGAGGGCTTGCTACGTTCCTAAACAGGCAAAGGCCGGAGCCTCGCAGGACGGAGATTTGCGCGGGGGCTTCAAAGCCAGCCATAACTTTTGTTGGCTCTGATGAAGCCCAGGTTTCTGGAGAAGGAAACACATCCATGGTACATAGCTATGCCCCATCTCCTGGTGCATATGCACTTTTTCAGAGGGGCAGCTTGTGGAAAACATCTGTTTGCATGCCAATGGGGAGCATCAGGAGATCAGAGACGCCTCCAGCTTTTATTGGCTGTTCAGCAATGATGCCACAGATTCCCCAGGACTTCCAGCTGAAGGGACATTAGCTGGAGACCTCTTTCTCTGCAGAAATGGCCATCTGGGGGAAGGTCTGTGGCAATAAGGTGGGCTTGGGAGATCTGGGTCACCATAAGATAGGCACCGGTGCAGTGGTCTGTCTGCTGGATAAGGACTCTGGAGACCAGGATTCGAATCCCAGCTCAGCCATGGGGACCCACTGAGTGGCCATGAGCAAGTCGTGCCCTTTCAATCTCAGAGGGAGCCAATGGTGACAAACCTTCCCTGAACAATAAGCCATGATATATT
The DNA here is from genome assembly GCF_019175285.1 of Sceloporus undulatus. Classification (NCBI taxonomy): domain Eukaryota; kingdom Metazoa; phylum Chordata; class Lepidosauria; order Squamata; family Phrynosomatidae; genus Sceloporus; species Sceloporus undulatus. The sequence continues at coordinate 382,186,254 of NC_056522.1, forward strand.
TGCTTTAGGGTCTCCTTAAGTCAGAAACTACTTGAAGGAACCAAAAACTCTACAACAGCAACTAATAATAGCAATAATGTAGTAGGAGATAATGGTGTAAGTAGGCTCACTAACAGGCTGCCAGATGTTGCAGGAGTGGTGAATCCACGCTGGGTTTCAGCCCACGTTTTAAAGAAGCGATTGGAAGATGTGGGCCTGTTGGTTGCAGGAGACAAGAGTCAGAACTCTGAGGCCAAAGGAGGGCAACTAAAAAAGTGAAGGTCCTGGAAACCATGAAGCCCTGTGAGGAGAGACTGAGGGAATTGCTGGGGATGTTTAGCCTGGAGAAGAGAAAGAGGCCAAGAGAGGAGTTGCCATCCAGAAAGCCATTCACACCTTTGGGCAGATTTATGGCCCAGGATGTTTTGCCAAGCCAGAGCCATTGGAAAGCCATTCTCGCCTGGAGGCTGTCTATAGATCAAGCAAACTTTAATATGTAGATTTGGTTTTGTTTTGAAGGCCCCTCCTGACTTATCAGACCTTCTTTCTCCTCACCTTCCCACTCCGTTGTTCCCTCCGTTCTGGTAGTCAAGGGTTCCTGTCTCAGCCCAGGATTTCCTCTGCCCCATCCCGGATTCGCCCCTTTTCACTTGCTGCTCCTCACGCCTGGAACCTTCTTCCCCTGCAAGACACAAGGGCCCTGATCACTTCTTTAACCAGCTTCAAAACAGAGCTGAAGACCATCCTGTTCAGAGAAGCCTTCCCAGGCATTTCATAATTGTCACTTACTACTTGATGTTCTTTTGGTGCCTGTTTATCAAACCATTCCCTGTATTGCTATGTATTTTATATGCATTATCCTACTTGAGAGTATGTATTTTCCCTGGAAGAAGATTAACCATCCACTATGAAGCCAAGCCCTATCCCTCCAGTTCCTCTGCCTTGGTCCAGGCCTCTCTCCACCTGAGGCTAGATTTTGCCTTACCTAAAGGCCCCAAATCCTTTGCTCAGGGTTCTGTGTTAGAATCCAGGTAGGCTCCCTGTCTGTCTGAGTTCTGATATTGTTCCAATCCTCTGGCCGCTTTCCCCCATTTTCCCCTCCGTGAAGCAAAGTCTTCCTCCATCCGGACCCTGGAGCATCGCATACAGGTGAATATTACCTGTAATACATAATCAATCATTTATTTGTATCCCGCCCCATCAGTGAAGAATCTGGTGGCTAACAGCAGTGGAAGTACAATACAAATGCAATAAAAAACAAACTCCTTCCCAGCCCCCCAGCAATATAAAGCAGACAATAACAATAAGCAATATCAACACACTGGCAATCAGTAGGAAGACATAAGAATGTGACAAGTCAAACAAGATTCATCGTAAGGCCTCTTGTCCTCTGCCCAACGCTAACTTACAGTAGTCCTGAGTTCTTGGGTGATTGTGTGAGTAAATGGTTGTCTTCCGTGTGTCAGTTTTCAGAAAACTTGGGCCTGTGTTGACCTACTATTACCTTCGGGGCTACCTTCGTAAACGGAGGACTAGAGCAGTGGTTCACAACCTTCCTAATGCCGCAACCCTTTAATACAGCTCCTCATTGTTGTCTGCTTTTCTATCTAATGCTATCTTGTATTATTTCCTATTGTTTTATCTGTGTTTTGAAGAATGTACACCATTGGCAGGTTTCATTTTTATCGATTGTATTGTTTGTATGTACAGCGCTGTGTAAAATCTACAGCGCTATATAAATAAAGTATAATAATGGCGTCTCGGTTCCTAAGACCATGGGAAATATGTATTTTCTGATGCTCTAAGGTGACTCTGTGAAAGGGTCATTTGACCCCCAAAGGGTCCCAACCCACAGGTTGAGAACCGCTGGACTAGAGACCACTCCTCTGATTGAGCTAGTGATAAGTTCCCCAGACCAAGGTCTCCTTCTTGCACCCAGATGTTCCCAGTGCAGAGCGCCAGATAACAGAGATACAGGCAGGTGTTCAAGGGCGGCCCAGAGGTGTGCAAGTGCAAGGAAGGGCAGGCAGGGCTTGCATACCATCAGGCGCCGGCTGCAATGGAGGCAGCTTGGTGGATTGTCACTCTCTGCTTGGGGCAGTTCTCTGCGGCTTGTTCGGCATCAGCATCAGCCAAAGCAGCCCCTTCTCTTCTGAGGAAATGGCATCCCACGGCGGGTAATTGCCACGGAACTGGTACAAATGGCTCCCTGCCTCTAGCAGTGAATTGACAGAGAGGCAACCGCTGCTTGCAAGTGAAGCTGACAAATGAGGCCAAAGGAATGGAAAGCAACTGCTTATTACAGCTTTCCATGGATGTTCGTGCTTCATCTGCAAAAACACCAAAGCCCCTTTTGGGGAGCTGGAACGGGAAATCCCTCGCCGGCAGAGACTTCTCCAAGGAACCAGGATTAGAATACGCAGCTGAAAGTAAACAGGGGAGGATCTGGAAAAGCGTCTTGTATTCTGCGATGCAGACAGATTATAAATCCAGGACATCGGCAGCCCTTTTTAAAGGAGCTGCTTTTGGCCTTTCCGAGTCTGGAAAAGATCTGCAGGACGCAGAGGCAAACACATGCCCTGTGTGTGTGTGTGTGTGTGTGTGTGTGTGTGCCATGCTGCTGGTAGCCCTGGCGCATCATTTCCATCCATTATTTATCATTCATGTATTTGCAATAACATTTACATTCCTGTCACAGTCCATAAAACAGACCCAAGCTGGCTTGCAGCAAAAAAAGAAAGTAAAATAACTATATTTATTAACAGTAAAAGAACAGATAACCCAAGCAATCATCATCATCATCATCATCATCATCATCATCACAATAATAAGATCAGAAGAAGCAAACCAAAGCCGTCGGAGAATCCAGCCAGGCCGGCCTTACCTAAGCAATGCTGGCTGCAAGAGGCCTCCCTTAACTGCTCACTTAAGAATCGTTATCCTTCCTTATTGTTCCTGGGTTCAGCATTGCCATGAATGCGAAATCACGGGTTTAAAGCCAAGGAAGGGGAAAGTCCCACAAGGGGAGGCAGCAGCGAATGGAAATGTCAGCGTCTGAGTCACACGCTGAGTCTTCCGTTACCGAAACTATGGGTAAATAAGGCCATCGCCACATTGCAGAATGAATGCAGTTTGGGACCAGTTTAACTGCTGCGGCTCCATGGCTATGGGATCCTGGGATGCGCACCAGAGCTCTGAATATCTCACAAAACTACGGCTCCCAGAATTTGATAGCATCATAGTAATAGTAATACTACTACTAATAATAGCATGGAGCCACAGCAGTTAAAGAGGTGTCAAACTGCATTAATTCTGCAGTGTGGCAGCAGCCCCAGTTTCCATTTGGGAATACGGATGAAAGGGAGGAGGTAAGGAGGACCATGTCATGGAAGGAATAACCCAGCCTTTTTGCCAAAGCAACCGTCCTGGGATCGCCAGCGCCAGGAGTCCTCTGGCCTTGTTCCGCCGCTTGTTTTTCCGCAGCTGTGCAAACCTTGGGCTCCCGGGGGCTTCTCCTGGAGAGGTTCCTGCCAACATCCGCCGAAGACAAAAGAGGTTTTCCCTTCACCCTCAACTCCTCTTGTTCCATTTTAATTTAGTAAAGCAAATGCATTGAATAATTCACTAGGCTAGTTTTGAGCGGCTCTTGGTGTAACTTGAAGGCATGTAAAGGAAAGCGGCTGCATGCGGTGCTTAACTATGCGGCCCTGGCAGACGGAATGGTCCCACTGTCTCCTTGGAGGAACTTGGTGGGACAGAGACCCATCCATCCATCCATCCATCCACCCATATGCTGGGGGGGGGGGGGAGATTTTTGTTTTTTGAGGGGCAAACTGAATGTTTGCCTGCCAACAGGACTGATTGAGGGCCCTCTGCCCTGTTCTGTGTTCACTGTCTTGCAAGGTGGAAGTACTTGGAGGAGAGCAAAAGAAGAGTGACGGAGTCTCCTTCTTTGAAGGTCTTTAAAGAGAGGCTGGATGGCCATCTGTCAAAATGGGGGTGCTTTGACTGAGAGTTCCTGCATGGCAGAGTCTCTTCCAACTCAACAATTCTATGATTCTATGAAAAGGGGAGGCCTAACATCTCATAAGGCCCATCAGGGAGGACACATAGATTCGTGGAACTGGGAGGGTCCTCCTGGTGCCATTGCAGGAAATGTACAGGAAAGGCACACCCAAGAGATCATAGACACTTTGGGGCTGTACAGAACAACCCTTAAGGGTGGCCTGCAGCAGCCCCTTTTAGTGCCAGATCAGATACACGGCAACCCTTTTGGGTCACCACCTTTTTACCATCTAAGGGCCTCTACAGACAGGCGGCTCAATGCCACCCATTTTTGCCCCAAAAGGAGGCCGTGGCAACCAGAGGGATGAAAAAGAACCTGCTTTTGCATCCTGGAAGGGGCATCATATGTGTGATCACACGCATGATGATGCCCTTTGTGCATAGTGCGTTTTAGATGGCACCATGTAGATGGATGCACACCAAGATGGCACCTGTGCAGCGCAACAATGCTCAGCGCAATGTCTTGACGCTCAGCCCTATACGCGTGCAGAATGGCACAAAGTGCTGGTCTGTACTGCCCCTAAGTCACCAGTTGATAGTCTTCTTCCAAACTTTGCTCCCTGGGACTAGAAACAGAGCTACTCCTGGAAAGATCCACCCAAAGCCTCATTGTTCCCTTTGCTCGGCACCGTAATGCTTCTCGTCAGCTCTTAGAATCATAGGCTTGGAAGAGACCCCAAGGGCCATCCAGCCCAGCCCCATACATTCTGCCATGCAGGAAGACAGCATCCAAAGCCTTCCCTGTGACAGATGGCCATCCAACCTCTGTTTAAAAACAGCCTCCAAAGAAGGAGACTCCCCCACCCTCCAAGGAATCAGCATCTTCTACTGTTAAACAGCCCTTACTATCAGAAAAGCAATTCCAGCTCAACATTAGGAGGAACTTCCTGAGAGTAAGGGCTGTTTTGACAGAGGAATGCATTCCGTCCTCAGAGTGCAATGGAGTCCAATGGAGAGATTCCACCTAATCCAAAATGGTGAAGGGCCTGGAAACCATGAAGCCCTATTTAAATATCTGAAGGGATGCCATATTGAAGATGGAGCAAGCTGCAGGAAAAGCAATTCCAGCTCAACATTAGGAGGAACTTATAGAATCCTAGAGTTGGAGGATACCCCAAAAAGGGCCATCCAGTCCAACCCCTTCTTTTGCCATGCATCAAAGCATCCCCATTGACAGAAGGCTATCCAGCCTCTGTTTAAAGACAGCCTCCAAAGAAGGAGACTCCACCAAAATCTACAAGGGAAAGTGCTCCACTGTCCAAGAGCTCTTGCTGTCAGGAGATTCGTCCTGATGTTTAGCCAGATTCCCTTTTCCTATAGCTTCCATTCGTTGCTCCATGTTTTAGTCTCTGGAACAGCAGAAAACAAGCCTTATCTATCTGATTTTGATTGGATAGTTGATGTTGATGTTTTTAATTGTTGCTTATTTTAACCAATTCTATTTTACATTATTACCTATTGTTTTATACGTATTTTTTAGATTGTACACCATTCGCAGGTTTTATTTTTATTGATTTGATCATTTGTATGAATAGCGCTGTGTACATTTACAGCACTTTAGAAATAAACTATAATAATATAATAATGTGGCATCCCTTCAAATAGTTAAACGTCTCTTCTGCCGGGTAAACATATCCAGCTCCCCAAATCTCTCCTCGTGGGGCATGGTTTCCAGACCTTTCACCATTTTGGCTGCCCTCCTCTCACTTTTATGGACTACTTTTTGACCAAAGTTCTTGTACACATATTGTTTTGATATTGCTATCTAGTTATGCAAGGACTGTATTTGCATAAGCAGGAAAGAACAAGATAACAGCACAACCAACGTCTTCCGTTTGTTCTTTTCAGCTCTGATGTTTTACCCCACCCTTCGTCCTGCAAAGGCCTTCTCATTACACAGGCGATGTTGCCTCCCTGCCTCTGCCCACCTCAAGAGCCCCTTGCCGCCTGATGCTGCCTCCTGAAGTATTCCCTCCCTTCCCATTTTCATGTAATTGCGGGGTTTGTGAGTGTGCCCTTACTCCGCGTCATCCAATCGCTGAGAAAGATTGTGAAGAGCATCTCTGGGCCCTGGAAAGAAGCCTGCAGTGCCACAATTGTCCCCTCTTTCCAAGCCAAGGAGGCCCCATGGAAGAGCTCTCCCTCTTCAACTCTCCACTTTACACAGTTGTTGAAAAGATCACAGCTGTAACAATGGGTATTCTTTGGGTGTCTTATGCATGCACTAAACACCTCAAGGGAAGCAGTGGAATATTTTAATCTGAAGTGGAACACCTGCATCCAGTTCAAGGCAGCGGAAGTGGAATTGCACATGTGGTGTCATTACCCATGGTCACAAATTGCACATGGATGTGATGCATGCTCCATGTTGCACACAGATGTCAGGAAGTTCTCTCTAATCATACAATCATAGAGACCCAATCAAAGCATGGCATCAGCCCCCAGAAGCCCATGGCTGGCACAGGATTCTGGGAGTTGAATTTCCAATTGCACATGGATGTGATGCATGCTCCATGTTGCACACAGATGGACATTAAACAAAAGTCAATCCGGGGTCATCCAAGGGATTTCATGTTATTTCGCAAGAGAATATCAAACAACGTTGCAGGCAACCCAAAGGCAAATATCTGGAGGACCAAAGGTAAAGAACCATTGGCCTTCAGCAAGGGCAGCAGTAGGATTTAAGCTTGGAGCTTGACAGCTTTTGCAATGACTTTCCACCGGCTACCAGCAAAGCTCTGAGTTCAAGTGCAAGCTATGCTATCATCCCCCTTATTTCTTCTTTTAAAAGGAGAGCATTTCAACAAAAGTAAGAAACACAAGGCAGTTTTCCAGGCCCCAGACTGACATTAGCTGCCTCCTTAAGCTTTTCGTCCCCCAATTTGTTGCTGGCATGGGAGAAGAAACCGCTGCTTTTCCATTGAGTCCCTTCTGGAAAGGAAAGAGTTGTGGTCAATGTACGGTGTTGGCGCTGGTGACCTTTTTATTATGCCGCATTGCCACTTTGTTGGTTCCCCAAAGGTTAGCAGGTTACGCCATGTAAACACAGGACTGTCGGAAACAGCTCTGTTGTCGCCCTGAAGGTGTGCCTTGTTCACAAAGGTCACTCCGCTGTGCTCCAGCAATTTGCACAATCTGCAGGCGAGGAAAGAAAGAAAGAAAGAAAGAAAGAAAGAAAGAAAGAAAGAAAGAAAGACAGACTTAGGCACCAGGTTGGCTTTTAGTGGCCCCTGGAAATCAAATGTACCAAGTGTGGCCTAAGTGTGGTGGAAAGTGCGCAGGACACACAGTGGGGAAACTCTTTCCACTTGAGCTGCAAAAGCTCCGGTATTAGTACATCATGCTCCATGTTAATTTACAGGCCACAGTAAGGGTTCTTTCTTTCTTTCTTGTATTTCCATATCATCTCTGAGCCCACATTAAGAAGAACTTCCCAATGGCAAGGACTGTTGGGGAGTCTCCTTGGTAGAGTCTCCTTCTTTGGAGGCTTTCAAGCAGAGGCCATTGGTCACAGGGAGGCTTTGACAGGGTCCTCTTGCATGGCAGAAGGAGGTTGGAGTGGATGGCCTTTGAGGGTCTCTTCCAACTCTATGATTCTATGTTTGCCAAAGGATTTCTGGGTTTCAGAAGATTATCCCTACAAGCCTGAGCCCAGCAAGGTCCTCATCCCTCTGCAGCTGTGGGCTTTGATTTACCCCATCCTCTCCTCCCCAAAAGTCTTCAGAGTACATTCATCCCTCCATATTTCCAGCTTTGTTATTTGCGGATTTGATTGTTCTCAGATTTGATTCATATTGTGATGGGAACGCAGTGATGACTGAGTCCGTGATCTCTCCTGTGGTCTCTGTTGTGAGGGCCATGGGATCCGTTCTGTCTGAAGGTTCCTCCTGCTGGGTGCTGGAGTGACTGGGCATCTGAGGTGCACTCTGGCTTGGCATGTGTATGGGACGGCGGGCGGGGCGCCATTGCGCTCCTTTGGCATGGAGGAACAAGTCGTCCCCCAGTATTGCAGGGCATTCAAAGTGACTGTATAGTCCAAAAGTCCAGTGTCCCTTCCATCCTTTGTAATGGACGGGGACGCATGCTGTGGGGAGCTGTGCAGGCGGTGCCCTGCAGCCCCATACCACAATCCTGGTATTGTCATCAATGAGGACAGGGTCAACAAAGGATTGATGCAGGGCTGAGATTTGTGCGCCTGTGTCTCTGCATGCTACAACTTTTGTCACCCACTCGCAGGGTCTCTCTCTTATGTACAGGAACCATGGTGGGATCAGGGTCCACCGGTGGGCCAGACGTAACCAGAACCTATATTAAGTTGGGTTTCTCTTTGCATTGGGCTTTCTTATGGCCTGCTTGTCTACAAGAAAAGCATTTCAGAGTAGCTTTCTCCTTGGGTCTTCCTTGTTGGGATGAGGAGGGTTGTCGAGGTACCTGGGTGTGATGAGGTTGAGACTGTCGAGGCGGGTTAGGAGTAGTGGCTTTGGGTGCTTGGGATTGAGAGCTGTCCTTGTGTGGGATGCGTCGGCGTCGTCTGTGATATCTAGGATTGGGCAATGCAGGCTGGTCTCTTTTTAACTCAAGGTATCTCTCTGCTGCCATTGCCGCCTCCTGTAGGTTTTTGGTTCCTTGTCCAACACATAGTAGACCACATCAGAAGGAAAATGAGCTAAGAATTGTTCCAGGTCCATGTGAAAGAAGCACTCCTCCAGTGAAGCTATCTTAGCTACCTCGACCCAAATTTCTCTGTTGCGTCGTATAGAATAAGCCAGGTCCAGGCAGGATGAGTTGGGTTTCCAGGGAGTCTCCCTGTAGCGCCGTCTGGCCACTTCAGGGGTGATACCGAGGCGTTCTCGGGCCTTCTCTACAAAGAGTGGAAAGTTTTGCATCTCCTCTATCGGGATGCTGACCGCAACCTCTCGGAGGACTCTGGAGATCTGTGGGAGCAGTTCCCACAGGTACTGGTCTTCAGGGACCCTGTGGTGCACACAAGCTCGCCAAAAACGTTCAAGGAAGCTTTCAAAATCCTCGCCTTCCCTGTAAATGGGGAAGAGCAAAGGCTCTTCCAGTCGTACCCATGCAGCTGCAGTAGCTGCAGATGGCTCCGGGGATTGGGGCCTCTCCCCGTCTGTTGAGGTCGACTGCTTGGCTGTTGCGTCCATGGCCTTGAGTTTCCCAGACCTCAAAGGCATACACTCCTGACTAACTGTATTGGAGCCACGCAAAAGAACTAATAAAACAAACAAACACAATAGCTTGCGTGAAATGAAGGCGGGTGCAGAACAAGCGGCAGGAGTTGCAAGGACAGAACTGAGAAGGAAAGAGCAGAGGAAACGAGCCTCCCTTCCTACAGTTGCTGACCTCGGCCAGCAGGGGGGCCACTAGTCCTCAGGGAGGCTGCAGCGGAGGGCAAAAGCCCCTCTCCTGGCAGAGCAGCCCCTTCTCCCAGCCTGGTCCTGGGCTGAGGATGCCCCTCTTCCTCAGAGCCTGCCCCTCCGGCCAGGGAGAAAGAGGAGAGACAATGCCCAGCAGGAAAGGCCTCCTTGGAGTGCCCCTTGCTTTGGGCTCCCTCCTTCCAGGTCTCTGGGGGGGTGTTTCCAACTTCTTTGTCCCAGCTGAGCTAGGGAAAAGGAATGTGGCCCCTCCAGCCCTCTGGCCCTGGCAAAGCCGGCTCCTCCTGCTGGCTCTCAGGCCAAAGGCAAAGCCCTGCAAAAGCTCGAAAGGGCTGCTGTTGTGGGCAAAGACCTGGCCCCTTCCTCTTCGAACAGCAAACAGCCCAAAGGCACACACAGGGCCAATGGCTCACAACTTTCCAGCCCACAAGACCCAGGACCCTTTCCCCCTCTTCTCCCACCCAGGAGGCTGGGAAAGGGGACATCCAGCCAGGCCAGAGAGACTCCCCTGGGGCCGGCCTGGCAGCAGCCAGCAGCCAGAGGGAAAGAGACCCCAAAGCTGCTCTCGGCTCCCAAGGCGTCCACCCCCCTTCCCTTTGCCCCACTAGTCCAGAGCCACCCACAGGGCAAGAGAAAAGGAAGCCCAAGAGGAGAGGACACAGCCCACGCTGCCCTTTGCCCCGCCACCGGCCACCCCAGGAAAAACTATAGCTCCCAAGTCCCCAAAACACCGCTGCCTGCCATGTGAGGATCCCTGGGGTGTAAGCTGACACCCATCCCCCCTGTTCTTGGCCCTTAGACCCAGCGGATCCCTTGCGTTTCCCCCAGAGTCTCCTGGGTCTCTGTTCCCGCTCCCTGCGGAGCTGAATGAGA
>NC_056522.1:382197488-382220222 GCF_019175285.1 Sceloporus undulatus
CTGGAGCAATGGGTTGAACATTACCCTCGGTCCCGGTCCCTCATTTACATGCCCAGGTTTCTAACTTACTACTTGTGATGGCTTCAATGCCACCGCAGCGGCCAGGTTCCCAGGTTCCTGGTAGTGTGTTCTCCTAGGTGTAAGTTGTGTGTTGTAAGTAGTCGTAGTTAGTTAGTTCACAGTCCCCTTTAGAACAGAAGTTGTGGGCCTTTTGGGCATTTGCATCATTTTGGGCCTTGTTGGCGCTTGGTGCTGGTATTGGGTATGGAGCGGGCCACCACCTTTGCTTCACGGTTGCAGAGTTAGTTAGTGCAGTTGTTGCAGTTTGTTGCAGGAAAAAGTTGCCGAGTCAGTTAGAAAAAGGAATTATACAGTGTCTTGTGCAAAAGCTCACTGGTGTGCGTGAACACTGACTGTGCATTCAGTTGTGCTTCATTTGGGTCGTTGTGGTGCATTTGCATGTCACAAACGTTTGAGATTGTTTTGTCCTAAAGGGCCACTTTTATACTTTTTGGGACACGTTTGCAAAATTTTCACCTTCATTCAAAAAGCTCGGTTGATTGATCCTGTAATTTTTAGTCAAATAAAAACTTGTGGTTGTTGAATTGATTCGGGGAGGAAATTTATCCACAGGTGTTCACAGTTCTGTGCAAAAGTTGTATTGTGTATAAAGGACCCCCCCCCCCCACTATCACAAACAACTTTTTACAAAAAAAAAGTCCTTAAAATATGAAAAACCTCATAGGAAAAAATGAACAAAACCTCTTGTACCATTCCCAACAAAATGCCCCCTCTTCCCGAAGGATGAGAATATGCAAAATACAACAACAACGAGAAGAAGAAGAGAAAACTCATTGGAAGTAGAGGTCTGTCTTTTAGCTCATGGATGCCCTTTTGTTTGTTCCATTAGTGACTCTGTGCATGTTCATGGGCTCCTTTCCTGAAATGGAATCTAAGACACACAAACACGAGGTGGAAAGCAGTTCCACTGGACGAAGGAAAATCCATTTCACACAGATTGGGTTCAAGTGGTATGGAAAAGAGATTGCACCTGAACATGAGAGACTTCCTGATGGAAAGAGCTGTTTGATAGTGGAAAACACAGGACTGCCTGAGTCTCCTTCTTTTTGGGAGTTCTTTAAGCAGAGGGCTGGATGGTAATCTTTCGGGATGCTTTGATTGAGATTTCCTGCATGCGAAGAGGGGTTGGGACTGATGGCCCTTGGGGTCTCTTCAACTTCTGGGGTCGTGTCCTAAGTCCACGCGCACATAGGACACTTCACTTCTGCAACCTCAACTGAATGTGTACATTCCACATTTTAAAAAGAGGTCAAACCACTTCCAGAGGAATTTATTTATGATGTGTAAGACCCAGGATTTGTGGCCCTGGCACCCAACAGGGCCGTTGCTTGAGCTTCAATGTCCGGGCTATGACCCAAATGGAGGATTGACAAAGAAGGGCTGCACATGATGAGCCTTTGAGGGATCAGCTTAGGGGCAGAGGTATTTAGCTTGGAGAAGAGAAGTAAGAGTGATATGATAGCCCCTGTTAAATATTGAAGGGATGTTAGTAGGAGGGAGCAAACTTGTTTTCTGCTGCTCCAGAGAATACGGAACAGAACAATGGATGGAAGCTCCAGGAAAAGAGATTCCAGCTCAACATTAGGAAGAACTTCCTGACAGTAAGGAGTTTCGACAGTGGAACAAACTCTTCGGAGGATTTGGTTGGCGTTCTCTCTTTGGAGGTTGTAATACTGGTCTCCAATCATTTGAGGACTCCTCTCAAACCACAAAGGGTTAAGCTGGGGGGGGGGTACATGCTAATGAGAGATGCCATCACATGCTAAGGAGTTACATCATAGCTGATCTAGGCCCAACTGGCCAATCAGAGAGTAGAGGACAGGAGTTTCGAGAATCTCCTCCAGGGATTTAAAAGGCCCCTGGGACCACATGGTCCTTTGTCTTCAAAGTCCTTTGGTCTTCTTGTTTGGGAACCCAGCTGTTTGTCCTGTGCCCAAAGGCAGCTTAAGGGATGCAGCCTGAGCCAGGCGATGGGGGCCAGCTCCTCACATATCCAAAGCCCCACTGAGGACTGCAAATCCCATCTCTGTGTGAGTAGCTTAGGAAATGTGCTAGCTAGTGCGTCTAGGCTTTTGTTATGTTTCTCTAATAGCTTGCCTGAAATGAACCTCTTGTAACTATGCCTTCTGTCCCTGCAAGGCAAGGAGGCCTCCATGAAGGATACCTTCTTACTCTGCTCTGTCTACTTAGAAGTAGCTGCTGTCTCTCTGCTCCTATCCGTCTGCTTTAGCTCTGCTGTTGCTTGCTCAGGGTAGCAAGGGAAGGAAACTAGAAGGCCTTAGCAAGTCCCAGTGTGCGCTAAGGAGAGTTCATTGGAGATTCACTGGCTGGTGGCAGCTTGACTAGAGGATCTCAAGGGCTCTCATTCAGCTCCGCAGGGAGTGGGAACAGAGACCCAGGAGACTCTAGGGGAAACGCAAGGGATCCGCTGGGTCTAAGGGCCAAGAACAGGGGGGATGGGTGTCAGCTTAGACCCCAGGGATCATCACAGAGGTCTTTAAGCAGAGGCTGTTGGGGATATTTTGAATGAGAGTTCCTGCATGGCAGAATGGGGTTGGACTGGATGGCCCTTCTTGGGGTCTCTTCCAACTCTATGATTCTATAATCCTATTTCAACATTTCTGCAAAGTCTGTTGAAGCCTTTGCAGCTCAATGCAAAACAGAAAAAGAAGAAGAAGAATCACACAAGAGCCGTTATCCGAATGCTCTGCATGTATTAGAACCAATCAGTCTTGCCTTCAGTTTCAAGTACTGTAGAAGTATCTGAGGTTTATTTTTCTAGTAGCAAAAAGTAGAAGGTTTTGTTGGTTTTTCTAAAAAAGAAAAGAAAGTTTTAAAAGAAGCATGAATAAATTGCCCAGTAGAAATGTACCAAATGTAATAGAGAGCGTTGGTTTTGTTTGCCCACCTCATTCCGAAAACCGAAATTACCGCAAAGGATGGAAAATACTACTGGATGTTAATGACTTCCAGATTGACTTGCAAGCGGATGTTGGACTTGAGATTCATGGCAGCTTCGCAGGGATGCCAAATTCATTGTGACCAAGAGGTCTAGCCAGCTCTCCAACTGGCAAGCCTTAAATGGCTCACTGCATGGACCATTTGAAAAGTGAACTGCCTGGAGGCTGCTTGCCCTGTTGTGTCCACACTGCACAGACGCAGCACCTTGAGACCACTTCACCTGTTGCTGTTGTTGTTATTGTTGCTGTTAATTAGAGTTCACATTTTCCACAAAAGCATAACCAAAGTCTAGGAATGCCAGCATGGCATAGTGGTTTCAGTGTTGGTTGAGGACTTTGGGAAACCAGGGTTCAAATCTCCGCTCAGCCATGGAAAGCTATTGGGTGACCTCTTGAATGTCACACTTTCTCAGCCTCTGAGGAAGGCAGTGGCAAACCTCCTCTGAAGAAGTTCCTAAGAATCATAGAATCGTAGGATCCCAGAGTTGGAAGATATCCCAAGGGCCATTCAGTCCAACCCAATTCTGCCATGCAGGATCTCTTAATCAAAGCATCCCCAAGAGATGGTCATTCAGCCTCTGCTTAAAGACCTGCAAGAAAGGAGACCTCATCATCTTACAAGGCAGCATCTTCCACTGTCAAACATCTCTAATTGCCAAGAAGTTCCTCCTAACGCGGAGGTGGAATCTCTTTTCCTGGAGCTTGCATCTATTGTTCCATGTTCTAGTCTCTGGAGCAGCAGAAAACATCTCAAGATGACATCCCTTAAAATATTTAAACAGGGCTATCATGTCACTTCTTAACCTTCTCTGGACAGATTCATAGAATCAAATAGAGTTGGAAGAGAGCCCAAGAAGGGCCCTGATCCAATCCAATCCCTTCTTCTACCATGCAGGAACTCTCAGTCAAAGCATCCCCATTGACAGATGGCCACCCAGCCTCCATTTAAGGACCTCCAAAGAAGGAAACTCCACCACTCTTCAGAGCCAGATAGTGCAATGGTTTGAGTGCTGGACTAGGAGTCCAGGGGCCCAGGAGTTCAGGATTTGAACTGCTCAACTATGGACCTTCCCTGGGTGACCTTGGGCAAGTCACACTCTCTCAGCTTAAGAGGAAGGGAAAGGTCAAATCACCTCTGAATAAACCTTGCCAAGAAAATACTGTCTGCCTGTATGTCTTATCTTACAGTCAGCCCCATGTTGTGGTTTGAGTCCAGGAGATGAGGATTGGAATCTCTATTCAGCCATAGAAACCCTTGGGCAAGTCACAGACTCTCAGCCTCAAATGAAGGCAATGCTAAACCTTGGACTGGTGAGCAAAACCTTTTATTCTCCAACATAATTTAGGAAAAGGGCTGCAAGGGTTTTCCTAGTGTGCTCTTCCACTGATTTTTTATATTTTGCATTTTTAATGGATTCGTTTGAAACTGTTTTGATTCCACAGATAGCTTAATTGCGCTGTAATGAGAACATCGGATGTGTTTCTACTTATCTCTTTGCATGTGCTTTTGCCTCTATCCATTCTGGGTTTTGTGAGCCATCATGAGTCCCAATTTTGGGGGGAAAGTGCTAATAAACTGCTGATGATTCGAGGAATGATGGCAGTCCAACCCTCCCTAAGCCTTGGCCCTGGTTTTATGCACACTCTCTGTCTTAGGGAAACACAATGGCAAAAAATCCCCTCCAAATAAAATGGAGCAGAAATGTCAGCCAAATAACAAGCCAATGTTTTGGAAACAACCATCTTCTGCGAATGGTAGGCATCCATTTTCTCCTCCCCCTGCCTTGGACCAAAAGGCCATGGTCTCAGAAACAAAAAAACCAGCATTCTTTGGAAACAACAGGTAGCAGGCTCCAGTAAACTTTTTCACGGTTGGCGCAATGGCAAAGCATCCCGACCCAAAGGCTTGGTCAGTGCCATGTCCCCCCCCGCACCTCCCTCCTCCACACGCGGCTGGTTAAGGGAAAGGGTAAATGGGAATGGGTGGTGGTTGTTGTCAGCCAGCATCATGTCCATCCGACCATGGCGACCTGTAGATGAACATCCCCAGACTCCCTCGCTGCACTGCTCTGCTCAGCTCCTGCAAACTCAGACCCAGGACCTCCTTCCTAGAGTCCATCATCCATCTGGCATGGGCCTTCTTCTTTCCGCTTCCCTCTACCTCTCCCAGCATATGGTCTTTGCCAGTGAGTGGTGCCTCCTCATGATGTGCCCAAAGTATGACAGCCTCAGTCTAGCCATCTTGCTTCCCAGAAGATTTCTGGTTGATCTGCCTAGGACCCGTTTGTTTGACTCTTGGCTAGCCATGGGATCCTCGGCCCTCTTCTCCAGCCCCACATTATCCAAATGATTCATTCGCTTCCTATCTGCCTTCTTGACTGTCTAGCTCTCACATCCATCCAGGTGACAGGGAATACAATGGCTTGTGTGATTGTGACTTTCATCCCAGTTGTATGTCTTACATTTGATATCTTCTAGTTCTCTCCTAGCTGCCTCCCCATCCTTAGTCTTCTTAGGATTTCTTGACTGCAGTTTCCACTGATCAATATTTGATCCCAGGAATGGAAATCATTTTACGTTTCTGTTCTTCATTGTCTAGGTTGAATCTGTGAAATTTTCTGTGGTCATTATTTTTGTTTTCTTTGTGTTCAACAATAGACTTGCTTTGAACTTTCCTCCTTGATCTTCCTTACTAGTTGTTCCAGGTTTGAGTTTTTCTGCTAGTATTATGGTGTCATCTGTGTATATCTTAGGGCCCATTCACATTACAAAAAAAAATGGTTCTGAAACCGATTCAATCACGTAAAGTTCCTACTCACACCCGAATCTCAACACAGCGAATCCGGAGCTTGCACACCCGTTCGTGTTAATGCCCCTAGCGCGGGTCTTTGAAACGGCGCAAATACCGTTTCTTTTTAAAAACCCGGTCCTGGGAATGAGAACTTTGCCTCGATCACGATCGAGGCAAGTGAGGGAGGATTTAGGCCAGGGTGGCAAAGGGCAAGCATTTCCCCCCTCATCGAGGGAGGGGAGAGGAAGAAGCCCTGGGCAGAGGGAGCAAGGGAAGCATTCTTTAGGAGCCTCTTTTCCCTGCATCCCCTGCCCAAAGCCCTCTGTCGTGGGCATTCTTCCCTTGCAGGAGGGAAAAATCAGGTCACGAACGAACTCATGTCTGGCAACCCCACCCTTTTCAATTCAAACAATTTTTTTGAGCGTACATGCACATGGTTTCTATTCCAGAAGGTATGTTCATTTTTAACCATTTTTTTAGCGCACATGCGCACATCGCATGTTTATTCCAAGCAGATGAGCAGCTTGCACTTGATTCTGCAGAGGGAGAGCTACAAATGTTGCAAACAATCAATGTTACATTTTTAACCATTTTTGAGCGCACATGCGCATGTTTCTATTCCAGAGGCAGATGGAGCAGGCTTGCACTTGCTTTCTGCAGAGGGAGAACCTACAAATGTTTGCAAACAATCAATGTTACATTTTTAACCATTTTGAGCGCACATGCGCATGGTTTTCTATTCCAGAGGCAGATGGAGCCGGTTTTGCACTTGGATATCTTGGATCACCTTGCTTTCTGCAGAGGGAGAACCTACAAATGTTGCAAACAATCAATGTTACATTTTAACCATTTTTTTGAGCGCACATGCGCATGGTTTCTATTCCAGAGGCAGATGGACCAGGCTTGCACTTGGATACCTTGGATCACCTTGCCTTTCTGCAGCGTGAAGAGAAAACTACAAATGGTGTCAAACAACAATGTTTCATTTTTAACATTTTTTTTGAGCGCACATGCGCATGGTTTCTATTCAAGGCAGATGGAGCAGGCTTGCATTGCTTTCTGCAGAGGGAGAAGCTACAAATGTTGCAAACAATCAATGTTACATTTTAACCATTTTTTTTGAGCAAACATGCGCATGGTTTTCTTCTTGAGCAGATACAGCAAGGGAAGCAAAGGGAAAGCTAATGTTTGCTTTTAAAAGCATTAAAAAAACGCATGGCAATCCCATCCTCTGCCTGGGACAGGGGCAGATCTGACCCAAAGCCCACAGGTTTATAAAAAGAGAGAGAGAGAGAGAGAGAGAGGCATCTCTCTCCCTGCTTCAGCCGCTGAAACCCTGTGCCTGGCTCTTTCAAAAGGGAGGACACTTCCCCCGATGCCCTGCAAACGTCCCATGACATAGCTTGATTGGCAGGGCCAATCTACAGAATGCATTGATTTCTGTCAAATGCATTCGATTCAATTTGTAGTGGGCACTTGCTAACGGAGCGATTCGGGGAGGGGCATCCGGATCATCCCAGTTCCCCCATGTCTTTTACCCCAGTATGAATGGGGCCTTAGATTCCTTCTTCCTATTTTCACTCCTCCTCCTTCTTTGTCCAAGCCTGCTTTTCTTACAATATGTTCTGCATACAAATTAACAGCCTTGGCTGAGCCCTTTGCCAATTGGGAACCATTCTGTTTCCCACCTTCTGTCTGACAGTGGCCTCCTGACCTGAAGAAGAGTCCTTTTCTATTTGTGGCCCTCCTTGGAAGCTCTTGGAAGGAAACCACTCACCCAGCAGGACAGGTTGGCCTGGCATGTAAAGAAGATGAAACATCACTAAGGAGATGCTTCCCTTTTCTTCCTGGAGGGAAGTGGCCAGTGGGGTGTCCAGTGGGGCTCTGTCCTGGGCCCAGGGCTATTCAACATATTTCATCAATGACTTGGAGGACAGAATTGAGAGCATATTATAAATCTGCAGATGACACCAAATTAGGAGGAATAGCTAATACTCCAGAGGACAGTCAAGATTCAAAAGACCTGAATAGACTAAAGTTGGCCAAAGCTAACAAAATGAAATTCACATGGAGAAATGTAGCTACTGTACTTAGGGCAGAAAAATGAATGCACAGATATAGGATTATTGGCTGAATGAAGTTTAGGGGGAAAGGGATCTAGAGGTCCTAGTAACCACAAATTGAGCATGAGGTCAATGAGTGCGATGCGGCAGCTAAAAGGCCAATGCAATTTTTAGTTGCATGAATAGGATAAGTGGTCACATCAAGGGAAGTAATATTGCCACTGTATTTGCTTTGGTCAGGCTCACTGGAATACTGTCCAGTTCTGGGACCACAATTTAAAAAGGATTTAAAACTGGAGCGTGTCCAAAGGAGGGTACAAATGTGAAGAGTCGGAAACCATGAAGCCTATGAGGAACAACTTAGGGATCGGGATGTTTTATCCTGGAGAAGAGACGGTTAAGAGGGAACATAATAGCCTGTTTAAGATTTGAAGGGAGCCATATTGAGGAGGAGCAAGCTTGTTTTCTGCTCTCCAGAGAAAGGACCCAATGGAGCAAATGGATGCAAGCTGCAGGAAAAGAATCCCACCCAACCTAGGAGGAACTTTCCTGAGAGTAAGAACGTTCAACAGTGAAAGGTGTTCCATTGGAGATTTTGGTGGAGTCTCCTTCTTTAAGCAGAGGCTGGATGTCCATCTGTCAAACATGCTTTGATTTAGATTTCCTGCATGGCAGAATAGGGTTGGACTGGATAGCTCTTGGGGTCTCTTCGAATCTAGGATTCTAGGAACTATGATTCTATCCTGCCATGGCAGTGGCTTTTTAGCGCTCCTTTGGTGCAGCGCATTTAAATGCTGCGCTGACAGAAGCACCATGACATCCCCCACCATGCGGTTGGGCACGCAGTGTGAGGCCATATCCCCCAGTTGCCCCCAGGCTGGTATATAATGTCCCTTGGTCTCAAGGGTGCTCCAAGAGCGGTTTTGCATAACTGATTTTCAGACTAGTGTAGCTAGCTCTTCAATTCCTTTCTTCCTTTTTCCGGAGAATGAGGATCTCTCCCCTAGGACCAGGCCGGCACGAAGCGAGAGCATGCAACAAGCCTTGCTCTTGTGAGGAGAGCCAGTGTCCTCATAATAACACAGCCCTGCCAAGTTTCTCATCTCGGCCGAGAATATGGCGGTTGCTTGATGCCGGTGCAGCCCATGGATTTTCTGCATCCTTCTTCCATCGCACCTCCTGTCTCTGCGGTTTGCAGAAGGAAGGACTCAGAAGGGAGGAGGGCTGTCAATCACAGCTCTTCGCTCAGAGGCAAGGCTGACATGACACCATATTGCAGACTCCCTCTCTTTCTCGCTCTTCTGTAGCAGAATCTAAGGAGAAAGACAGGCTATGGCTGCCCCTGGTCTCTCCCTTCCTCACTTGTGTCGCATGGCTTATGGAGCGCGAGAGAAGGAGGAGGAGCTCTTTAATTGCTTGGGGCTCCTCAGAGAAACAAGGGTTTTGAAAAAGGTGCCAAGGAGCAGCAAAAAGAGGCAGGGAAGGAGCACAGAAAGCTAAGAGCATGGCTTTCTAGCTCTACCCACAGGTCATAAATCCAGAGCCCAGCACTCCAAGCATGGCAGGCCGTCAGTGGCAACACTCATAAAGACACAGCCTGGGCTTGATGAACGGCATCATTTCTCATAGATCCCCGTTTCACGCAACAACACCATTTCTGTTGGCCAACAGCAATAACTCCTGCCCAGCAGAAGCAGGGAGGCCTGTGGAGCAGATGCAGAAGTTTGCATTAGAAGCCTCCTCTTTGGAAGTCGTTAAACATAGATGGGTGGCCATCTGTCAATGGGAGGCGTTATTGTGAGTTTTTGCATGGCAGAATAGGTTGGACTGGATCTGGGCCCGTGGGGTCTCTTCAACTCTAGGATTGTATGGTTGGAGATGGAGAGACTAGGGGGCCTGAAGCGATCTGTGGCTGAGAGGACTGGCTGGTATGATGTACTGGCTATGCAAACAACCCCCATGTTTCATAGGCAACCTCGGGGTATGCTCAAGATGGCAAAAAGTTGACTTTAAGAATCCTAGAATCCTAGAGTTGGAAGAGACCCAAAGGCCATCCAGTCCAACCAATTCTTATGCAGGAAATCTCAATCAAAACAGAGGCTAGATGGTCATCTGTCGGGGATGCTTTGATTTAGATCACACTGTTGACTCATGTTCAATTTGGATCCTAGATCCCTTTCACACGTAGTTTTCATCAGCACAGTGTCACCCTCCATCCTATATCTATACATTTCGGTTTTTTCACATAAGGGCAGTACCTTACATTCCTCTGTGTTGAAATTCATTTGTTGCTTTGGCCCAGCTAATCTATTAACCATTTGAATTTTGACCCTGTCCTCGGGATATTTGCTACTCCCCTAATTTGGTGGTCATCTGACAATTTGATAAGTGTACCTTTTATTTCTTTGTCCAAGTCATTGAAAAGATGTTGAATAGCCCTGGCCCAGGACAGAGCCCATTGGACACCCCACTGGTCCCCTTCTCCCAGGATGAAAAGGGCCAGGGCTACCATCTTGGTGAGTGTTTGGGCTTGGCCAGTCACCCAATTACAAATCCATGTAACAGTTGCCTTGTCTAGCCCACAGTTACAAGCTTGTTTGCAAGAAGGTCATGGGGAACCTTGTCAAAGGCCTTACGGAAATCAAGATATGGCTACATTTGTCTCAGGGAGGCATTTTTGCCAAGCAGAATGTACCCCCAAAGGTTTCTCTGGCACAAATCATGGTGGCCCCTTAGCCAACTGCTGTTGCCACTTCGGCCATAGAGAGACAAAGCAAGTCCTTCAAGAGAACAGACTTTTAAGACAGGTTGCAAAAGCCACCACTCCAGATTTGAATTGCCTTCAGACTAATTCTCTCATTCTCTCTCTTTATCTGTGTCTCTTGGACTCTATGAGTGAAAAACTCCAATACTCCTTTTCTTCAAAGTAAGCTATGAAAATGCAGCCGCTGCAGTACAATTTCCTATTACATTCCCTAGGATTCTCCATGAAAAAGAGTTTCGGAAAAAGCCTTTTTTTGATTCTTTATCTGAAATAATTTCCCTCCTCTTATTTGAATAGGAAACTCACAAGTCCGGCCAATATTTACCCAGTCGCTCGGAGCTTGTGTTCGTAAACAGAAACAAAGCAACCTTTGGGGCCTCATGGGTTTTCTTGGTGGGGATGAGATTGATTTAAGATAAGACAACAGAGAGATAGTGGTCGACAAGGAAAAACAAAGGCACAGCCGCACAAATAAACTCTGAGTGCCCAGGTCTGCGCTGTGTGGAAAGAGAGGGCTAAGGAAGTTATAAAGGAAAGGAAGAGAGCAGATATTTTGCAAGATGGAGCTGTCTGCGGAAGGTTGCAATAAGAAATTCTGCTCCATGCTAACAATGGAAAACAGGCAAAGAAAGAAGGGGGGAAGCGGAGGGAATGCAAATTCTTGGCAGTTCCTCCAGGATTCACAATCTAGATTTCGACAGCAAAGGGAAGGTGGCCAACAAAAGGAACATCCACAAAACTCATGGATCCTTCTCTCTTGTGGTCTCTTCCAACTCTATGATCTATGATCTCTTGGGGATGCTTTAATTGTGAGTCCTGCATGGCAGAATGAGGTTGGACTGGATGGGCTCTGAGGTCTCTTCCAATTCATGATTCTATGATTATGTGATTCTAATTATAGTCCTCTAGATCAAGGCAAGTAATAGAGTGCCACTCTATTCTGCTTTGTCAGGCCCACCTGGAATATTGTGTCCAGTTCTGGGCTCCATAATTTAAAAAAGATGTTGAGAACTGGAGCCAGGTGTCAAAAGGAGGGAGACTAAAATGGTGAAGGGTCTGGAAACCACCAGAGGCGTGGATGGCATCTGCCACAGGGAGTAATTTGATTGTGTCTTCCTGCATGGCAGAATGGTGCTTGGGTCCTTCCAACTCCAGCATTGTGTGATCCATAGCTGTCGGCATTCAAGAAGCAAAGTGCAAATGCCCCCCGCCCCGCCCCCCATTAAGAGCCAAAAGCCAGACTGTGCAAAGGAGGGCTGCTCAGTTGCCAGTGAGGAAAAGGAAGAGGATGTTTCCAGCCCTCTTCTGCTAACAAGGAGGCCTGCAAGAGCATAAGCAGGATCTCGTTGGAAAGTCATTTCACAGCCTCAATATCTGGCAGAAAGGGGTGGAAATATCACTTCCTGGGGCCTTGACCTGAGGGAGGCTGCGGCTTTTTAAAAGTGGGCTGGGAGACGGGCCAATCCATGTACCTAGCCATGCAGATGGGAGACCTTCTTTGTGCTCATGGGATAAAATCTTCATCTTGTCTTTGAATTTAGGAGAATAAACATGTGAGGATTTTTATACGGAGGTTTGGAGCGGGTTTGTTTTCTGCTGCTCCAGAGATAGGACACAGAATGATGGGTGCAAACTAGAGGAAAAGAGATTCCCCCTAATTTTAAGCAGAGCTTTCTGATGGCAAGAGCTTGTGTCTACAGTGGGACACACTTCTGTCTGGAGGATGGTGGAGTCCTTTTTAGGGGCTTTTGGACAAAGGTCGGATGGCCATCTGTTCTCAAGGCTTGGTTGTGCCTTCCTGCATGGCAAAAGGGGGTTGGATGGGTGGTCCTCAGGGTCCTTTCAACTTTATGATTCAATGATTCTATGATCCTTGCACTACAGTGCTACAGATGGATCTGCTGGCGCCACTCTTCCTTGTTCCTGTCAAGAGGATGACTATCTTCATCCATCTTGGAGGTGGGTGTCCTCGGTCTCATCTGGCTTGACAGGATGAGCAAGTTGAGGGAGAACTTCCATGACCTGATGGGAACAGGGGCTCCCCTTCTCTTCCTTCTCCCCTCTTTGGGGACCTGTCATGACAAAGAAGAAGCCTCTGGATAACCGGAGGCAGTTTGATGGATGACCCAGGCAGCCGTTCCAGTCAGAGAGTGAGCGGAGACGTCGGAGGAATTATGAGGAGAAGATAATATGCAATTGGCGCGATGGCATGACAAAGTGATTTGCTTAAACCCAGCACCACCCAGCTGGGAACAGGAGTTGAGGAGGAAAATCCTGTCAATATTAAATAGCCGATCACGCTTCACTTGACAGCCCATTTATAGGCCCAGATTAGAGAGTGTCTCGCAAACGCTCTGCTCTGTTCGGGCCTCTTGCTCAGTCTACCTTGGACAGCTCCAAGGAGGAGAGGAGGAAGAGGCAACCTGGCAACATGGCAGCCATTTTACCAAGTGAGGCAATCATTTCTGTTTCATGAGGGACCGGTCAGAAACTCCATAGAATCCTAGAGTTTGGAAGAAAACCCCAAGGGCCATCTAGTCCAACCCAATCTGCCATGTAGGAACTCACAATCAAAGCAACCCAACATATGGCCATCCAGACTCTGTTGAAGACCTCCAAGGAAGGAGACTCCACCACAATCTCCAAGGAAATATCTCCCACTGTCAAAACTTGTACTGTCAGGAAGTTCCTCCTAATGTTGAGCTGGAATCTCTTTCCCTGGAGCTTGCCCATTGTTCTGGGTCCTATTCTCTGTCATATTGAGGATAGAGCAAGTTGGTATTCTGCTTCTCCAAATAAGAATAGGACCCAGAACAATGGATCCAAGCTACGGAAAAGAGATTCCCACCTCAACATTAGGAGGGCTTCCTAACAGTACAAGCTGTTTGACAGTGAACACACTTCCTGGAGGGTGGAGTCTCCTTCCTTGGAGGTCTTTAGCAGAGGCTGGATGGCCATCTGCTGGGGATGCTTGATGGGAATTCCTGCATGGCAGAATGGGGTTGGACTGGATCAGGGCCCTGCGTCTCTTTTCCAACTCTACATTCTAATGATTCTGCTATTCAATGGGAATGGCACAGTGGTGTCTATTGGCACTGTTACTTTCCTGCCTGCGCATATAACCCAGGTTATACAGCTAGTAGGAGGAATTTTACAGGTAAGTGGAAAGGGTCACCTACGACATTAAACTCTAGAGGGTCCATAAGCATTCATGGAATCAAGAATACTTTAAACGCACATTTTAAATCAGATACAGCCAAGCATTTTCGCCATCAGTAGACGAAACTAGCCTCCGCAAGGGTAGAGGTTTCCCTTTTCAAGTTCCCACTGCTGCCTGAAACCTAAAGCTCAGAGACCATCACGCGGACCCAGCAACATCAAGGTCTGCCTGAAGGATGAGCCCCTCCCTCCTCAACTGCTCTCGGACTCAGGGGAGCCACAGGCGGAACCAGCAACATCAAGGCTGCCTGAAGGATGAGGCCCTCCCTCCTCAATGTCATCTCGGCCCAGAGGGAGCCATAGCGGAACCAGCAACATCAAGGTCGCTGAAGAAAGGCCCCTCCCCCCAACTGCAATCCTCGGCCTCAGAGGGAGCCATCAGCGGACCCAGCAAACATCAAGAAGTCTGCCTGAAGGATGAGGCCCCTCCCTCCTACTGTCATCTCGGACCAGAGGAGCCATCAGGCACCCAGCAACATCAAGGTCCCTGAAGATGAGGCCCCTCCCTCCTCAAAACTGTCAATCTCGGCCTCAGAGGAGCCCAGAGCGGACCCAGCACATCAAGGTCTGCCTGAAGAAGAGGCCCCCCTCCTCAACTGTCAACTCGGCCCCTCAGAGGGAGCCATCAGGCGGACCCGCAACATCAAGTCGCCGGAAGATGAGCCCCCCCTCCCAACTTCAATCTCGGCCTCAGGGGAGCCATCAGCGGACCACACATCAAGGTTGCCTAAGGAGAGGCCCCCCTCCCAACGTCATCTCGCCAGAGGGGCCATCAGCGGACCAGCAAACAATCAAGGCTGCCGAAGAGAGCCCCTCCCTCCTCACTGCATCTCGGACTCAGAGGAGCCATCAGGCGGACCAGCAACATCAAGGTCTGCTGGAAGAAGAGGCACCCTCCCTCATCAACTGTCAACTACGGCATCAGAGGGAGCCATCAGCGGACCCAGCACATCAAGGTCTGCCTGAAGGATAGGCCCCCCGCCCAACGTCATCATCGCCCAGAGAGCATCAAGGCGGACCCCAAACATCAAGGTCTGCCTGAAGGATGAGCCACCTCCTCCTCAACTGTCTCTCGGCCAGAGGAACATCAGCGGACCCAGCAACATCAGTCGCCTGAAGGATGAGGCCCCTCCCTCCTCAACTGTCATCCGGACATCAGAGGAGCCACAGGCGGAACCCAGCAAACACAAGGCTGCCTGAGGGAGGCCCCTCCCCATCAAACTGTCATCTCGGCCTCAGATGAGCCACAGGCGGACCCAGCAACAATCAAGGTCTGCCTGAAGGATGAGGCCCCTCCCTCCTCAACTGTCATCTCGGCCTCAGAGGGAGACCATCAGCCGGACCCAGCAACATCAAAGGCTGCCTGAAGGAGAGGCCCCTCTCCTCAAACTCATCATCGGCCTCAGAGGGACCATCAGGCGGACCAGCAACACAAGTCTCCTGAAGAAGAGGCCCCCTCCTTTAAACTGTATTTGTATTAATAAATTATAGATTTAATAACTTACACCGCGAGATCATACGCGAATAGCGTCTATAAATAACGTATTATTATTATTATATTATAATTAATTATTATAAAGCCTCCTTGACATATTGGAGAAGCAAGTAGAAATAAAAAGTTGTTGTTGTGTTTTTGTTGTTGTTCTCCAACCCTCCCAGGAGCACGCGGTTGATATAAGAGCAGCGACTGATTTGGTTTCCACGAGCATTGCTTTCACAAGGTTGAGGTGAATACCACCAGGAGTTGAGGGTCGGCTCGCCTGGCATCTTTCTGGGGTTCTAATGGTGCCGCTGTTGGGGGTGATAGGGTACAGTTGTAAAAACCACTAGTGCGGTATGAAGCGGCATAAAAATGAAGCTGCGTTTATCTACGTTGGTGGGATGAATATTAAATTTTTAAACAAAAAACCTAGCTGCTTCCATCAGAAATAATCAGGGATCAAGCCAAGGAGGAAAGCACAGGCAATGGTTGTCATTTCTCCTGAAATCAGTACGACACATACCCACAACCCATACGCCACTGCAGAGAATACCCCTTTGAGCCAATGGGCGGGAGGTTTTACACAGATGATGGGCATTCTTATCTGGGAACCGAATGCTGGAAGGAATGGAAATAAAGAATGAAAATAGTGAGCGAAACACGGACAAAAAGTGGCAGAAAGGTGCGATATAAACAATTAAATAATGGCCAGATGTTGCGTTGAAAGTGTAAAACTCCATGTCAGGCTGGCGTCTGTGATGACTTATAGTGTTAATGTTCCTAATTCAGGAACGTAGGTG
The DNA here is from genome assembly GCF_019175285.1 of Sceloporus undulatus. Classification (NCBI taxonomy): domain Eukaryota; kingdom Metazoa; phylum Chordata; class Lepidosauria; order Squamata; family Phrynosomatidae; genus Sceloporus; species Sceloporus undulatus. The sequence goes on from NC_056522.1 coordinate 382,213,647, forward strand.
GCTGCACTTTTTTTGGCTGTGTACAAACATCTATTCAGATGACACTGCTGCAGCACAACGAATGGGGAGTCGTGCATAGTAATTGGCCATGTGCATGCACATTCAGGCATGCATGTGCTTGTGCGTGCACATGCAGGTGTACACGTGAATTGCAGTTGTGGCACTTAAACTTGTTTCACAGTCGGCTGAGCACGTTGCACATACACTAAAGCACAACCCTTGAGTATACATTGTGTTCCATCTCTCAGTTTCCTAGAGAATCTCACCCACAAAGTTATCATAACGAGCCTACAACACCCGCCTGTGATGAACGCAATTGTTGGGTAACTGACAACACCCAATGCACAACCAAGGATGACGCATCAATCATGCACACCATAACATTCCTTAGCATCCATCATCTGTGAGTCGCTTCTGCAATCTGAACAGAGTGTGGATTTCTATGCAGACAAAAGGCCCAAGTGCTTCTGGAGTAAACGGTGCGTCATGCGGAAGAGCCACAGATCAAGCAATATATGGCCACTTCAGGTGCTGCTCGATTAGGAGACATGTCAAGGGACGGTTGTCACGTGAAAAAAAATGAAAAATCCAGGCCATTGGCTGAGCATCCACCTTGCAGATGAAGAGGCACCTGTATAACTCACGTCCTGCTCTCCCCCGCCGTTAAGGCAAATACTTGCATCACAGCACTTCTCTTCGCAATACGTTGGCTCCTTCTCTTCATTACCACACAAAAGCACCTAGCATGTTCCATCCAAAGGTCATTTGGTGCAGGAACTCAGAGAGCAGCCGGCGGGAAGGGACATTAGTGGAGAATAGCAACTATCAGCAGCAAGGCAAAGGGTCAGACTCAAAACACTGTCGAAATGACGTAATTCAGCAGCCATGAGAAAGCAAGAAAGCAATCATTCAAGCCATCACTAGGGAAAAGCAAATCCTAAAGAGGGCCAGTTCCTTCTCCAGCCTGAGTTTCTGATAAAATCATAGAGATTCCAACGCCATCCAGTCCAACCCTAAATACATGAAAGAACTAATAAAAGCATCCCCATTGACAGATGGACATCCACCTCCGCTAAAGAAACCTCCAAAGAAGAGACGCCAATACCTCCAAGGAGATGTCTTCCACTGTCAAACAGCCGCTTACTCAAGAGGTTCCCCTGATGTTAAAGCGAGATTCATTTTTCTGTTAGCAAAATCCATTGAGCTGGGTCGAAAAAAGTCTCTGGAGAGCAGAATCAAGCTGTTCACAACCTCAATGTACGCCCTCAGATAGTTAACAGGGCTCGTCATATCCATCTTTAACCTTTTCTTCTCCAGGCTAAACTTCCCTAAGTCTTTCTTCTCAATATACGATTTGCAGACCCTTCACCATTTTAGTCTTCCTCCTTTGGACACATGGCTCCAGTTTCTCAATGTCCTTTTTGAATTGTGATGCCCAGAACTGGACCCAGGATTATTCCAGGTGGAATAGGCTTTGTCAAATAGTCAAAGGCTTTGCTGTAGTCTATAAAGCACATGTTGATTTTCCTTTGGGCCCTACTGTGCACACAATCTGTATGTGGTTGTTTTGCACAGAAAACAACATCGTCTGCCAGGAAACAGCATTTTCCTCCAAGAAATAAAAGCTGTTTCCTGTGCAGAAATTTCTGTTCTTTTGGGCAAAAGAACCATGGAAGTATTTAGCACAATGTTCCTGCTCCTGGCATAATCTCTGCAAGAAGCAGCATTTTCCCGCAAGGTGAGTAAATACAACTGGGTTGGGACAAGATGGACGGCCCCAGCAGATACACAAGGCCTGGTTGCGCCTTCTAAACTTTGAAGGGATGGCTGCTCTTTAATCTTTTATTTATTTGGTCTCATTGTGGGTTTTGTGGGATTTTTCTTTTCTTTTTAAAGACACGATACAATTAGCCGTGACACGACGAGGGACAAGAGCAACAGAAATATGGAATAACAGTCCAAGTTAACGGGAGGCTTTCGTTTTTGACAGGATCGTAAAGTCATAGAAACACTGGGAGGAGAGGACAGTTTACTCCGATGGCTGCAGTCCCAGTTAGAGACCAATCAATGAAAGCAATTAGGCATCTTCAGCCAACGTTGTCCTCTCTTTTTATTCTCCCCTTTTTCTTCTTCTTCTTCTTGTTTTTTTCTTTCTTTCTATGTTTCGCCGTCAGCAGAGTGCTTGGCATTTCTCTAATAGAGCTGTCATTATTGTTGGTGTGCCAAATAAAGATACGCCGTAATTCATTAAAAGGTGTTTGCGCGCATATGTCCCCTGGCCTCCTCTATCTGCTCCATTAACTTCTTCGTAAATGCTGTAAATCACAACCGACCAGGCGGCCGGAGACGCTGACCATGTCCTCTGTCCATCTTCTGGCCGCTTCCAATCTGGCTCCGACCAAAAGGAGTGACATTTGTTATTAGTGCAATGCCTTGGTATCACTTGCGAGATATTAAGAAACACCACTTTTGAAGTTAAAGCAAAGTTGTGTTTTGGGATTTGGGTATTCTCCAAACAGACCTCTCTCCTGAACACAATGGGAAAGATCTTACAATAGGTGTACATAGTCAAAGATATAGCCACGTTAGTCTGTAGGATCAGTATGTAGAGAGATCTTGTAGCACCTTTGGGACTCACTGAAAGAAAACTGTCAGCATGAGTTTTCAAAGGCTTCAGTCTACTTCTTCAGATGCATTTGGAGGAGTGGAAGCCAGGCACAGACCTATATATGCCCTTGGTATGTGAAGATGTCAACTCAAATGACCAATCCTTTGTGTATGGAAATGGAGTTTCAGCTCCAGTTTTAGCAATGGTCCTTAGTGCGCAAGGGCACAGGAAACTGGTCTTTGTGCCTGGAGAGGGACTGGCAGATCCAGTTTGGCAATGGGACTGGCCTGTGGTGATGGGGAGAGAGGGATGTAGGGCACCCCAGTGAGGATGGGAAACAGCAGAACTGGAATTCATCCATGAACTACAGGCCCTCAGCAATGGATTGCAATGGATTGAACAAAGGCAATGGTTTCCTAACTCACTACATGCACCTCAGCACTATCCTACATCCATCTCTTCTCCTTGCCACCGACTAGTCCCATTGCAAAACTGGATCTATCAGTTCATCTCCATGCTTTGCAAATGAATGGATTTTCTTCCTTAACTGTCCATCTCTCCCATCCGTCCATGGCAATAAGGGATACAGTGGCCAGTAAATGAATGGAGCAGGTGCCCTACATCCATCTCTTCCCTTCACCACAGACTAGTCCTATTGCAAAACTGGATCTGCCAGTTCATCTCCTCCCATACCAATGGCATACATATATCTGTACTTGGCTTCCACTCTGCTAAATGCATCTGAGGAAGTAGACTGAAGTCTAGGAAAGCTCATGCTGCCAACTTCTTTCTTTCAGTGAGTCCCAAAGGTGCTACAAGATCTCTCAACACACTGAGAAGAGCTAGCAAAGAATTATATCCCTAGTTCAGCTGATATGTATGAAGAAGGACGCTTTGGCCATTCTTCTTCACATGTGTCCAAAGGAGAATGTGACCAAGGCTGCTGCTTATGGCATGAATCTTGTTGACTGAGAAGTTGGGTCTGTCTTAGGCTGCATCTATGGTTGTTTGTAGCTGCCCTTGAGTCATTTCCAATCCATGGCGAACCTATGGATGTGTCAGAGTGTGGACCAGAATCCTGGACAATCAATCACTCAGCTTGTTTATTGAAACAACAGAACTTTATTGAAGGCTCCAAAATCAGCGATGTCTCATCACTCAGCGTCTAAGCTGAGACTGACCCCCCCCCCCAGCCAAAGCAATGCATAAGATCCCCCCGAATCCAAAGCACTCCACCCCCAGCAAAAGCCCGCGCAACAGGACCCCTCCTTCCCAGCACTAGTTCCCATCCTCCATCCCTATCCCCTGAGAAAGGAAACTGCATTCCAAGTCTCTGCAGGCCAGCCTCTCAAGGACACTAGATAACTCACACCTGGTCCAGCCTAGCACTACATATCACCATCTCTACAAGCTATGCGAAGCGCAACCCATCCCCAGCATCCACAGTTAGAATACATCTGGTAGAATACTACAGGATTCTAACCGGATGAAACATCTCCAAGGATCCCTCTCCTCCATGTAAAGTTGGGTCAGATAGTGTTGAAGTGCATGTAGTGTGTCAGGAAACCATTGTCTTTGTTCAATCCATTGCTGAGGGACTGTAGTTTGTGGATGAATTCCAGTTTTGCTGTTTCTCTTTCTGCTTTGCAATGCGTAAGCCAATTGCCCCCATTAAGCTGGACACTCATGTTAGCGACATCAGAAGGATGCAAATCTGAGTCGATCCTGAGCCCCTGGCTGGGACTGAAATCACAACGTTGTAGTTTGTGAGTGAGTGAGTGAGTGAGTGAGTGAGTGAGTGAGTGGGGATACAGACCGGCACTTTGTGATGGCCTGTGGCTGGAGCCATGGCACAGCATCCACACCCTGGACACCGTGACTCTGCCCCATCGTGCCATGACGCCCTTCTAGACAGCACACAGCATCATGTAGAGGCATTTAACCACTTGTGAGATGACTTAAAGGCACATGACAACCACAAGAAGTCCTGTCTTCTCCCACAGGGCAGTACTTTGATGGTGTGGGAAAGCATCTCACATCATGTGCCTCAATCTGTGCAGCATCAAATGCAATCAGGCTATCATTGTTGCCGCATTCCCACAAGAGAGAGAGAGAGAGAGCACGAGAAGCATCTGTCTATTTGTCCGTCCGATCCAACCATAGGCATCATTCCCAAACCATGTTCTTCCATGTTCTTCTGCTTGTGGGGCTTCCCTTCCTCCCCAAGAGAAGCCCACCCTCCAGCAGCTGCCAGGGCAGGACCACAGATCTCACAACTCCCAGAGACAGGCAGCTGTGGAAGGAGAAGGGAAAATCTATTCCCTTTCATTAACTTTTTAAAGCTCACTGATTCTGTAGAAGTGTTGCAGTGCATTGTAAATGATGCATAGGCTTGAAATATTCATGCTCACCTCAGCTCAGCTCTGAGACCGGGGCGGATGGCCTCTGGGGGAAAAAGGGTCCTCTGGAGGGGCCCTCTGGAGAGGTCCTCCTTGCCGGACCGAGGGAAGGTTTCCAAAGCCAAAAGGACTTTGAAGCAGGGACCAAAAGTGCCAACAATGGTGCTGCATAGAGTTCAGGGGCTTGGACCGGATGACCCTTGGGCTCCTTGCAACCCTTGTGAAGTGGGAGGGCATTTTTGTCTGATGCGAAGTAGCAGTATTCAGTTGCAGAAACAAAGCTGTGCACATGGGAGCACTGTTTGCAGATTCCAGTTGGACATAGCTGTACAGGTACTTAGGTGTACATTGCTGCACATTCCACATAGAATTAGAGAATCATAGGAGTTTATCATGCAAAGGAGATCTGGAGATTATCCTGTGAATATCCCAGGAAAAAAAAGAGTAATTATGGGTAACGATTTCGCAAGACGTTGCAAAAAACCTACCATTAAAGCAGTCACAAAGAAGCATTAATGCACATCTTTTTACCTTCAGGATTTCAGTGACAATGCATTGCCGATATCACTTTATTTGTGCAATTGCCTGTGATAAGCATTTGTGCAATTACTGGCCAATTTCCACTTCATTTGTGGGATGCTTTAAATGTGCTTTAATCTCTCTTTAATGTCGAAATCAGTCCCAGTGTGATAAACTCCATAGAATAAGAAGAGACCCTCCAGGGACCACTCAGTCCAACCCAATGCTGCAAGGCAGGAAGGCACCATCCAAGCCCTCTCTGTGCCCTCCACCCTCTGTTTGCAATGTGATCCACAAATGGGATCTTTATGGCTTTTTAGCACATGAAGACCATCATTTCAGCATCTTCATAAAATCATAGAGTTGGAGGAGACCTCAAGCTGCCAGCATATTCCATGGTCAAACAGGAAGTTCCTCTGAATGTTAGAATCATAGAACCATAGAGTTGGAAGGAAGAGACCACAAGAAGGGCCCTGATCCAGTCCAACCCCATTCTGCCATGCAGGAAATCCAATCAAAGCATCCCCAGCAGATGGCCATCCAGCCTCTGCTTAAAGACCTCCAAGGAAGGAGACTCCAAGGAAGAAGTGTGTTCCACTGTCGAACAGCCCTTACTCTCAGGAAATTCTTCCTAATGTTGAGGTGGCATCTGTTTTTCTGGAGCTTGCATCCATTGTTCTGGTTCCTTCTCTCTGGAGCAGCAGAAAACAAGCTTGCTCCATACTGTTGCATGGGTTTATCTTTCCCGAATTCAGTGCTAATTTGGGAGGCATCCACTTCCTATCACACATACTTCGCCACCGAATCACTGCCCAGGTCCATCCCGAATGCAGCCTATGGTCCTTTTTAGAAAACTTCTCAAAATGGCCACCGAAGTGGCTTAGACGAACTGGACTGCATCTGGGCTGGACCTGGGCAGCCATTTGGTGGTGATTTATGTGTGATAGGAAGCAGCTGCCTCCTGAATTAGCACTGAATTCTGAAAAGGTAAGCTGCTCTTTTAACCCCATGTGATAAGTTCCTCCTATGGCACCCCTTCATATACTTAAA
>NC_056522.1:382220322-382231552 GCF_019175285.1 Sceloporus undulatus
AGGTCAGTGTCTGTCGGACGTTGGCCACAGAGTTGCCCTGGAGGACCTAGAGATTCCTAGAGAGGTGTCCTCTCAGGTGAAAACATGGTGTTTTTGAGTTTCCATATCCACAGGGGTCTTGTGCTCCTAACCCTAGCAAATATGTAGGGACACTTGTATATACTAAGTCAGACTGAGTGTCCATGCGCTGTCCTGTCCGGCTCTTCCTCCTCCTCCTCCTCCTCCTCCTCCTTTATCTCCTTCTTCCTCTCATTCTTCCGGTTGACATTCACTTGAGGAGCTCTCCGTGTGAAGTTTGAAGTTCAGAGGGAGATGCAATCTTTCTAAGCCACTGACTCATGAAGTGAGAACTAAGCCAGAGATGGGAAGCTGACTAGATTATCAAAATCCCATCTAGGCAACAGAATATTAAGCGTGAAATATCTGTAGTTTGTTTAATGTTTGGCATTTTGCAAAAAGGAAAAAAACAAAGAGAAAAGGCTTTGCAGAGATCATTTGCATCTTCAGTTCGGGAAATAATGGCCTCAGATCTGGGCTCGTCTTCCTGAGGACGCCGCTTAAATGGGAAAATAGACTCCCTTTTGGACTAATAAGCTGGCGGTCGCTGTAGGAGGTCTCCGAGCGTCTTTCAGATGAATTCATTAATTTCCCTATCTCTTTCGGATACTCTGCGCTTGTGTATTCAGGCAACATTTGTGCACAAACACTGATAATATTTGCACATTAGACCAGGGTTGTTGCTGGGTGGCTGTTGTTGTTGTTGTTTTCTAAAACAGAAACGCAAGACAAAAAGAGGCACAGCACACAAAAAAGGCATTTCAACCAGAAATAGCAAAGAACGAGGTGGTTCAACCAGAAAGACCATATAAAATGCCACTGTTGTGGTTTTCCAACAAGGTGTGTAGACACACACATGATTATGGATTTCTCAAGACAAGAAAAATGTGCTGAGGGATTGTGTGCTATGTCCAAATGCCATTTCTGTTCTCCCTTTTCTACACTGTAGAAATAATGCAGGTCGACAGCACTTTAACTGCCAAGTCTTCTTCCTACTGAAGGCTGAGGAGACACTGCAAAACTACCAATCCCAGGATTCCATAGCATGGGGCTCCAGCATTCAGTGTGGTGTCAAACCGATTGATCTCACCCTTAGACTATTTTCTGGCCATTCCTTGCAGCAGTTGCAACATCCTTTGCCTTCCATTTAGTTCCCTTTCAATTTGGAGGCATGTTGGAAGAAAAACTCCCTTCCCTCCTGCTCCTCTTTCCTTGGAGTTATAGGGTTTGGGTGAAATGGGGCTTTTGCACAAGGACACAGCAGCCAAGAGGGAGGAGGAGGCAGGCAGCAGGTTTGCACCAGTGGCAAGGAATTGAATCTTTTGTCAGTTAAAACATAAAGAAACCCTGTGCCCATGAACAGTCCTCTGCCCTCCTCCCTCTCTGCCAGAGGATGCCATGCAGATCCCTCATTCCCACTTGTTGAACACGCTTTGGAATCCATTCTTTCTGCCAGAGAACAAGTGTCAGGAAAGAGTGGGCTTTGTTTGCGTTTGCCTGGCTTCATCGTGACTGAAACCAGTCACAGAACCAGTTTCAAATGGGAACGACGGTCCTATAACCCAATCAGCAATTTGCTTTAGATCATAATGGGAAGGCGGCCCCCGTTTCCTTGCATCCATTACAGAACTGTGTCTGAAGAAGAAAGAGGCTCCCAATTGCTATTCCTCTCCAGCCGCTGCATTGCAGAAACTTTTCCCTCCTTGTTTTATCAACAAGATTACAGATTGGTAAAAACCATAACAAAAGAAGAGGAGGAGGACAGCCATGAAGGCTGTGGGGTCATCCGCCAGTCCTTTGCTGCAGGAGGGAGGCTGCTGGAGCGCCTTGAAGGAGGCGCATCATGTGGGCCACCAGGTCCCCTTCGGAGAGGAGAAGAAGGAGAAGTCGGGAGAGGACTGTGAAGAGGGCAGCCTCAGTCGCAGACTAGCCTGAGTTCTCCCCTGAATAGCAAAAGAAGCTCAGCACTAGAGCCAGGGAGAGAAATCCTCCCTCAGCTCATTCTCACAGGGGTAGAATTCAAAGGGATAGCCCTGTTAGTCTGTACAATCAGTACGTAGAGAGAGATTGTAGATCTGAAAGAAAGGAGTTGGCAGCATGAGCTTTCATAGACTACAGTCTACTTCCTCAGATGCATTTGGTGGAGTGGCTTAAGGAGACTTATACGTCTGAAAGGAGTCCAAATAGATCACAAGCTCCAGGAAAAGAGATTCAACCTCAGCATTAGGAGGAATGTCCTGGCAGTGAGAGCTGCTTGAGAGTGGAAGATGCTCCCTTAGAGATTTTGATGGAGCCTCCTTCTTTGGAGGATTTCAAACAGAGGCTGGATGCTTTGATTGTGAGTTCCTGCATGGCACAGAGTTGGACTGGATGGCCTTTGTGGTCTCTTCCAACTCTATGGAGTTTATCAGACAAGGGGAACTGGGAGTATAATCCAATGGCAATCTGAATGCAATCGTGGGGTTTACTGTTATTGTATGATAACCCACTACACGCAGATTTGTGCAATGGGAAGTCAGCCTGAACGCAATCATGGCGTTTCATGTCGCTGCGTGATAGACTGCCACACACAAATTCGGGCAACGGCATGCTATTTTGGGGCAATGGGGAGCCAGTTCGAATGCAATGCGTATTCACGTAATTGCATGAAAGTAGTGACTTTAAGTGAATGCGTTTTGGCCCCACTTTCTTTTCATTCGAATTTAAGAGAAATTCCTCCCGTTTGATAAACTGCTATGATTCTATGATTGTAAGTTGCTAAGTATTATAGGTGTTCCCCATTCCATTTGGAAGGAAGGATCAGTGGAATATCCAGAGGAGCCAGCATGGAGTAATGGTTTGCGCATTGCACTGGTTCATTGAATCATGGAATCATAGAGTTGGAAGAGACCTCAAGGGCCATTCTGTCCCTTCTGCCACGCAGACTCAAATCCCCACTTGACCACGGAAACCTACCTTCAGCAAGTCACTCTCTCTCAGCCTAAGAGGAAGGCAAAGGCAAAACTCCTTTGAACAAACCTTGCCAAGGAAACCCCACTTTAGCTTTGCTTTAGGGTCTCCATAAATCAGTAAGTCATAATTGACTCCATAAATCAACTCCAAAAACTTGATAACAACAATAAGAACTAGAAACAGCTGCAGGCTTTGTGACTAAAGCCTAACTCCACACATATGAGTCTGGTTGTGGTTGTCAGAGGAAGAGGAGGCAGCGATGGACCGAGGGAATATAGGCGATGCCATTTCAAAAGTAATGTTTCCATTTATGACTTTATGTCTTTATGTCCTGCCTTGATCTCAGAATGGGACCCAGAGTTCTAGGTAGGACTCAGAAGCACCATGTTCATCATCTTCAACTGTAGGAGTCTGTGATTTCATGTACTATTCGTTGAGAGAATGAAATATTCAAGGATTTACACCTTCAGTGCAAACTGTCCTGTTAGCATAATAATTTTCAGTCCATTTGGATTCTGTAACAGGTTGCAAAATATGAAAAAAGTCATGCATATTTTCCTCTGGCTTTCCCCCCCAAAACAGGTGCATTTTTAGCCATGCATGCACATAGATAGATAGATAGATAGATGGATGGATATTCTGTCCTATGAGTACTTTCTCGTTTCCTTTCTCATGCAAGCCTTGCTAATGTATGCATTTCCCAGTTAAGCCCAATTCCAGCTTGTTGGACCTCCTCAGACTTGGTTGGTGTTTCTTTATAGAAATGCGAGTCCAACGTCTTTCTTTCCCATTGCTCCACAGAGGCAAATGTCCCTAGGAATATGGAGCCAAACGGTTCGTTTTATTAGGTAGAAAGCCAAGCTCAGGCTGTAAAAAGCCCTTTGTCCCTGTGATCATTACATCTGCTTCTTTTCTGCTTCTCTCCTCCGGCTGAATTCATCTTTCCCAGACAAAAGGGCCACAACGCTGTAAAGATAATTAGGCATTCCTGTGTGTGTTTGTGTGTTTGCTCGCGGAGATAGTTTGGTAGTATCTGGAGCAAAGCTGCCGCACAGAGCAATGTTTACGGTCCCCTTTCCGTCTCCTTTGCAAAGGTCACCCGCGTATCATTAATGCCCTGCTAATGAGTCTTCTTCTTTTTCGCTGGCGTCCTGTAGTTAATAGTCTGCTTTCGAGGTCTTCAGCATGGACCATTAAACCCGAATCTGGGAAACCAGAAGGACACAGTCTTCAGTTAATCTGGCTTGATGTTGCAAAGAGTGAGAGAGAAGACGTCCTCCCCTTAGTTCTTGGGTTTGTCCTCCTCTCTTTCTGAGAATTTCCAAGGCTGGTCCCTTTCCTGAGAAGAATGCGCCCCAATTTCACGATGCCCCATGTGCACCTCCACCCACAGATTGTAAGGAGAGCCATCGCACACAGCAAGGAAGCATCAGTTCCACTTCTCAGGCCCCAATGGGTTCTGCCCCATTGGCTTCCACCCAGAAAGAGCGTCCCAGGATTCTCCTTGCCTCTGCCCCACGGCCGGTTCATTCCTCAGCTTCCCTCTGGGTGCATCTACACTCTAGAAACAATGCAGTTTGATACACAAAATCCTAAAATGAAAAGGTATACAACTAAACACTCAGGTGAGGGTCATCCAAGCCATTGTATTCCCTATCACCAGGTACGGATTTGGGAGTTGGATAGAGAAGAGAGCGGATTAGAAGAAAATTGAGATCTGGTGCTGGAGGAGAGTGCTGAGAATCATGGAATCCTAGAGTTGGAAGAGACCCCAAGAAGGGCCCTGATCCAGTCCAACCCCCTTCTTTTGCCATGCAGGAACTCTCCATCAAAGCAGCCCCATTGACAGATGGCCATCCAGCCTCTGCTTAAAGACCTCCAAAGAAGGAGACTCCACCATAATCTCTAAGGAAGGAGTGTGCTCCTCTGTTGAACAGCCCTTACTCTCAGGAAGGTCCTCCTAATGTTCAGGTGGAATCTCTTTTCCTGGAGCTTACATTCATTGCTCTGGGTCCTGTTCTCTGGAGCAGCAGAAAACAAGCTTGCTCCCTCCTCAATATGACATCCCTTCAAGTATTTAAACAGGGCTACCATCATATCACCTTTTAACCTTCTCTTCTCCAGGCTAAACATACTCAGGCTTGCATCAATAGAAGTATAGGCGGGGTACATACCTCCGCTTTGCGGCGCTCTGCCGCCGCCGCCAGTAGGTCCGCGGGGGAGCCGGAGCCTCACACGGCCCGACTCCTGCGCGGACCAAAAAGAAGCTCCAAAATGGAGCTTCTTTTTAAGTCGCGTTTGCGACGTAGCGAGGCGCCAGGGGCGCACTCACTACGTCACAACGCCCGTGACGCGTACGGACACTCAGCGTCCGATACGTAAAGATGGCGGCGCCCTTATGAACAGGGTGCCGCCATCTTGTATGTATTCAATACGTACTAGGGTTAGGGGGGTGCGGAAGCACCGCCCTTCCTAACCCTAGTACGTATTGATGACGTACTATTTGGCAGTCTGTAAAACGCCTTAGTGTCTACAGAAAGGGAAGCAATAATGCCACTCTATTCTGCTCTGGTCAGACCCGCCTGGAATTATCCTCTGTCCAGTTTCTAGGCCCCACAATGCAAAAAAGATGCTGTCAAATTGGACCGTGTCCAAAGGAGGGTTACCCAAATGCTGAAGGGCCTGGCGTTGTTCCCACTATGCTTTAAAAAGTATTGCTGATCGGCTTATAGGACCGATGGGCTGATCATTTAAAAAAGAAACAAATAAATAAAATGGATTGAAGATTTGATTCATAGATTTTACAACACTTGTAATTACCCGGGTGATCTGATGGCAGCTTATAGTGAGGCAAGTAGTTGCAAAAACCGATGAATTGAACTCCATCAATTTACTTCAATATATATATAATATAGAGAGAGAGAGAGAGAGAGAGAGTTTCCAAGCCGGGCTGCCTGGGATGGCGCTTACGTCCCTGAGTGACGCACAGATGACTGACATGCATTTTGAACAGTTTAAACTAGTGGGACGAGAACTGTGCCAAAGAGAATTGATTACAAGGGGATAATGAAAAAATCTGCTTTTATAGGTGGGAACGGCAGACCTTTTGGAATCGATTTACTGACACGGACTGAAGGCAAATCCCAAACTAGTTTAAATGTAAGTGGGAATGAGTCCTTAGGGAGTGGGGGATGTTAGTCTGGAGAAGAGAGTATTGAGGAGGGAGCAAGCTTGCTTTCGCTGGCTCCAGAGAATAGGAAATGTGGAGCAATGGATTCAAAGTAAGAAGAAGAGGCTTGGTGGCCATTGGTCAGCGGAGATCTTTGATTGTGAGTTCCTGCATGGCAGAATGGGGTCAGATTGGATAGCCCTTGGAGTCCCTCCGACTCAAGAGTCATGATGCTATGACCAGGCAAAGAGCTTCCTTTCTCTCAATGTGTCGGCTGAATTTTTGTCCTCCTCCCTGCCTCCCTCCATTTCCCGTGTGCAAAATGGACCTGCACCAATGGACCGCTCCGTTTAACTTGTGGCTCTTCGTCATTGATCTTCCACGATGGTGACACTCGTGTGAAGTCCCACATTTAGCGCTCTGCTGGATGGTGCACAGACGCCCTAATGGCCGCCCAAGCAGCTCATCCATCACCCAAGAGAGTCTCTCCCCCGTCTTTTATTTGTCAAGCCACACGGTTTGGTAAGATATCCAAGGCAGGAGAAGAGGAAACACATTAACGGGTGTCAAAAACAGCCTGGAAGACATAACTGATAGGCATTATTACTTAAACCCATCAATTTATAATAAGCTCTCTGTGTCTCACAATAATCTTCTCCTCCTTGCAAGCGGCTCTCACAGGGCCTCCACCAGCCACTTGGCAAATGAGCGACATTTCACCCGGGCATCGCAGGACATCAAATGTAGAGTATGCCTGAGATGGCACTGGGCAAGGAAGGATACACAAGGTGCTGCATTCCTCTTCTCCTGAACATGAGTCAACAGTGTGATGCGGCAGCTAAAAAGGCCAATGCTATTTTAGGCTGCATCTATAGAACTAGTCCAGATCAAGGGAAGTAACTATTCTGTATTCTGCTTTGGCAGGCCTCACCTGGATTAATCCTGGGCCAGTCTGGGCAAAACCATTCAAAAGGATGTTGAGAAACTGGAGCCATGTGCCAAAGGAGGGCAACTAAAATGGTGAAGGGTTTGGAAACCATGTCCTATGAGGAACGACTTAGGAAGCTAGGGAGTTTAGCCTGGAGAAGAGAAGGTTAAGAGGTGATATGAGAGCCCTGTTTTAAATACTTGAAGGGATGCCATATTGAGGAGGGAGCAAGCTTGTTTCTGCTGCTCCAGAGAACAGGACCCAAGTAGAGCAATGGATGCACGCTCCAGGGAAAGAGATTCCAGCTCAACATTAGGAGGAACTTCCTAAGAGCAAGGGCTTTCGACAGTGAAAGACGTTCCCTGGGAGGATCTCCCAACCTTGAAGAGGTCTTACTCTCAGCAAGCCCTCATCTCCCCAAATGTCTCTATCCCCAGGAAGGTAGAGGGCTGGTCAACTTGGGGTTGTGTCTGAGGGACAGAGGACTTTTTCAACGGGGAAAATGGAAAGGTTACCCAGGGTCAGTCCGGGTTCAGCCATGGCGTTTCACGTAATTCACAAGAGTATACCGAACGACCCAAACGCATTTGGAAGCAACCAAACGCAACCGTGGGAGCATCCCAGGAATAGGTAAATTGGAGAAACAGCGAATTTATAAATCCGTTCCACTCCAAATTTGCAGTCCATTTGAATTTGTCTCATATGGAATGCATCTTAGATAGCCTTGGATTGCCTTCGTTAGACTAACAATTCCCATGATCTTTGTTGCAATTTCCCCCTTGGTTGCTGAGAAGAAAACAGCTTTTGGGAGAAAAGATCGAAGGGGGGCAGTGAAGGCAACCCCCTCACAATAGGAATCGGCACGTCCTCCGTGATGAATCCATCGCTTGCAGGCTTTCCTTTTGGATGGAAGCTGTTCCGTGTGATGAGCTGGTAGGCAATTACTTGCATTCCAAACTGGCCCCACTTTCTTCTTCTTCAGGATGGGGATACATCCCTCCATATGTGAAAAAGTCCAGAGAGGGCACTTTGTGGGCACCACCGCCATGTGCAGAGGCCCTGGCTTATGCCAGAGAGAGAAAAGGATTGCCACTTCAGAGAGGCTGGGGGAACAGGGCCTCTCTTGGATCGATCCCGGGGAGTGTAGGAAAGGACCAAAGCCAGCATCTCAGGGAAGAGAAGTCTCTTCCGAAGGGATTCAAAGGCCCCCATTTCCCTGCTCCTTTCTCTCTTGAGCTCCTTTTCTGCTTGTGCACAGAGCTGACTTTTAGTCCTGTGGAGTTTTAATTCTGACACATATTGGAAAATCTATCTATATATATATAGATATATATATATATATTCCCAGAGACTTTCTGGGAGAAACACCACACACTGCAAAGCATCAAAACACTCTGATAGCTTCTGTGCTAAAGAGAGCAATTTCCCCTGCAAGCTCCTAGCAGGGAGACTGACAGCCTTTGAGGAAGCAGATTGGGAAGCGGACGGAGGCCTCTCTTTTCTTCCGCGGCTCTTTTCCCTTTGCCACCGGAGCCCCTTGGCTTGGCTTCTGAGACGTTTTTTGGCTTCTGAGCCATCGATCACTCATCAACATTAAACTGCCAGGATCTAAGCGGTCTTTGTGCCACTTGGTTTCTGTAGTGGAAAGCAGGATAAGGAAGGAAGGAAGGAAAGGAAGGAAGGAAGGAAGGAGGAAGGGAGAGGGAAGGAAGGAAGGGAGGGAGGGAGGGGAAAGAATATCTCCAAAATGCCTTGTCCATTGCAATTTAAAGCAGAAGTATAAAGACTGTTGTGCTATATACACATTGAACAATATCTGATGGATGCCCAGAGAGAAACCACCAGAATTCAGTTGGCCCTCCAGATTTGTGGCTTTGACTTTTTGCAGATTTCATAGAATCATAGAACCAGTTGGAAGAGACCCCAAGGACCCTGATCCAGTCCAGCCCCATTCTGCCATCAGGAACTCTCCATCAACGCGCTCAAACACACACCCATCCAAGCCTCTCTTTAAAGACTTCCAAAGAAGAAGACTCCAAGGGATGTCTCCACTGTTCAAACAGCTCTTACTGATTTTATTGCTGTTTTGATTAATATGTTCTCTCTAAGAATCTCTCCATCGCAACTCTGCCATAGAGTTTGCCCATAGAGTTTGTGCTGGAGAACCTAGAGGTTCCCTCCAGCATGACTTCTATGATCAGTTTCTGACAGACGTTGACCATAGAGTTTGCCCTGAAGGCCTGTGGAGATTCCTAGAAAGGTCTTTTTTCTTGGGTAAAAAGAATAGTGTTTGGTTGTGTGTGTGTGTGTGTGGGTTTCTCCACATTCACGGGTTTCCTTCACCCTAAACCTCAGTGAATGTGGAGGGACCACTGTATATCTTATGAGTGTGATGCAGATCCTGCCAGTGACCCATACAATCCAGTACTTTGTCTGACGCTGGTGACCAGAAGGAACCCCCAGGAAAATCCCAGTGGGGCATTCACAAGGCCCAAGGTCCCGATCCCCTTTCCGTTGGTCTGGGCCCTTCCCCGTTCCCTCCAGGGAACAGGAATTGGGTTTCTGTCAGCTTCAGCTCCTTCCAAGGCTTCTCCAGCTGAGACTTTGCCACAGAACAGGCATGGACCTGGGAGAGTGAAGGCTGCCATTTGTCATCTCTTTGCTTTTCGTTTTCTGCCTGAGATGCTCCCTTCAGACTCTGATGGACATTTCCCCCGTCGGGCAGAGCAGGCTGGAGTTATTGCCCAATGGCTTTGAAACCGTCTCCTGGAGAGTGGCATCAAACACAGCCAAGCTTGTAAATTGGGAGCTTGGTTTCTGAAAGCGATCTAGTTGTTGGTGCTTTTTTCCCAGCGCAGGCTGGGGGAAGGAGCCTCCTTCTCTGGAGAAGATCTTGACCGAAAGCACAATCACTATAAAGGACAATATTGCCAGGGAAGGTAAAAGGCAGCAGAAAGAGAGGAAGATCGCCCACTTGGTCTTCCATTAAGGAGGCCCTGGGTAGGCATTTGCAGGACCTGAGCAGAGAGAGCAACGGAGGACAAGGGACCTGTGGAGATGCCTCTTTTGCAGGGTTGCCATTAGATCACGATCGTCTCAAGGACAGTTAACACAACAACAACAAATCTAGACAACTGTTCGGTGTTCACGCTTGCTACTAGTATGCTTAGCTAAGTTGCCGATCTGACCCTGGTGGGTTTTATTAAAAGCCATCCTTTGAATACTTTTGAATATCCCCTCCATCCTTATAATATCCTGCTTGCTGTGTGAGGGATCTTTTTGCACTCAAGAGGGCACAAGAGATGCTCCCGCCTTGGCCGGCCCAAACTCCCTCCTTGCGCCTTTCCTTAACATGCTCCTGCGGAGAGTAAATGCAAACGAGAAGCGTTGGATTCATATTTCTCAATACCTCTCTCCCTCCCAAACAGACAACAAACACACACACACACACCAGGCAACCCGTTCTGTGCATTAACACTCTTGCAACTGTTTATAGAACACAACAGATTGCGCGCACAAAAGCCGCCGTCCTAAGATCGCGCTTGAAAGAGCCCTAATCCCCTTTCTAATTCAATTACGTTGCGGCACTCGAGTCAAATGGGTGTTTCCAGCTCACAGACGGAAGAGTGAAAAATACCTGCGCCGGAGCAAGAGGCTCATGAAATTTCTATTTCTATCTCAGGTTTCCACGAACGTTCCTCTGCCGCTCCCATTAAAACGCCTCCCTCCCTCAAATTAACCTGCTAATCAGAAAACACTTCATGGTGCAAGAAGCCAGAAGAACCTGGCGGCTGATGTTCAGGGAGGTGCTTCTTGGCACCGCGAATGTGGCACTCCGAAGCAGGTGAGGGAAGAGGGGCAACCAGGGGGCAAGGGAGGACCTCTTCTTGGCTGGGGGCAGAGATCCCCCCAAGGCAAAGATCATTTGCCACCGTCAAAGCCCGCTCGCTGCCTCTTGCTGCGCCTCTGCCACTGCTGCCGCTGCTGCCATCACTGCCCCATTGCCTCCTCTTCCTCTAATGTTTAGGCCTTCTGTTGTGATGCTATTGCACTTTTAAGTGTCTGCATCTTTTGGTTCCTTCCAGCGCTTCTGTCTTCTACTGTTGTTCTTACCTTGGTTTTTA
>NC_056522.1:382231577-382238021 GCF_019175285.1 Sceloporus undulatus
ACATTAGGAGGACCTTCCTGACAGTAAGTCAGTGTTTTGGCATCTCCTTCTTTGGGGGCGTTCCCACTTGCGATTTAAAACGATTTTAAATACAGCGGTTCGTTTTAAAGCGTCTCAAAATAAAGCGAGTGTTATCCCGCTTTTCAAATCTCTTTATTTGTATCGTTCCCATTTACGTAACATTTTATTTTAATTCTCTGTAATTGACCTGGTTTTGTTCCCATTCAAGGATGAATCGGTGTATATTTACACCAGTTTGGTTACTTTTTCATTCACAGTCACTTGTTTCGGCTGTCAATCAAAGCGACGTCATCATGACGTCACATTATTTCAGATGTACACCGATGTCGCCTGTACCTGCGTCCCCACTACCTGGCCGTTTTTAATTGGTTATAAATTTCGCGGTTGTTTTTTAAAGAGCCAATCAGGAGGCGCTTATTCATCCTCTTCTGTGTCTCCCCATATTAACTGCTGCCATAACTCAGTGCTAGGGAATCCTGGGAATGGTAGTTTATTATGGCACCAGCACTCTCTGGCAGAGGAGGATAAATGTCTCACAAACACAACAAACACAACCATCCCATAGTTCCTCTGGAAAGAGCCTCGGTTCCCCAAATTCGCTTTGCCTGCCCCATTGATCTCTGGGCTGTCCTCCAAAGCCCATCTGCTGCTCAGGCAGAGGTGAAAAAGAAAGAACAGTTTAAAATGGTGTTCAATGGCTCTCCTCCCACATCAGTCTATGAAAGAGGAGCAGAGGGGAGGCTGCAATCCACCGGAGGAAAGGCTATTATGCGAATGGAAGAAAATGGTGCCGGCAATGCAGAAAGAGACCAAAGAGGGTGACACCCCCAGGCCAGCCCCTTGAGCGCTCCTCCTCCCATCCTGTGGAACCCAAATCAGACGCCGAAACGTCCCCATTTAAATACCGCCATTCCTATCTCGGATCAAGGGATAATACTAGGGTAGACCCTAGTCTTTTTTTACGCCGGTTTATAGGCTTCTGATCCGGGTTAAATGTTACGATTCGAATCAGATTCGAATCGCAGTGGGAACGATTGCGGGTTAATCTAGAACTGTTCTAGAGTTAATTCGGGATTGAGTGGGAATGATATACCTTGGATTCGATTTGTAAACCGGTGTATAAGCGAGTGGGAACGACCCCTTTGGAGGTCTTTAAGCAGAGGCTGGATGGCCTTCTGTCATAAAGAGTGGATTGACGGTGTCTTCCTGCATGGCAGAATGGGGTTGAACTGGATGGCCCTTTTTGGGGTCTCTTCCAACTCTATAATTCTGTGATTCTATGAAAGATGCAAATGGACAGGAAGCAGCATCTAGGAAATTTTAGGAGAAAAGTCCTGGCACTGAGAGCTGTCCAAAAGTGCTGCAAATGGCTTCAAGATGCAGAAGGTTCTCCTTTGCTCAAGGACCTTGAGAAGACCCAGGATGTCCAGAGGGTCACCCGAAGTCAGGCTGACTCCTTAACATGGGCTGCCCTCTTCCAGGGATGCTTTGGCTTCCTGCACTGCAGAACATGAGCTAGACTTGAGGGACTGCTTTGGTCAGGCCAAACCTGGAATAATCCTGCATCCAGTTCTAGATGTCACAGTTCAAGAAGGATGTGGAGAAGCTGGAGCATGTCCAGCGGAGGGCCACCAAAATGGTGAAGGGCCTGGAAACCATGAAGCCCTATGAGGAGACACTTAGGGATCTGAGTATGTTTAGCCTGGAGAAGAGATGGTTAAGGGGAGACATGGTGGTCATGTTCAATTGTTTAAAGGGACGTCGTATTGAGGATGAAGCAAGCTTGTTTTCTGCTGCTTCAGAGGTTAAGATCCGGAGCAATGACTTCAAACTACAGATAAACAGATTCCACCTAAATCTTAGGAAGAAATTTCTGATGGTAAGAGCAGTTCATCAGCGAAAGACGCTGTTCTCTTGGAGTGTGTTTTAAGCAGAGGCGGGATGACCATCTGTCCCAGGGAGGACTTGGACGGTGTATTCCTGCATGGCAGAAGGGAGTTCAGCTAGATGGTCCTTGGGGTCTCTTCCAGCTCAAGGATTCTCAAATTCTACAAGGACATTGTAAAAGAGGATAATGAAGACTGAGCGTACTTGGTTGCCCCAGGATCCTTGCTGTCTGTTGGTGAGGGCTGGATGTTGCAGAAGCGCAAGGCATGCCAGCTGGCTCCCTGGAAAGTACACCCCACGCTGCAACATTTTGCTGCATTTCCAAGCTGTTCCACTTTGGGCAGACAGTGGAGGTTGCCCTAGTTCTGGGCTTTCCTGGAAGGAGCTTCAAGGCCCAAAGTATCCTTCCCTTTTCCCCAGAGAACGCCGTCCAGATGTGTTGCCAGAGGCAGTTCTCTCTGTGACAAGGAGGCTGGCTGACATGTTAAGCTCAAAAAAGAAGACGCCCGAAGAGTAAAAGCTGTTCAACAATGGAGACTGTGGTGGAGCCTCCTTCTTTGGAAGTCTTTAAGCAGAGGCTGGATGGCCATCTGTCAAAATGGTGATGCTTTGATTGTGAGTTCCTGCATGGTAGAAGGGGGCTGGACTGGATGGCCCTTCTTGGGGTCTCTATGATTCTCTGATTCTATGACTCTATGACTGTTGCCTCTTTGTCCATTCACATCAGATATGGACTGCAATGGGTACGTTCAGAGGTATGTTCCAGCATGGAAAAAGAGGTTTGGACTGGATGCCGTTCCAGAGGATCTAATGTTGAAAGTTAGAGGAGGGTAGATTTTGATTGAACACTAGAAGGAATTTCATGCCAATAAGAGCAGTCCTGCAATGGAAACCACAGCCTAGCAATAGCAATAGCAAGTACATTTCTATACTGCTTCTCAGTGCACTTAAGTTCTCCCTAAGCAAGGATGCAAGCCTGAGTCGAGCCTGAGTCCCTTTTTCCCCCTGGAATTGAACTCGCAACCTTATGGTTTGTGAGTGAGTGGCTGCAGGACAGGCATGTAACCCCTGCGCCACCGAGGCTCCTAGAGAGATGGCAGGGTCTCCGTCTCTGGAGGTCTTCAAAAGGAAGCTGGACACTCACTTGCTGGAGATGCCCTAGCTGGGATCCTTATCTTGAGGACAAGGGTCGGACTCAGTGTCCTCTGGGAAACCCTTTAAACGCTACGATTCCACAACTCTGAGGCTATGAAAATCCTTTTTGCCATCCTTCTGGATTCTAGGAGCCTGCCATGTGACATTGCTGAAATCTGTCCCAGGGAAGGCTTGGATGGAGTCTTCCTGAATGGCAGATTGAGCTTGCATTGGATGCCCCTTTGGGGTCCCTTCCATCTCTATGATTCCATGATAACTGACACCCTTCCCTCCCCTTTGCGATGGCAGTAGATGCTTGTTTGCAAACAACTCCAGCTTGCTTCCAGAGTTGCTTGCAAATTCTGCAGAGATGCAAGGCCTAATTAAACTCTGCCCTCTTTGGGTTTGAAGTGTGCAAGAGGTAGATGCGGCATAGCCCCTTCTACCCACGTTTCCTTGGGAAGTAAGTGGCATGGCTCCCAGAAGAGGGAAGGGGAGGTGAAGGGGTCAAGGTGCCACGTGGCAGCAAACATTCAGTGCCCGACCTCGTGCCAAAGCGGAGTGGCGGAGGAGCATGGCGATGAATGCTGATGCTCAGTTGGCCGCCTGTGACCTGAATGCACAATTAGGAGCCCTTAGGACTCCCTCCATCCTCTCCAGCTGCTGGGCCTTTGCCTTTGTCCTTTCCACATCGCTCCATAGATTCCTATCTTCAGTGCAGAATCTCATTTGACAGCAGATCTGAGGAGAGAAAATGATAGAGAGAGAAAGCATGAAGGAGGGAGGGAGCCAATGAAAGACTCCATCCTTGATCCGTTCATCTCTGACGCTGTTTTTCTAACACCTGAATCTCCTCTCGCCAAAAACAGACAGACCTTCGATTCTGGTATTCACTGTGTGGAAGCACATTGGAAACATTTCCAAGGGCTCTGGGATAACTTGGACCAAGACAGTCAGTAGTCAAAGGGAATAGTTAATAGCCAAAGGATTTAAGGAAATAAAATGCTGCTTTTGGAAATGCTTGCAAAGGACAAGGCAATGGGAACCCTCGGGGTGCTGTGTTTAAAGGCCAATCTTGCAGCCATAAGGTTATGAGTTCGATTCCTAGGGCTCCAAGGTCGACTCAGCCTGCCATCCTTCTGTAGGTCAGTAGAATGAGTCCCCAGCTTAGAATCACAGAATCATAGAATCCTAGAGTTGGAAGAGACCCCAAGGGCCACCCAGTCCAACTCTCCTTCTGCCATGCAGGAACTCTCAGTCAAAGCATCCCTGACAGATGGCCATCCAGCCTTGTTGGGGGCAATGGGATTGTAAAGCACTTAGAGAGTGCGGAGTTCACTGAGAAGGGTATGGAAATGGAAATGCTATTATAACAGAATCACAGAATCCCAGAGTTGGAAGAGACCCCAAGGGCCCTGATCCAGTCCAACCCCCTTCTTCTGCCATGCAGGAACTCTCCGTCAAAGCATCCCCATTGACAGATGGCCATCCAGACTCTGTTTAAAGACCTCCAAGGAAGGAGACCCCACCAGTATCTCCAAGGGAGACATGTGTTCCACTGTCAACCAACTGTTGCTATTGTGAAGTCTCTTCCAACTCTATGATTCTATGATTCTGTGATTTACATTCCTAGGGTCAAAAATGTTAGACTTTTTTCCAGGGGACAATTTCAGCCCCAGATCAGATCAGATACATTTTGAGAGGCTGATGAAATCCATTCCCAATGGGCAAGAATGATGCTCATGTGGGGCTGAAGAGTGCCTCTTTCTCCCTCTGGTCCCCTTCTGCAGCTCCATCCCAGGTTTCTAAAGCAAAGGGCTTTGCTTTGCGGCTTCCTCCCAAAGAGTGCCTCATCTCTCATCCCCAGAAACCATCAGAATATGGATGCCCTACCAAGGGTGGGTGGGCTGAATAATATTGGGAGACAGAATATGATTAGAGATTGCAACAAAGCAGAAAACAAGGTGAAGTTTTTCATTGGGGAGTGAAAGGAGGAAAGGGAGACTCCTTATCCTGCAATGTTTGGGGATCTTCCTCTCTGGTGCAAAGGAGGGGCTCATTCCCACTTACATTTAAATCATTTTCAAATTCGCCTTTGCTCCATGTTGGTGAACCGATTCCAAAAGGTCCGTCGTTCCCACTATGAAAGCAGATCTTTTCATTATCCCCTTGTAATCGCTTCTTTTTTTGGCACAATTGTCATCCCCACTACTTTGCGCCGCTTCAAAATGCATGTCAATCATCTGTGCGTCATTGGCGATGTAAGTGACAGCCTGGGCTGCCCAGCTTGGGAACAATAGATAGATAGATAGATAGATAGAATATTTGATTCATTGATTTTGCAACTATTTGCCTCACTGATTGCAAGTAGTTGCAAAATCAATGAATTGAATCTTCTATCAATTTTTTTTAAAATCATGCGCCTGTAGGTCACATCAGAAACACAAAGGCAGCGCTCTGTGTGTGTGTGTGTGTGTGTGTGTGTGTGTGTGTGTGTGTGTGAAATGGTGGATCTACCAAAAACTGAGGAGAGATGGTCAACACCCCTCTGCTATTAGTCCCCCTCCTCCAGAATGATGGGATCCTGATCCGTCGTTCCCTCTTGTTGAACATGCTCCGGAATCGATTCTTTCCAAAAGAACCGCCAAAGAACTAGTGTCAGGAAAGAGCGGGATTTTTGCATTTGCCTCGTTTCATCGCAATTGATACCGATCACAGTAGGATCAGAACTGGTCTCAAATGGGAACGACAGTTCTATAACCCGATTAGCAATGGCTTTAATTCATAGTGGGAACGAGCCCAAGGCATCTCCCCTGCCTTCCAGTCCTGGAGAGATGTTTTCTTCCCTTCCTCTGGTCCTGCTTCTAATCTGCCAGACAGGAGCTGTGTTTTCTTCTTCACGGGGGGTTGCAGCAGCGAGAGAAGGATGGAGAACACACAACCTGAATGTGGCAAAACAGAATTCAATGGCTGCGACCTCATTCTCTGCAAATGACCCATGGCGGCAGGGGGCTGGAGGAGGAGGAGGAGGAGGCCGGCGCATCCTTGCAGGAACCCTGGGCAGCGACATCGCAGTGGGGCCCAACTCTCCACTTCATGCTCAGTGCCTGGAAATGAGGAGAAAGGAAAATGGGACTCAGCGGGAGTGAGAACCAGCCACGCATACCTCCCCTCAGTTGGTCATTTGTCACTGTGTGGCAGCCAAGAAGGCCAGTGGGCATTTCAAGGTTTGTACACTAGGTCCTCCTTATACGCGGATTTGCCATGCGCGGATTTAAGCATACGCGCATGGCAAATCCGGGGATTTTGTCCGCAATGGCAGCGCGCATGCACGCGCGCCTCCATTGGGGACAACTTCCCTCCCTCCCCTCTCCTCCCCCCAACTCTTTCCCTCCCTCCCTC
>NC_056522.1:382238046-382250724 GCF_019175285.1 Sceloporus undulatus
CCCTCCTTCCCTCCCTCCCTCCCTCCCCCTCCTTCACCTCCCTCCTTACCATCGCCGGGGGCTCTGTCGCTGCGCCGCTGCACCGCTGCCGCCACCGCCACCTCAGCCGGAGGGAAGGCGGGTGGGGGGTTTGGAGGCCAAAAGCCTCCAGCCTGCCACCTGACCCTTCTGTGGCAGCGCGGCGGCAGCGGCAGCAGAGCACCAGCGCCAGAGGCCTCTTCGGCCCCACTCCCACTCACGCGAGGCGCCCCTCCACTCCGGAGCTCCAGGCTCCAGAGCAGCGCCCGGCCTTTCCCTGGCTGTAGCCGCGGGGGAAGGCCTCTGGCGTGGAGGACTGCCAGGCTCCCCTCCGTCGCCACGGCTGCCGTGGCGGTGCCGCGGCGAGGAGGAGGAGGGAGGCCGAGCGCAGCAAGGCCTCTTCGGACCCCCACTCCGCCGCCGCCGCCGCCTGCACCTTGATGCAGGGGCCGAGTGGGGACTGGAGACCAAGAGCCTCCAGCCCACCACCTGGCCCTTGCACAAGGTGCTGTCGGTGGCGGCGGCGGAGTGGGGGCTGAGAGGCCTCTGGCGCTGGTGCTCCGCTGCCCGCCGCCGCCGCCACTGCCACAGAGGGTCGGGTGGCAGGCTGGAGGCTTCTGGCCTCCAAAACCCCCACCGGCCTTCCCTCCGGCTGAGCGACAGTGGCGGCGTCCGCGGCAGCAGCGACGGAGCCCCCGCGCGAAAAGGTAAGAGGAGGGAGGGGGGAGGGAAGGAAGAGTTGGGGAGGAGAGGGGAGGGAGGGAAGTTGTCCCCAATGGCGCGCGCGGGCACGCGCGCCGCCATTGGGGACAATGGGACTTGAGCATACGCGGATTTTGTTATACGCGGGGGTCCGGAATGGATCCCCCGCGTTATACCAAGGACACACTGTATGTGCCAAAATCCATGCTGGGAGTCTGTCGCTTCTGGTGGATCTTCTCCAACATAGGAAGAACTGTTTGCCAGTGGAAGACACTGCCTGGGCTAAGTGACCAGACATCCTGCCTTCTCCAAGACATGTCCAACATTTCCACTTTCTGTCTAGGAGGAATTCCAAAGGTCCTCCATTTTCAACATCTGTCCCCGGGAGGACTTGGGTGGTGTCCTTCTGCAAGGCAGAAGTGTTGGACTGGTGCCCTTCTTGGGGCCTCTTCCAACTCTTATGAGTCTAGGAGTTCATTCCCACTATGATCTAAAGCAAATCACTGATCGGGTTATATGACTGTCGTTCCCATTTGAAACTGGTTCTGATCCTATTGTGATCAATCTGCGTGATAAAGCAAGGCAAACAACACAACACCACACACAACCCCACAGTTTTCCAGTCACTTGTTTCCTAAACTGTTCTTTTCAAATGAATTGATTCCGAAGCTATTCAACAAGTGGGGAGGATGGATCTGAACCGCATTATTCTGGAGGGAAGGGACTCATGGCAGAAGGGTCTTGGGCACAGGAGCTGTGAAAAAACAAAATACAATTGATAGAAGATTTGATTCGTCTCACTGATTGGCAAGGAGTTGCCACCAATGAATCAATCTCCTATCTATATATATATAGTCTGCAAGCCAGGCTGCCCGGGTGGTGCTATGTCCCTGATGGCGCCCAGATGATGACATGCATTGTAGAAGGCGCGCAAACTAGTGGGGACGCAATCATGCCAAAAAAAGAAGCGATTACAAGGGGATAATGAAAGATCCGCTTTCATAGTGGGAACAGCGACCTTTTGGAATCAATTTACCAACACGGAACGAAGGCAAATCCCAAACCGGTTTAAATGTAAGTGGGAATGGAACCCATGAATCCGTGATTCTGCATTTGTCAATTCTTGATGGGATGCAACTCCGGTGCTCCCTCTGCATCCATCCTGCCTTGATGTTGTGAGTGGTGTGAAAAGAGGACTGCTCTTGGCTCTTGCACCTCCACACAATGCTCTCCTCTCCGAAACGAGGTATCCCTCTGACCTTCAACATTCATGGGTGCATCTGGAGGCACAATTGACACCACAAGCGCAATCCTTCTTCTGGCAACCTTAGAATCATGGAGTCAAGAGCTGGAAGAGACCCCGCGAAAGGGCCCTGATCCAGTCCAGCTCCCTTTTGCCATGCAGGAACCTCCATCAAAGAATATGCCGACAGATGGCCATCCAGCCTCTGTTTAAAGACTTCCAAGGAAGGAGAACTCCACCAGAATCTCCAAGGGAACATCATTCCACTGTTCAAGAGCCCTTACTGTCAGGACAGAAAGTTCCTCCTAAATGTTGAGGTGGAATCTCTTTTCCTGGGCTTTTCCTGTACTAAATGTGCAAATCTCTTCCTAAACTTGAAGGAAGGAAAGCACCAAGAAGGGAGAAAGTGCAGCAAAGGGAAGGCCACCTCTCCATCTCTCTCTCTCTCTCTCTCTCTTTCCCTTTCTCTGTCAATGGCTTTTCCCCTCATTCTGACACACTTTTGGATTCGTGGAAGAGTTTTTTAAAGGTGCATTGTTTTTATTGACTTTCCCCTTTTAATTGATTTGTTTTTGATGGTTTTAATTCCCTGGAGAGTTGAATTCCATTTTAATAGCCTTTGGTATGCTCTTTTTTTTTTTATTGGTCTCTGTATGTGGGTTTTAATCAGTATTTTCTTGGTTTCTGTAACCTGACTTGAGTCTTGCTTCTGGGAAAAGCAGGAGGAAATGAAGAAAGAAAACAGAAGAAGGAGAAGAGGAGGAGGGAAGAAGGGAGAAGCTGATGGATTTCCCATCCTTGACACTGATCAAGCTTCCAAGGCAGCATCCACACTGCAGAAATAATCCAGTTTGGAAGGATAGCCCTTGGGGTCCTTCCAACTCTAGTTTCCATGAATGGGCTGATATATACGTATATATAATAGGACCACCACCGTCATCACCACTTTCCCCACTTTGTTGGTCCAGAGAAGGATTTAAGGGATGCTCACCAATCTTCTCCTCTGAAGCGACAGCATCCAAGAGGATCTTGCAACACCTTTGCGACTAAATGAGCGAAAGAAGTTGGTGGCGTGAACTTCCTTGACTCGGTCTCCTTCCTTCCTGGCCTTGCTCTGAGGAAGGAGACCAGCCAATAAAGACCTTACGGTAAAACCTCTTTTGCACAGTTTCTCTCAAAGGTCTTGCAAGGTCCCTCTGGATACTGTATTTTCCACGAACAGGGAGTCTCTGAAGGAGAAAGTGTGTGTTGTTACTGGGGGCCTTTTAAAAAGTTACTGGGTGGTTACTGGGGCTTGCGCATACTAAAATAGGCCAGATAACCAGATTTCTGCAAAGATGGTTTGGATGGGGACGGAACCACATTTGTGCCAGTATAAAGGGCTGATACTTTGCTGATGTTTAACTTACATAAACTCCTCCTGTGCGGTGTAGAGGTCTGAGCGTGGACTAGGATGCTGGGAAACCAGAGTTCGAATCCCATTTTGTGGAATCACAGAACCATTGAATTGAAAGAGACCCAGGAAGGGCCCTGATCCAGTCCAACCCCATTCTGACACGCAGGAACTCTCCTCAAAGCACCCCCATTGACAGATGGCCTTCCAGCCTTCTAGGAAGCAATCACACAACATCTCCCTTGCCGTTATTCTACAGACTATCTAACAGTATTTGGCAGCGTATGCTACTAAACATGGCAATTGCATTATACACATGTAAACTCATGAGCGGCAATGCTATCATCCTTACTTTTCCCAATGGGTGACCTTTGGCGAGTCGCACTCTCTCAGCCTCAGAAGATGGCAATGGCAACCCGCTCTGAAGATCTTGCTGAGAAAAACCCTGTGATGGATCACCCTAAGTCGAATTGACTTGAAGGCACACAACAACAACAAACAACAACACAACAACAACACACTTCCCTTAAGTGCACTTGAGTACTTTGGGGCAGTAACTCAGTTCACAGTTGCATAAAGGAGATCTGAAACTGAACCTGTTTGCACAAGCTTTCATGGGCCTCGTTCCCACTTACAAATAAATTGCTTTGCGACCCAAATCGATTAATCGGTTACGGCAGCAAAGTGCGTTTCACACAACATTTGCCCCATCACATTTCTTGTTGTAAAAATAAAATAAAATAAAATAAAACAAGCCACTTGTGGTTCAAATTGATAAACCGTTTCCGGTGGGAGTCTCTCCAAATAACCCACTTGTAGTTCACTTTGGGCAAATGATCAGTTCAATTTGAAGTGTTTTCAGTGGATTTTTCCCCTCTGTCCATTACTGCAATCGCATTTGCGTACTTCCATGCGCACATTGAGATGGGTAACACAAATGGCTAATTCTTGCTTCCCCAACCAACCACCCCTTTATCATGTCATAGTAAATCAGTCCAATCCGCATCTCATTCACACTGACATTGAATGAATTCAATGAATTCCAATTCTTCCAAATCGATCTGATCCACATCTGGTTCACACTTGCCGCAGAATCGATTAAATCCAAAAAGACATGAAAAATCAGCATCAAAAAGATGCAGGTTAAATGGGTCTAAGCGCATGGTCCACCCCTCTCCGAACAGCTTCAGCAAATTTGGTTCAAGTGCGAACTGGGGTCCTTTAAACCGCTTCAAATTGATTTGCAAACCGTTTTAAAACGTCGGGGATGCTTTGATTTGGATTCCCTGCATGGCAGAATGGGGTTGGGGACTGGATCAGGGCCTCCCTTGTGGTCTCTTCCACACTCTGATTCTAATATTCCAGTAGTGAGAATAAGCCCTGGATGTAATAATAATAGCTGCTCACCAGTGACTTCAATGTGCTCCTTGATTCACAAGGATGTGGGAACACTCCCAGCACACCATCCGTTGCCACAGTGTGGGGTACAGTAGTAGTCTGGTGTAACGCACCACTACTTATCTATCTGAGCGTACATTCCCACTATGAAAAGAGACCCACACCACCGCCACTCATAGTTTATTGATCCGCGCCAAAGATGGTTTTTAAAGTGCTACCTTGGCTGGCCATGCTGGCCAGCGGCCACAATGCATGCACCATCTGGGCTAAGGGCTTTTGCAACACTTGCTTGATCAGAAACCCCCTGAAGCACAGTAAGCAGACTTACCCAGTGGTTTTTAGAATGTGTATTTTAAATGACTACGTGGGGGTACCCCCGTAATAACACGTTTACTAAGGACTGAACAACATGCAGCCATCTTACTAACGTCCTCCATCTCATTCCCCCCCCTGTCCTGCTTGTAACCTACTTGCCTGGTGAAGGAGAAGCCCTTGGAGCTTCGAAAGTACATTGTGCATTTGGGTTGGCCAAGAAAAGGATCCCGGATGCTGGGCTTTTGCTTGTTTTAATATGTGTGATCTTGTCCTTTTCAACTGTATGCATCTCTTTTACATTGACATGTATTTTAACTTGATGTGTATATCTGAAGCAGTGTCTCTGTTAATTGTTGTTGTCCCCCGCCTCAATACATGGAGAGGCGGGTAAGACCATAATAATATGACTTAATAATACATTGTAATAAATCGAATAATGATATTGTTGTTATCCCACCTTGATCCCATAGGTGAAGCGGGTAAGAAAAGAAAAAAAGAATAATAATAATAAATAAAATAATATAATAAAAAATAGGGTGTTGTCCCGTCCTTGATACAGAATGTGAGGTGTAAGAAATGAACAACAACAGCAACAGCAACAAACAATATTTATTGATTATGATGATTGCTTATCCACCGCTTCACTAGTGCATCGAGATGGGGAACAACAACAACAACAACATATTATTATTATTATTATCATTACTTTCACCAAAACTCCTGGGGAAATTGCAAAGGCTGTTCCAAAATGTGCAAAATATTCTGGCCCTTGCACCCGGGCGGGGGGGGGGTCCTTTGGAAGCCGTTCCTCCCTGACTTTCTGGAATGGAAGAAATGGAAGATTTGCACCCGGACCCGGCAGCATCTCCATGGCCCTGAACCCGTGTCCAGCGGCGTCCTCCTCCCTTCCTGTTCTTTGCTCGTGCCACAGGGCCGGCCATTTGCTCTGCGCCTGCCAAGTGGCACAATACATTTCAGATTTATAAATGTTGAGAGGTAGATGCGGCGCAACTGTTTCCAGGCCAAAGATGATTTATGGTTATAAATCACAGGTAGGAGAACCATAATCATTTTCACGAACATGAACAGAGACTAAAATCAGAGTCCGAATGCAACTGGAGACATACTAGAAAAACTCAGTTCGCGTAAATGGGGAAAAATGGGAGCCAGGCGCGGCGGCAGGCGGGGACGCAACGGACGGGCGATCCTTATCTTGGGTGCTGTTTTTGGCAGAACCATGATCACAACAACCACAAAAAAAAACCGTTCCAACGTATTGGTCAACTCCTCGTGCAAGAGTTAGATAAACACCATCTACTTTGAAGGTGCATTACCCGCAGCTTGCTACATTTTCCAGCTCCTCTATATGTCAGAATGCTCTTTCCTTCTGGCCGTTCCAACTGTTATGCGCTTTCGATCGATTGTGCCATCTGCAACCCCATGCGCTATCAACATTCACCCGACCCAAACCTTGCTGACAGTTCGAGTGGTCCTAGAACTGGATTCTTGCGCTAATGCTGAAGGTTGTTTTCATATTCTTCGACTGCCTTTGCCTGCCGTTACTTTTTCTTCCTAACCTCATCAACCACTCTCTGTGACATTCTCCTACCCCTTACCAAAATATGGTATGTGAACCTCGACAGTGGCCATCCTGGAAAGAGGCGACTTGCTCCTTCTGGCTCTTGATAATTCCGTTCATCCACTTTCAAACCATATTTCTCTATCATGTCTTTAAGCAAAGGCTGGATGGCCATCTGTCAATGGGGATGCTTTGATTGAGAGTTCCTGCATGGCAGAAGAAGGGGGTTGGACTCCATCAGGGCCCTTGTGGTCTTTTCCAACTCTAGGATTCTATGGTTTTTGGAAAGAGTCCTTTGCCTTGGAGTGGCTTCTGTAGCCAAATCTCTCCCTTTCCCCATAGGCCTCCAGTGCAGAGCATGCAGCTGCTGAAATGCCCAGCAATGGAGGCCATGAAACCCCCTGAATCTCACCCCTTTGGTGTGATTCCACTCCCCAGACACCAGACTCTTTCTCCCAGGGCCAGCCCCATTGGTTTCCAAAATTCACCCCTTCTTTCCTCCGCTGCGGTTCCTTTGGGGCCCCTGAAGCTCTCAGGAGGATGCTTGGGCCAACAGCAGAGAAATACGGTGGAAAGTGAAATACGTCTTGTGGTTGGTTCGGTTGTTGTTGTTGTCGTTGTTGCAGCAGCAGATGTAGACAAATGGCGGGCGTTCCTTCCGATCACAAAGTCTTCGCTTTGCCAACAAATCCATCCCAGCTCCTTCCTGCTGCAGATTTCAATTTAGATTGTGGGCTGTTTCTGCTCCAACAAAGTATAAAAATCACCGCCCAGCCTTACTCACACACACAAACACAAAGACACACACACAGAGAGAGAGAGAAAGAGGCACACCATTCCTTTTGACCATGAGGTGGGCCAAGGCAGCAGGATCACGTTCCATCCGTTTATCACCTGGGGCTAATTTCGGCTTTGAGGAGAGATTAAAGCGCATTTAAAGCATCCCACAAATGAAGCAGAAACTGTGCAGATGATCATCACACGCAATTGCGCAAATAAAGTGACATTGGAAATGCATTGTTGCTGAAATCCTAAAAGTAAAAAGATGTGTGTTAATGCTTGTTTGGGGCCACTTTAATGGCAGGTTTTGTGCAACGCCGTGTGAAATCTAGGATATTCACAAGATAGACTCCCAATCTCCTTCTTGGGGTAAACTCCTTAGCATCCTCCATAAGATGCAGGGCCTCCTTGCTCCAGCCTATGGACTTCTGGGATTTGTAGTTTCACAAGGCCTTTAGCCTCCTCTGCCCCAAAATGCCGGTGCCTCACAAAGCAACAAACCCCAGGATTCTGTCGGATGGAGCCATGGCACTTAAAGTGGTTTTTAACCGCATTACTTTATTATACAGTGATGCGAATCTTGGCCGTTTGAGACGTGCTCTTTGCAAAATTCACACACAGAGGTTTTAATTCAGAATACAAAGCATCTGAGGAAGCTCATGCTGCCAACTTCTTTCTTCCAATTAGTCTCAAAGGTGCTACAAGATCTCTCTACATGTTGTTGTTGTTGTTGTTGTTGTTGCTGCATCTAAATGCATCTGGGGAAGTAGACTGAAATCTGCAAAAGATCATGCTGCCAACTTCTTTCTTTCAGTGAGTCTCAAAAGTGCTGCAAGATCTTTCATAATATTAAAATTAATGTTGTTTTCTGAACAAAAAACAACATTTTTTCTGTGCAAAATAGGCAGCCTAGCTCTCTGCAGAAAATGCCGCATGAAGCAGCCACATGCAAGATGTGTGCTTGTGTGTGCGCGCACGCAAAAAGTGTCGCATTGTCAATAGTCTTTGGAGAACTGTGCTGTGTTCATTGACTTTCTCTCAGCAAGGGGAAAATAGCTAAAATTGCTTGTTTCTTTCTTTAAAAAGCAGCATCGCATTCCTGGCCCAAACCTCACAGGTGTCCCAAGCGCCGACTCCCACTTGCCCCAGTTTCTGCAGTCCAACCGCGTCCTGCGTCACGCGAAGGATGGGGCGCAAGAGAGTTTTTGATAGATGCTTCCAGTGCACAGAATGCTACAAACCACATGTATATAAACCTTTGGTGGCATTCACACTCATTTTTTTGCCTAAGGAGATCATTGAATCCTAGAGTTGGAAGAGACCCCAAAAAGGCCATCCAGCCCAACCCCTTGATTCTGCCATGCAGGAACTCTCAATCAAAGCATCCCAAACAGATGGCCATCCAGCCTTTGCTTAAAGACCCCCAAGGAAGGCGACTCCACCACAATCTCCACTGAAGGAGTGTTTTCCTTTGCCAAACAGCTCTTATTGTCAGGAGGTTCCTCCTGATGTTGAGCTGGGATCTCTTTTCCTGTACTTTGCATCCATTACTCTGTTTTCTATTCTCTGGAGCAGCAGAAAACAAGCTTGCTCCATCCTCAGTGTGATGCCCTTTCAAATACTTAAACAAGGCTTTCATACCCACTCTTAACCTTCTCTTCTCCAGGCTAAATATACCCAGCTCCATAAGTTGTTCCTCATAGGGCTTCATGGTTTCCAGACCCTTCACCATTTTAGTTGCCCTCCTTTGGACACATGGCTCCAGTTTCTCAATGTCCTTTTTGAACTGTTTTGCCCAGAACTGGACACAGCATTATTCCAGGTGGGGCCTGACCAAAGCAGAATAGATGGCACTATTATTTCTCTTGATCTAGACACTATATTTCTATTGATGCAGCCTAGGATCGCATTGGCTTGTTTAGCTGCTGCATTGCACTCTTGACTCATGTTCAACTTGTGGTCTCCTTGGACTCCTAGATCCCTTTCACATGGAATTCTCACTGAGTTATTTCTCCTGACTCTTTTTCCAGGCGGGAAACCAATAACGGTGGGAATTCTTCTCCATCATCATCTGCCCAGTGCAACCGTTCCAAAGCACCCAGGATCTGCTGCATCTCAGATGGAGCCCTTAGGTCTTAGAGCCATAGAATCACAGAATCCTATAAAAGTCACAATCTCTCAGCCTCAGAGGAAGGCTAAAGCAACCCACTGTCTGAACAAACCTTGCCAAGGAAACGTAGGGTTGCCATAATCTGGACCCATTTCAAACTGGCTTTAGGGCAGGATACGGAGTTGAGACTGCCTTGGTCGCCTTAGTTGATGATCTCCGTCTGGGCATCAACAGGGGTAGTGTGACCCTGTTGGTGCTCTTGGACATCTCAGCGGCCTTCGATACCATCGACCATGGTATCCTTCTGGAACGCCTCAGGGAGTTGGGGATCGGGGGCACTGAGTGGTTCCGGTCCTATCTCTTGGGAAGGTCCAGTCGGTGAGGCTGGGGGATAGAGTTGAAAAGAGAGCGACATCTGGCGTTCCGCAGATGCTATTTATATTTACTGAGCCGCTGGGGAACTCATCCGGAAGCATGGAGCCGAGTTATCATATGCTATGACACCCAAACTATCTCTCCATGTCTCTTACTGAGACAGTTGACTAAGGAAGGCATCTCTCCTCGGAATGCTGCCCTGGGGTCAGTATGGGCCTGGATGAGGGAAAACAAACTAGGTTGAATCCAGAGAAAACAGAGGTACTAGCAATAGGACCCCACGTCCCAGACAGGAAATTTGCATCGCAGTCCTGGAGGGGTCCACAAACTTCCCTAAAGGACGAAGTCTGCGTTTGGGGTGATCCTGGACTGTCCTCTACAGTAACATCGCATGAGGAGGCGGTGGCCAGGAGTTGCTGTAACCAACTTCGGTTGATACGCAGCTGCGCCACCTCCCCTGGCTCGGAGAGACCTTGACGCAGTGGGTTTATGCACTGGTACACTCGCGCTTTGATTTCGGCCATTCGCTCTACAGGGGCTAACCTTTGTACCAGGTTTTAGAAGCTTCAGCTAGTTCAAAAGACTGCACCCGATTGGTCCCACGGGTACTTTTCCAAGATTCCGACCATATAACTCCTGTATAACGATCTCCTTCACTGGGCCTGCCTATTTAGCCTTTCTGGCCTCAATCAAAGTTTTGGTTTATTTACCTATAAGCCCCGACATGGGCTTTGTGCCTTGATTACTTTTCTTGAGGGAGCCGCCTCTCCGCGACCAACTCCGCTTCCCACCCCCCCCCCGCACCCTCAGAACAACAGGGAAATACTTTACTTGGGAGTCCGTAAGTGATGACTGGTAGCCAACTACCAAAGAGCCTTTACATCAATCCACCGCCTCTGACGCTTTGGAATAAACCTCCGGAGGAGATTGGGCTAGGTCCACCCTTGATTGCGCCTTGAAGAAGGCCCGTGAAGACTCATTTTTTTCTGTTTTTTTTTTTTTTCCGGTTAGCCAAACCCTCTCTGACTCGTTGTAGAGAAGTTTTTATTCCCCTGATCGAAGCTCATTTTGTTTCACCAGATCTTAACTACAACTGTAGAATCCCGATGACTGTTTTTGATTTGCTGTTTTTAAAAGATTTTTATTTGAAATTGTATGTTCGTGTCATTTATTGTGGTCATTGTACGTGGTGCCTCGGGTTAGTTTTTTCCGTTCCGGCTGCCCCGCTTTTTCGTCACCCGAGACGCCTTCGTAGGCCGTTGCTGGCGCTTGGGGGCCCCGCGTTTTTTTCGTGCGAGCGGCCCCTTTTTTTTTTTTCGTCCGTAGTTCCCCCGGTCTTCGTACCCGGACTTTTCCTTGGATTTTTTCGTATCCCGTTTCGTCCTGGTGTTTCGTTCCCGAGGTACCACTGTTATTGTCTTTTCGGCTGTTCTGGGCCTTGGGGGCCGGGTCCGTGGGGGCTGAGGGAACGGCCCCCTGCTGATACTTCCCCCCCCCCCCTCCTTTTTCTTCCCGCCCCAGCTGTCCTGTCAGAAACAGCTGGAGCCAGGGAGGGCCAGCAGAGGAGGATGGCTGCTAGCCCCCATGCCCCCCCCCACTTGTCCTCCAGTTTTCTAGCTGGATCCCCCTCCTCAGAAACAGCTTGGGGAGCCGCGGCACCCGCGGGAGAGGTTCCCGCCCAGAAGCCCCGGGCCCTCCAGAAGGCAGAAGCCCCCCGCGGCCTGGCCCGGGACCTTAAAAGGTTTTTGCCATCCACCTGCAATATGAGTCCTGGACTGTATAGAAGCCTAGAGTTGGAAGAGAGCCCAAGCAGGGCCCTGACCAGGCCCACCCCCCTCTTCTCTGCCATGCAGGAACTCTCCATCAAAGCACCCCGTAGGAGATGTCCAATCCAGCCTCTGCTTTAAGGACCTCCAGGAAGGAGACTCCATCCGTCCCTGCTCTAATGACCCCCTTGCCCCTCCCCGGAGGGCCCCCTTCCACTAAAGGCCACAGACATTTGGGGCTCCTTGCCAATGGGCCCACCAAGGCCAGGGGACACTGCTGCATAGGGGGCTGCGCTTTTTTTAAAGAACAGGGAAGAAACCATTGTTGGCCGAAGCCAGTTTGGCCCCTTTGGCCATTCGCTGGTGCGTGGTTTGTGCATTGGACTACAGCTCTGGAGACGGGGTTTCAAGTTCCCACAAACAAGGAAACGACTGGGTGACCATGGGCAAGTCACGCTCTCTCAGCGCTCAGAGGAAGGCAAGGCAACGAAACTTGCCAAGAAAACCTTGCCGATGGTGTCGCCTTAGGGGTCCATAAGTGTGAAATGACTTGAAGGCACCCAACACAACAACAACAACGAGCAAGTTCATACATCAACAAAATGGGAAGGTTTAACCCCAGGGTCCAATCCGGAGTCCATCCGTGGTATTTCCACATAAATCCTCAGAGATAGCAAGGACCGCCCGATGCTTTTCCGAAGGCCATCCCAAGGGCAATCGTGGGGTCATTCCCAGAATAGAGGCATTCAAGAAACTATTGAATTATAATCCTTTTCCCCAGCGATTCAAAGTTCCCAATGTGGGGCGTTTTGCATTAGTAGGAAATGCCACCTCATTTTGGCCATGGGATTCCCCCCATTGAAACAGACCCTACAATTCCCCATTGGTCCTTTTTTGCTGTTGGTGGCTTTTTTCCCCCCTGCCCCTGTGCCTCCCTCCCTGGGCTGCTGAGAGCAAGCAGCTGTTTTTTCCCAGAGGAAAGATCGAAGGGGGCAACAT
>NC_056522.1:382250749-382255534 GCF_019175285.1 Sceloporus undulatus
AGGAAGCTTGGGATGTTTAGCCTGGAGAAGAGAAGGTTAAGAGGTGATATGATGATAGCCCTGTTTAAATATTTGAAGGGATGTCATATTGAGGAGGGAGCAAGCTTCTTTTCTGCTGCTCCAGAGAATAGGACCCAATGGAGCAATGGATGCAAGCTCCAGGAAAAGAGTTTTCAGCTCAACATTAGGAGGAACTTCCTGAGAGTAAGGGCTGTTCGACAGTGGAACAAACTCCCTCGGAGTGTAGTGGAGACTCCTTCCTTAGAGGTCTTCAAACAGAGGCTAGATGGCCATCTGTCTGGAATGCTTTGATTGAGAGTTCCTGCGTGGCAGAATGGGGTTGGACTGGATCAGGGCCCTTGCGGTCTCTTCCAACTCTATGATTCTATGACCATCTGCAGCCGTTCAGGTCAGGGGCTACTCAGGGTAAATCCAGGCCAGTGATGGTGGCCCATGGTCCGAGTGGTAGGTCCTGCCCAAACTCCTTGGACCAACACCCACCAGAGCCCTTTCCTGACCTTCTTGCACCCGTATGATGGATCTTACATAGTACTAACTCTGTCTTTGGGGTGGGAGATGGCTTGGCTCTAAAGATATATACACTTTTTTGGAGAAGGCTCCGTTTCTGTGAGTGGCGTCTCTGTAATGAGGGTTGTTCTTTGCGTGTGTTTTTGCTCTAATCTGCCTGTCAGTTTCATGTAAAACCAGCCAAGATAACTGCTGCCAATTCTCCCTTTGTCTGACAGGAATCTGTGACCTATTTAGAAACAAGCCTGGGCACAAAAGCCTGACGCGATGAGGAGCAGGAGACCAGCGTGGGTGCTCACCTTGTTCCCGGAGTGACATGGTTTTGACAACAGAGAGGCCCTTTGGCGCGTGAAGCCGGGATTAAGCAGATGGGAGAGTGGTGAAATGGCAGGGAAGTGCCAGTGGTGCCAGGGCTCAGGAAGTCTGGGGATGATGGGGCAAGGAGTCGTGGGATGGGCCTCTGCACAGGTGAGGCCAGGTGAGCCTCCTCTCAGCACCGGTCTCTTTATTCATAGAATCATAGAGTTGGAAGAGACCGCAAGGGCCCTGATCCAGCCCAACCCTATTCTGCCATGCAGGAACTCTCAATCAAACCGCACCCCAAAGAAGGCCATTCAGCCTCTGTTTAAATCTCTCCAAAGGAGACTCCACCAAAATCTCTGAAAGAGTGTGTTCCACTGTCGAACAGCCCTTATTCTCAGGAAGTTCCTCCCAATGTTGAGCTGGGATCTCTTTTCCTGGAGTTTGCATCCATTGCTCCAGGTCCTAGTCTCTGGAGCATCAGAAAACAAGCTTGCTCCCTCCTCAATATGACATCCCTTCAAGTATTTAAATAGGGCTCTCATATCACCTCTGAACCTTGTCTTCTCAGGCTAAACATCTCCAACATCTCCCTAAGTCTTTCTTCACAGTGCTTTATGTTTTCCAGGCCCTTCACCATTTTAGTCGCCCTCCTTTGGACACATGGCTCCAGTTTCTCAATGTCCCTTTGAATTGTTCTGCCCAGAACTGGACACAGGATTATTCCAGGCGAGGACTGACCAAAGCAGAAGAGAGAGGCACTATGACTTCCCTTGATCTAGACACTATACTTCTATTGATGCAGCCTAGAATTGCATTGGCCTTTTAGCTGCCACATCGCACTGTTGGTTCATGTTCAGCTTGTGGTCTACTAGGACTCCTAGATCCCTTTCACATGTATAAATCTTATTTAGCCAGGTGTCCTCCATTCTATATCTAGACATTTCATTTTTTCTGCCTAAGTGCAGTATCTAACATTTCTCCCTGTTGAATTTCATTTTG
Organism: Sceloporus undulatus; assembly: GCF_019175285.1. Taxonomy (NCBI): domain Eukaryota; kingdom Metazoa; phylum Chordata; class Lepidosauria; order Squamata; family Phrynosomatidae; genus Sceloporus; species Sceloporus undulatus. The sequence continues at coordinate 382,252,580 of NC_056522.1, forward strand.
TTACTTTGGCCCAGCTTTCAAAAGATTCGCCAGGGCTGTCTGCCAAACTAGGTTCCAGGGTGCCTTGGACTAAAATGAAACCCTTAATGTTACAAAACACAGCTTTGTGGCTCACAAGTAGATAGAAATAAAAATAAAAATAAAAGCAAATGATGTCCCTTGAGCTGAAGGCAGACACAGAATGAACGCCTCTGAAATGCTGTTCGCTTGGTTTTAAAGGACACATGTGCAATTTGAGAGAAAGAGAGGGAGGGAAAGGTAAAGAACACATTATAAAGCCCACCAAGTGCACTAACCAACAAGTGCGGCTCCTTTTTGCACCCTCGAAAAAGCACCATAACTGCAGTGGCGCGGCTATATGGTGACCCTTCAGCCCAGCGTCATCTGGACACAGCACCGGAGGCGCACCATGATGCTGCTCACCATCTGGAGAGGCACACGGCATCATGGCGCCCTTGGGGTGAAGTCAAGGGCGTGTGTCATCTGGGTACAATGCCCTGACTCTGCCCCCAGGCCAGTCTATACAGGGCCTTAGTCTGTTTTTAACATGAGTATATTTTATGTTATTTTATATATAGACATTTTAATTGTTTGAATTTTATGATAAAATAACTGAAACCAATCAAAGTACGACAGGAACCGGTTTCAAATGGGAATGACGGTCATACAACCCGATCAGCAATTTGCCCTAAATCATAGGCATCCAATGAACAGGGCTAAAGGCAAAGTGACTCAGGGACTGCAAACACAGCAAAGAAGAGGGAGCTCTAGCTGTGAATGCTTTTCATAGTCTGCCTCTCTGCAATGCTAGGAACTTGGGGACTGAAGAACATTTAATTCGGAGTGAAGACTCCTTATTTGAAGGGAGTGACAATGTCCTCCTTTTGCTCTCCCTCCAATAGCTACACCTGTTATGAGTTATGCTCAATAAATATGACTATTAGACATTGATGCGTAAGGAAGGAGAGCTGCCTCTGTTAGCCTGGATCCCTGGAGAAGTTAAGCCTCTTTTCCAAACTCTCTTGCTAACAAGGAAATGGTTCCATTGATGAGAGGTATTGGGGCTTAAGCGGCTTGTCTACTTCCACTAAATGGAGCCCTGCTGAACTGGCCCAGACTGGTGCAACTCCCATTGTGTGGTATTGCGCAACTTCCAAGGCTATTGGACAACCAATCTGGATTTGAAAGAAGGTAAATAGCTATACTTGATTGGCTCTGTCTTGTGTAAGCAGCTGCATTGTCCTCTGCTGCCCAGACTATTATCACTGCCTGAAGGGCATGTTCACCTCTGCCATTTGCAAGTGCATGTTTTGGGGATTTTGAATCCTCCACAGAATAATATAGAGATTGTGTTTTAGTGCCTCATGCTGTGGCCCTGATCTCGCCTTTCTGTGGCACAAAAACGAGCCGCGTAAAGTGACTCCTTTCTGAGCTGTGGAAAGGGCACCATAGTCGCCAGCACTGTGGCTTTTTGGCATTCCTCTGGCGCTGCATCATCTGGACGCAGTGCCAGAGGAGTGCCATTGTGCTGCCCACCATGTGGTGTGGTGCACGGTGTCACGCTGGCCTGGGGATGGAGTCGGGGTGTGTGTTGTGTGGACGCCACGCCTCAACTCCACCCCCAGGCCAGCCGTAGTGGCCAGTCTGTACAGCCTCTTTGTGCCTAGGAGAGCGTCCTCTCCAAACAGTAAACCCAGTGCACTGCTCTTAACATTACCCCAGTGAGAGTTACCTGACTTCACCTCTCTCCATGATTGCTGGGACTGGAAGGAAAGGAAGAATCCTTTTCGTCGGGTGAAGAAGGTATTATCAGCTGGGAGGCCGCCGCAGCCACGCACCAGCTGCAAAGATGTTTCAGCTATGCTGCCTCTACCTGGAGCAGTTTTTCTCATGTTGCCTACAAGGGATTCTGGAAATCTGGCAGAGAAAGAAAGACATGTGCTGCACTAAGCCCATATAGGCCTCTAAGCTGCTTCAAAAAGATATATATGTACATTAGAATGATTAACAAACACAACTATTTAAATATAGTAGGAAAGCATTTTTGGCTACCGCCTTCTTAGCTGCTCAGAATAAAAGTGATTTTCATCCTTGGCGGCTGTTAAGAGTTCTGAGTACGGATCACTCCAAAGTGGAAAGTGGTAAATGTAAAAGCTCTGAACGTACGTTAGATGGATTAATATGGGGCTGAGGTTCCTGCATCATGCTTGCATTGATTAAAACTGTGCTTACGTTCTGCTAAATGCCACACCATGAAATCAGAATTGCATCCTCCATTCCCTATGAATTAAGGTTTGCACTGGAAGCACAGAAAAATAGTATTCCAGCACCAAGACTAAATACAGATAAAACAATACTTTTCTTCTAAGAATGCCAAGAGTGTGATTTGCTCAAGACTTTCTGGTGGGTTTCCATGGCTGAGCAGAGAGGATTTGAACCCTGGTCTCCCAGAATCCCATGCCGCCTCTCCTAGGATTTACTTGCAAATATTTGTTCAGGGCAAGTGTGCTACCATTGCTTTACTCTGAGGCTGAGAGAGTGTGACTTATGCAAGGTCACCCAGTGGGTTTTCTTGGCTTCAACCAGCCCAACTCTGTGTAAAGCACCAACAGAATGCCGGTCATGTATTTCAGTTGATTTGAAAAATATGTAATGAATTTTAAGAATACATTAAAATGTATGTAAAATATTGTAAGAGAGCCAGCATGGTGTAGTGGTTTGAGCATTGGACTAGGACTCTTGAGACCAGGGTTCGATTCCTACTCAGCCATGAAACCCTCTTGGTGACTGTGAGTAAGTCAGACTCTCTTAGCGTCGGGGAAGGCAATGGCCAACTTCCTCTGAACAAACCTTGCCAAGAAAACCCCATGAGAGGTTCTCCTTAGGGTCACCATAAGTTAGAAATGACTTCAAGGCACACAACAGTAACAACAATTTATTATACAGAGACAGAGA
>NC_056522.1:382255634-382264676 GCF_019175285.1 Sceloporus undulatus
TCCAAAGGAGGGTTACCCAAATGCTGAAGGGCCTGGCTGTGTTCCCACTATGCTTTAAAAAGTATTGCTGATCGGCTTATAGGACCGATGGGCTGATCATTTAAAAAAGAAAACAAATAAAATAAAATTGATCGAAGATTTGATTCATAGATTTTACAACTACTTGTAATTACCCGGGTGATCTGATGGCAGCTTATAGTGAGGCAAGTAGTTGCAAAACCGATGAATTGAATCTTCCATCAATTTACTTCAATATATATATATATATATAGAGAGAGAGAGAGAGAGAGAGAGTTTCCAAGCCGGGCTGCCTGGGATGGCGCTTACGTCCCTGATGACGCACAGATGACTGACATGCATTTTGAAGCAGTGTAAACTAGTGGGACGAGAACTGTGCCAAAAGAGAAGTGATTACAAGGGGATAATGAAAAAATCTGCTTTTATAGTGGGAACGGCAGACCTTTTGGAATCGATTTACTGACACGGACTGAAGGCAAATCCCAAATTAGTTTAAATGTAAGTGGGAATGAGTCCTTAGGGAGTGGGGGATGTTTAGTCTGGAGAAGAGAGTATTGAGGAGGGAGCAAGCTTGCTTTCTGCTGCTCCAGAGAATAGGAAATGTGGAGCAATGGATTCAAAGTAAAGAAGAAGAGGCTTGGTGGCCATTGGTCACAGGGAGGGCTTTGATTGTGAGTTCCTGCATGGCAGAATGGGGTCAGATTGGATAGCCCTTGGAATCTCCTCCAACTCATAGAGTCTATGATGCTATGACCATGCAAAGAGCTTCCTTTCTCTCAATGTGTCGGCTGAATTTTTGTCCTCCCTCCCTGCCTCCCTCCATTTCCCCGTGTGCAAAATGGACTCTGCACCAATGGACCCGCTCCGTGTAACTTGTGGCTCTTCTGTCATTGATCTTCCACGATGGTGACACTCGTGTGAAGTCCCACATTTAGCGCTCTGCTGGATGGTGCACAGACGCCCTAATGGCCGCCCAAGCAGCTCATCCATCACCCAAGAGAGTCTCTCCCTCCGTCTTTTATTTGTCAAGCCACACGGTTTGGTAAGATATCCAAGGCAGGAGAAGAGGAAACACATTAACGGGTGTCAGAAACAGCCTGGAAGACATAACTGATAGGCATTATTACTTAAGACCCATCAATTTATAATATTAGCTCTCTGTGTCTCACAATTAATCTTCTCCTCTCTTGCAAGCGGCTCTCGCAGGGCCTCCACCAGCCACTTGGCAAATAAGCGACATTTCACCTGGGCATCGCAGGACATCAAATGTAGAGTCTGCCTGAGATGGCACTGGGCAAGAAAGGATACACAAGTGTCTGCAGTTCCTCTTCTCCTGAACATGAGTCAACAGTGTGATGCGGCAGCTAAAAAGGCCAATGCTATTTTAGGCTGCATCTATAGAAGCATAATGTCCAGATCGAGGGAAGTAATACTATTCTGTATTCTGCTTTGGTCAGGCCTCACCTGGATTAATCCTGGGTCCAGTTCTGGGCAAAACCATTCAAAAAGGATGTTGAGAAACTGGAGCCATGTGTCCAAAGGAGGGCAACTAAAATGGTGAAGGGTTTGGAAACCATGTCCTATGAGGAACGACTTAGGAAGCTAGGGATGTTTAGCCTGGAGAAGAGAAGGTTAAGAGGTGATATGAGAGCCCTGTTTAAATACTTGAAGGGATGCCATATTGAGGATGGAGCAAGCTTGTTTTCTGCTGCTCCAGAGAACAGGACCCAATACTGTAGAGCAATGGATGCACGCTCCAGGGAAAGAGATTCCAGCTCAACATTAGGAGGAACTTCCTAAGAGCAAGGGCTGTTCGACAGTGGAAGACGTTCCCTGGGAGGATCTCCCAACCTTGAAGAGGTCTTACTCTCAGCAAGCCCTTCATCTCCCCAAATGGCTCTTATCCCCAGGAAGGTAGAGGGCTGGTCAACTTGGGGTTGTGTCTGAGGGACAGAGGACTTTTTCATACGGGGAAAATGGCAAGGTTATCCCAGGGTCAGTCCGGGGTCAGCCATGGCGTTTCACGTAATTTCACAAGAGTATACCGAATGACACCAAACGCATTTGGAAGGCAACCCAAACGCAACCGTGGAGCATCCCAGGAATAGGTAAATTTGGAGAAACAGCGAATTTATAAATCCTGTTCCACTCCAAATTTGCAGTCCATTTGAATTTGTCTCATATGGAATGCATCTCTAGATTAGCCTTGGATTGCCTTCGTTAGACTACGATAAAGTGTTTTTAATTGTCATATTTTATATTTTACTGTTGTTAACCGCCCGGATTGGTTTGCCAGAGGGCGGTATACAAATAAATATTATTATTATTATTATTACAATTCCCATGATCCTTTGTTGCAATTTCCCCTCTTTGGTTGCTGAGAAGAAAACAGCTTTTGGGGAGAAAAGATCGAAGGGGGGCAGTGAAGGCAACCCCCTCACAATAGGAATCGGCACGTCCTCCTGTGATGAATCCATTCGCATTGGCACGGCTTTCTCTTTTGGATGGAAGCTGTTCTCGTGTGATGAACTGGTAGGCAATTACTTGCATTCCCAAACTGGCCCCACTTTCTTCTTCTTTCAGGATGGGGATACATCCCTCCATATGTGAAAAAGTCCAGAGAGGGCACTTTGTGGGCACCACCGCCATGTGCAGAGGCCCTGGCTTATGCCAGAGAGAGAAAAGGAGTGCCACTTCAGAGAGGCTGGGGGAACATGGCTCTCTTGGATCGATCCCGGGGAGTTAGGAAAGGACCAAAGCCAGCATCTCAGGGAAGAGAAGTCTCTTCCGAAGGGAGTTCAAAGGCCCCCATTTCCCTGCTCCTTTCTCTCTTGAGCTCCTTTCTGCTTGTGCACAGAGCTGACTTTTAGTCCTGTGGAGTTTTAATTCTGACACATATTGGAAAATCAATATATATATATATATTCCCAGAGACTTTCTGGGAGAAACACACACACTGCAAAGCATCAAAACACTCTGATAGCTTCTGTGCTAAAGAGAGCAATTTCCCCTGCAAGCTCCTAGCAGGGAGACTGATAGGCCTTTGAGGAAGCAGATTGGGAAGCGGACGGAGGCCTCTCTTTTCTTCCGCGGCCTCTTTTCCCTTTGGCCACCGGAGCCCTTGGCTTGGCTTCTGAGACGTTTTGGCTTCTGAGTCATTGATCACTCATCAACATTAATCTGCCAGGATCTAAGCGGTCTTTGTGCCATCTTGGTTTCTGTAGTGGAAAGCAGGATAAGGAAGGAAGGAAGGAAGGAAGGAAGGAAGGAAGGAAGGAAGGAAGGAAGGAAGGGGAGAGGGAAGGAAGGAAGAGGGAGGGAGGGAGGGAGGGGAAAGAATATTCTCAAAATGCCTTGTCCATTGCAATTTAAAGCAGAAGTATAGAGACTGTTGTGCTATATGCACATTGAACAATATCTGATGGATGCCCCAGAGATGAAACCACCAGAATTCAGTTGGCCCTCCAGATTTGTGGCTTTGACTTTTTGCAGATTTCATAGAATCATAGAACCAGTTGGAAGAGACCCCAAGGACCCTGATCCAGTCCAGCCCCATTCTGCCATGCAGGAACTCTCCATCAAAGCGCTCAAACACACACCCATCCAGCCTCTCTTTAAAGACTTCCAAAGAAGAAGACTCCAAGGGAGTGTCTTCCACTGTTCAAACAGCTCTTACTGATTTTATTGCTGTTTTGATTAATATGTTCTCTCTAAGAATCTCTCCATCGCAACTCTGCCATAGAGTTGCCCATAGAGTTGTGCTGGAGAACCTAGAGGTTCCCTCCAGCATGACTCTATGATCAGTTTCTGACAGACGTTGACCATAGAGTTGCCCTGAAGGCCTTGGAGATTCCTAGAAAGGTCTTTTCTTGGGTAAAAAGAATAGTGTTGTTTTTGTGTGTGTGTGTGTGTGGTTTCTCCACATTCACGGGGGTCCTTCACCTTAAACCTCAGTGAATGTGGAGGGACCACTGTATATCTTATGAGTGTGATGCAGATCCTGCCAGTGACCCATACAATCCAGTACTTTGTCTGACGCTGGTGACCAGAAGGAACCCCCAGGAAAATCCCAGTGGGGCATTCACATGGCCCAAGGGTCCCGATCCCCTTCCCGTTGGTCTGGGCCTCTTCCCCTTTCCCTCCAGGGAACAGGAATTGGGTTTCTGTCAGCTTCAGCTCCTTCCAAGGCATTCTCCAGCTGAGACTTTGCACAGAAACAGGCATGGACCTGGGAGAGTGAAGGCTGCCATTTGTCATCTCTTTGCTTGTCGTTTTCTGCTTGAGATGCTCCCTTCAGACTCTGATGGACATTTTCCCCGTTGGGCAGAGCAGGCTGGGAGTTATTGCCCAATGGCTTGTGAAACCGTCTCCCGGAGAGTGGCATCAAACACAGCCAAGCTTGTAAATTGGGAGCTTGTTTCTGAAAGCGATCTAGTTGTTGGTGCTTTTTCCCAGCGCAGGCCGGGGAAGGAGTCCTCCTTCTCTGGAGAAGATCTTGACCAAAAGCACAATCACTATAAAGGACAATATTGCCAGGGAAGGTAAAAGGCAGCAGAAAGAGAGGAAGATCGCCCACTTGGTCTTCCATTAAGGAGGCCCTGGGTATGCATTTGCAGGACCTGAGCAGAGAGAGCAACAGAGGACAAGGGATCTTGGAGATGCCTCTTTTGCAGGGTTGCCATGAATCACGATCGTCTCAAGGACAGTTAACAACAACAACAACAAATCTAGACAACTGTTCTGTGTTCACGCTTGCTACTAGTATACTTAGCTAAGTTGCCGATCTGACCCTGGTGGGTTTTATTAAAAGCCATCCTTTGAATACTTTTGAATATCCCCTCCATCCTTATAATATCCTGCTTGCTGTGTGAGGGATCTTTTTGCACTCAAGAGGGCCAAGGAGATGCTCCCTGCCTTGGCCGGCCCAAACTCCCTCCTTGCGCCTTTCCTTAATATGCTCCTGCGGAGAGTAAATGCAAACAGAGAAGCGTTGGATTCATATTTCTCAATTACCTCTCTCCCTCCCAAACACACAACAAACACACACACACACACACACACACACACACACACACACACACCAGGCAACCCGTTCTGTGCATTAACGCTCTTGCAACTGTTTATAGAACACAACAGATTGGCGCACAAAAGCCTCCGTCTAAGATCACGCTTGAAAGAGCCCTAATCCCCTTTTCTAATTCAATTACGTTGCGGCACTCGAGTCAAATGGGTGTTCCAGCTCCAGACGGAAGAGTGAAAAATACCTGCGCCGGGAGCAAGAGGCTCATGAAATTTCTATTTCTATCTCGGGTTTCCACGAACGTTCCTCTGCCGCTCCCATTAAAACGCCTCCCTCCCTCAAATTACCTGCTAATCAGAAACACTTTATGGTGCAAGAAGCCAGAAGAACCTGGCGGCTGATGTTCAGGGAGGTGCTTCTTTGGCACCGCGAATGTGGCACTCCGAAGCAGGTGAGGGAAGAGGGGCAACCAGGGGGCAAGGGAGGACCTCTTCTTGGCTGGGGGCAGAGATCCCCCCCAAGGCAAAGATCATTGCCACCGCCACCGCTCCGCTGCCTCTGCTGCTGCCTCTGCCACTGCTGCCGCTGCTGCCATCACTGCCCCATTGCCTCCTCTTCCTCTAATGTTTAGGCCTTCTGTTGTTGATGCTATTGCACTTTTAAGTGTCTGCATCTTTTGGTTCCTTCCAGCGCTTCTGTCTTCTACTGTTGTTCTTACCTTGGTTTTATTTTATACAGAATTATAGGTGCATAGAATCAAAGAGTTGGAAGAGACCCCAAGAAGGGCCATCCAGTCCAACCCCATTCTGCCATGCAGGAACTTTCAAGACAAACATACATGACAGATGGCCATCCAGCCTCTGCTTAAAGACCTCCGAGGAAGGAGTTTGTTCCACTGTCGGACAGCCCTGACTCTCAGGAAGTTCCTCCTAATGCTGAGGTGGGATCTCTTTTCCTGGAGCTTGCATCCATTTTGAGGAGGGAGCAAGCTTGTTTTCTGCTGCTCCAGGGAATAGGACATAATGGAACAATGGATGCGAAAGAGATTCCACCTTAATATTAGGACGAACTTCTACATCTGAAAACCATAAAGCCCTATGAGAAGAGACTAGGGAGTTGGGGGTGTTTGGCCTGGAATGAGATGGTTAAGAGGTGATATGATGATAACCCTGTTTAAGTATTTGAAGGGATGTCATATTGAGGAGGGAGCAAGCTTGTTTTCTGCTGCTCCAGAGAACAGGTCCAGGAACAATGGATGCAAGCTCCAGCAAAAGAGATTCCAGCTGGATGGACATCTGTCGGGGTTGGACTGGATGGCCCTTGCGGTCTCTTCCAACTCAATGATTCTATGATTCTCTTCTCCGGGCTAAACATTCTCAGCTCCCTGAGTCTTTCCTCAGAGGGCTTCATGGTTTCCAGACCCTTCACCATCTTGGTCTCCCTCCTTTGGACACAGTTCCAGCCTGTCAACATCCTTCTTGAATTGTGGTGTCCAGAACTGGACACAGTATATATCTGAAGAGATATCCTATTGAGGATGGGGGGAGCTTGTTTTCTGCTGCTCCCGAGAGAATAGGCCGCAGAGCATTGGATTCGAGTCCTTTCCAACATGAGGTTTTCTTAGGAAGATTTGTTTTATAGATTATAGCAAAGCCTTTGAGAATGCTCTAAAGACATGGAAGTGCCAGTACATCCGAAAGAGAAACCTGTACTTAGGTCAAGAGGCTACTGTTAGAAGAGAATGTGGAGGAATGGAATGGTTCCCAGTTGGCAAAGAGGGCAGGCAAGGCTGCATTTTATGTAGAGCGGATTTAGACACAGAAAGAGGAGGAGGAGAAAAGGCAGGAGGAAGGAAGATCAGTAATCTAGGATATGCAGATGACACCATACTTATAGCAGAAGACACCACAGACTTGGAACAATTACTAAGGGCAAGCTAGAAATGCCAAGGGTTAGGGTTAGGGTTAGGGTTAGGTCAAGGGAGAAAGTGCAAAGGTAGGCCAAACTGACATGTGATGTTAGTCAGTCAGTCAGTCTGTCTGTCAAATTTGTATGGCTTTTTGCCAATAGCCTTTGCTTGAAACAGTATCACAATAACAACAAAGTACATAACAGATCATATTGGTGGCCTTCCTTTGGACACATGGCTCCGGTTTCTCAATGTCCTTTTTGAATTGTTTTGCCCAGAACTGGACCCAGGGTTATTCCAGGTGAGTTAGGACCAGAGCAGAATACAATGGCACTATCACTTCCCTGGATCTAGACGCTACGTTCCTCTGAACTTACTTCAACTTGTCAAGAAAGATTTAACTTCTATCCACACTTCACAGTTAGCTATTTTTGCATATCTTCCAAACTATAATTTTTTAAAGGCATAATGTGCAAATGTTGATTTCCATCTTGAAATTACTTTAACAGAATGTACAGAGTTCTGCTTCACCTCCAGTGATCCCTGTCCCATCTGAGTAGTATTTAGCCCAATAAATGAATTAATAACTAATCCGGGCGGTTTCATCCATCCTTGGTAATATACAGAAGCTGAGCTATTTAGCATAGTTTATTTTAGAGAAATAGAGCCCTGAAAATGATCTCTTTTTATTTGCAAAGAGAGTTCTTAGCTTGATAGAGTTACATTGTGGAAGCACCCAAATCTCCGACGCAACGGTGGCAAATACGGTTAATTAAAACTAATTAAAATAAATATCCATTTCTGTTGGAGAGTAAATATCTCTCCAGTTTCCCATGTCAGGAAACTAAACATGGGGGTCTGCTGGGAAAGGAGGGGGGACTTCAGCACTCACGCATTGATTTGCAAATGCGCCTCCTCTCATCCGCTTTGTCTCTTCTGCTCCTGCTTGCTTTGGCAATCTTCAAGACTTACCCAAGTCCCTCTTAGGCATAATCATCATCATAATAATGTTCCTCTTTCATTTCTGCGGACAGCCATCATAGGAGGTTGCTTCAGTTCTGACCCAGTTGCTCCAGAGCACAGCCCAGGAAACACCGTTTTGCAAAGAGATACTACTCCTTTGCACCAGAGAGGAAGGTTGAGAAAGTGGGAGATGCCTCCAGGGCCTCCGCTGATGACCTCGGATTTCAGGTTCCCATGAGAGAAGGAGAACTTCCAGGTAACTTGTCCCCAAGCTCTTCAAGGTCTGGAAGATGAAACCAATGCCCCGGATTATGCTGGGAAGCAAATTGGAAGCAAGTACATAATTTGAAATGTGACCAAAATGGTGAAAGCTATGGAGACTATAGAGGCTGAGGGAGCTGGGGATGTTTAGCCTGGAGAAGAGAGGTTTGAGGTAATATGATAGCCCTCTTTAAGTATCTGAAGGGGTGTCATATTGAGGAGGGAGCAAGCTTCTTTTCTGCTGCTCCAGAGACTAGGACCCAGAGTCTCAATGGATTCAAACTACAGGAAAAGAGATTCCACCTCAACATTGGGAGGAATTTTCTGAGAGTAAAAGTTGTTTGACAGAGGAAGACTGTGCTGCCTTGGAGAATGGGAGAGTCTTCTTCTTTCATAGAATCATAGAACCATAGAATCCTAGAGTTGGAAGAGACCCCAAGAAGGGCCCTGATCCAGTCCAACCCCCTTCTTCTGCCATGCGGGAACTCTCCATCAAAGCATCCCCATTGACAGATGGCCATCCAGCATCTGCTTAAAGACCTTCAAAGAAGGAGACTGCACCACACTACTATCTTTCATTGTCAAACATCTCTTCCTGTCAAGACATTCCTCCTAATGTTGAGCTGGGATCTCTTTTCCTGGAGTTTGCATCCATTGCTCCAGGTCCTATTCTCTGGAGCAGCAGAAAACAAGCATGCTCCCTCCTCAATATGACATCCCTCCAAATCCTTAAACCAGGCTATCCTATCACCTCTTAACCTTCTCTTCTCCAGGCTAAACATCCCCAGCTCCCTGCTTCATGGTTTCCAGACCCTTCTTCACCATTTTACTTGCCCTTCTTTGGACACATGGCTCCAGCTTCTCAACATCC